>NC_090331.1:915187-1215187 GCF_035084215.1 Heptranchias perlo
TGAGGGAGCGCCGCACTGTCGGAGGGTCAGTACTGAGGGAGCGCCGCACTGTCGGAGGGTCAGTACTGAGGGAGCGCCGCACTGTCGGAGGGTCAGTACTGAGGGAGCGCCGCACTGTCGGAGGGTCAGTACTGAGGGAGCGCTGCACTGTCGGAGGGTCAGTACTGAGGGAGCGCCGCACTGTCGGAGGGTCAGTACTGAGGGAATGCAGCACTGTCGGAGGGTCAGTACTGAGGGAGCGCCGCACTGTCGGAGGGTCAGTACTGAGGGAGCGCCGCACTGTCGGAGGGTCAGTACTGAGGGAGCGCCGCACTGTCGGAGGGTCAGTACTGAGGGACTGCTGCACTGTCGGAGGGTCAGTACTGAGGGAATGCTGCACTGTCGGAGGGTCAGTACTGAGGGAGCGCCGCACTGTCGGAGGGTCAGTACTGAGGGAATGCTGCACTGTCGGAGGGTCAGTACTGAGGGAGCGCCGCACTGTCGGAGGGTCAGTACTGAGGGAATGCTGCACTGTCGGAGGGTCAGTACTGAGGGAGCGCTGCACTGTCGGAGGGTCAGTACTGAGGGAATGCTGCACTGTCGGAGGGTCAGTACTGAGGGAATGCTGCACTGTCGGAGGGTCAGTACTGAGGGAATGCTGCACTGTCGGAGGGTCAGTACTGAGGGAGCGCCGCACTGTCGGAGGGTCAGTACTGAGGGAGCGCCGCACTGTCGGAGGGTCAGTACTGAGGGAGCGCCGCACTGTCGGAGGGTCAGTACTGAGGGAGCGCCGCACTGTCGGAGGGTCAGTACTGAGCGAATGCTGCACTGTCGGAGGGTCAGTACTGAGGGAGCGCCGCACTGTCGGAGGGTCAGTACTGAGGGAGCGCCGCACTGTCGGAGGGTCAGTACTGAGGGAGCGCTGCACTGTCGGAGGGTCAGTACTGAGGGAGCGCCGCACTGTCGGAGGGTCAGTACTGAGGGAGCGCTGCACTGTCGGAGGGTCAGTACTGAGGGAGCGCCGCACTGTCGGAGGGTCAGTACTGAGGGAGCGCCGCACTGTCGGAGGGTCAGTACTGAGGGAATGCTGCACTGTCGGAGGGTCAGTACTGAGGGAGCGCCGCACTGTCGGAGGGTCAGTACTGAGGGAGCGCCGCACTGTCGGAGGGTCAGTACTGAGGGAATGCTGCACTGTCGGAGGGTCAGTACTGAGGGAGCGCCGCACTGTCGGAGGGTCAGTACTGAGGGAATGCTGCACTGTCGGAGGGTCAGTACTGAGGGAATGCTGCACTGTCGGAGGGTCAGTACTGAGGGAGCGCCGCACTGTCGGAGGGTCAGTACTGAGGGAGCGCCGCACTGTCGGAGGGTCAGTACTGAGGGAGCGCCGCACTGTCGGAGGGTCAGTACTGAGGGAGCGCCGCACTGTCGGAGGGTCAGTACTGAGGGAGCGCCGCACTGTCGGAGGGTCAGTACTGAGGGAGCGCCGCACTGTCGGAGGGTCAGTACTGAGGGACTGCTGCACTGTCGGAGGGTCAGTACTGAGGGAATGCTGCACTGTCGGAGGGTCAGTACTGAGGGAGCGCCGCACTGTCGGAGGGTCAGTACTGAGGGAATGCTGCACTGTCGGAGGGTCAGTACTGAGGGAGCGCCGCACTGTCGGAGGGTCAGTACTGAGGGAGCGCCGCACTGTCGGAGGGTCAGTACTGAGGGAATGCTGCACTGTCGGAGGGTCAGTACTGAGGGAGCGCTGCACTGTCGGAGGGTCAGTACTGAGGGAATGCTGCACTGTCGGAGGGTCAGTACTGAGGGAATGCTGCACTGTCGGAGGGTCAGTACTGAGGGAATGCTGCACTGTCGGAGGGTCAGTACTGAGGGAGCGCCGCACTGTCGGAGGGTCAGTACTGAGGGAGTGATGCACTGTCGGAGGGTCAGTACTGAGGGAGCGCTGCACTGTCGGAGGGTCAGTACTGAGGGAGCGCCGCACTGTTGGAGGGTCAGTACTGAGGGAGCGCCGCACTGTCGGAGGGTCAGTACTGAGGGAGCGCCGCACTGTCGGAGGGTCAGTACTGAGGGAGCGCCGCACTGTCGGAGGGTCAGTACTGAGGGAGCGCCGCACTGTCGGAGGGTCAGTACTGAGGGAGCGCTGCACTGTCGGAGGGTCAGTACTGAGGGAGCGCCGCACTGTCGGAGGGTCAGTACTGAGGGAGCGCCGCACTGTCGGAGGGTCAGTACTGAGGGAGCGCCGCACTGTCGGAGGGTCAGTACTGAGGGAGCGCCGCACTGTCGGAGGGTCAGTACTGAGGGAGCGCCGCACTGTCGGAGGGTCAGTACTGAGGGAGCGCCGCACTGTCGGAGGGTCAGTACTGAGGGAGCGCCGCACTGTCGGAGGGTCAGTACTGAGGGAGCGCCGCACTGTCGGAGGGTCAGTACTGAGGGAGCGCCGCACTGTCGGAGGGTCAGTACTGAGGGAGCGCCGCACTGTCGGAGGGTCAGTACTGAGGGAGCGCCGCACTGTCGGAGGGTCAGTACTGAGGGAGCGCCGCACTGTCGGAGGGTCAGTACTGAGGGAGCGCCGCACTGTCGGAGGGTCAGTACTGAGGGAGCGCCGCACTGTCGGAGGGTCAGTACTGAGGGAGCGCCGCACTGTCGGAGGGTCAGTACTGAGGGAGCGCCGCACTGTCGGAGGGTCAGTACTGAGGGAGCGCCGCACTGTCGGAGGGTCAGTACTGAGGGAGCGCCGCACTGTCGGAGGGTCAGTACTGAGGGAGCGCCGCACTGTCGGAGGGTCAGTACTGAGCGAATGCTGCACTGTCGGAGGGTCAGTACTGAGGGAGCGCCGCACTGTCGGAGGGTCAGTACTGAGGGAGCGCCGCACTGTCGGAGGGTCAGTACTGAGGGAGCGCTGCACTGTCGGAGGGTCAGTACTGAGGGAGCGCCGCACTGTCGGAGGGTCAGTACTGAGGGAGCGCTGCACTGTCGGAGGGTCAGTACTGAGGGAGCGCCGCACTGTCGGAGGGTCAGTACTGAGGGAGCGCCGCACTGTCGGAGGGTCAGTACTGAGGGAATGCTGCACTGTCGGAGGGTCAGTACTGAGGGAGCGCCGCACTGTCGGAGGGTCAGTACTGAGGGAGCGCCGCACTGTCGGAGGGTCAGTACTGAGGGAATGCTGCACTGTCGGAGGGTCAGTACTGAGGGAGCGCCGCACTGTCGGAGGGTCAGTACTGAGGGAATGCTGCACTGTCGGAGGGTCAGTACTGAGGGAATGCTGCACTGTCGGAGGGTCAGTACTGAGGGAGCGCCGCACTGTCGGAGGGTCAGTACTGAGGGAGCGCCGCACTGTCGGAGGGTCAGTACTGAGGGAGCGCCGCACTGTCGGAGGGTCAGTACTGAGGGAGCGCCGCACTGTCGGAGGGTCAGTACTGAGGGAGCGCCGCACTGTCGGAGGGTCAGTACTGAGGGAGCGCCGCACTGTCGGAGGGTCAGTACTGAGGGACTGCTGCACTGTCGGAGGGTCAGTACTGAGGGAATGCTGCACTGTCGGAGGGTCAGTACTGAGGGAGCGCCGCACTGTCGGAGGGTCAGTACTGAGGGAATGCTGCACTGTCGGAGGGTCAGTACTGAGGGAGCGCCGCACTGTCGGAGGGTCAGTACTGAGGGAGCGCCGCACTGTCGGAGGGTCAGTACTGAGGGAATGCTGCACTGTCGGAGGGTCAGTACTGAGGGAGCGCTGCACTGTCGGAGGGTCAGTACTGAGGGAATGCTGCACTGTCGGAGGGTCAGTACTGAGGGAATGCTGCACTGTCGGAGGGTCAGTACTGAGGGAATGCTGCACTGTCGGAGGGTCAGTACTGAGGGAGCGCCGCACTGTCGGAGGGTCAGTACTGAGGGAGTGCTGCACTGTCGGAGGGTCAGTACTGAGGGAGCGCCTGCACTGTCGGAGGGTCAGTACTGAGGGAGCGCCGCACTGTCGGAGGGTCAGTACTGAGGGAGCGCCGCACTGTCGGAGGGTCAGTACTGAGGGAGCGCCGCACTGTCGGAGGGTCAGTACTGAGGGAGCGCCGCACTGTCGGAGGGTCAGTACTGAGGGAGCGCCGCACTGTCGGAGGGTCAGTACTGAGGGAGCGCTGCACTGTCGGAGGGTCAGTACTGAGGGAGCGCCGCACTGTCGGAGGGTCAGTACTGAGGGAGCGCCGCACTGTCGGAGGGTCAGTACTGAGGGAGCGCCGCACTGTCGGAGGGTCAGTACTGAGGGAGCGCCGCACTGTCGGAGGGTCAGTACTGAGGGAGCGCCGCACTGTCGGAGGGTCAGTACTGAGGGAGCGCCGCACTGTCGGAGGGTCAGTACTGAGGGAGCGCTGCACTGTCGGAGGGTCAGTACTGAGGGAGCGCCGCACTGTCGGAGGGTCAGTACTGAGGGAATGCCGCACTGTCGGAGGGTCAGTACTGAGGGAGCGCCGCACTGTCGGAGGGTCAGTACTGAGGGAGCGCCGCACTGTCGGAGGGTCAGTACTGAGGGAGCGCCGCACTGTCGGAGGGTCAGTACTGAGGGACTGCTGCACTGTCGGAGGGTCAGTACTGAGGGAATGCTGCACTGTCGGAGGGTCAGTACTGAGGGAGCGCCGCACTGTCGGAGGGTCAGTACTGAGGGAATGCTGCACTGTCGGAGGGTCAGTACTGAGGGAGCGCCGCACTGTCGGAGGGTCAGTACTGAGGGAATGCTGCACTGTCGGAGGGTCAGTACTGAGGGAGCGCTGCACTGTCGGAGGGTCAGTACTGAGGGAATGCTGCACTGTCGGAGGGTCAGTACTGAGGGAATGCTGCACTGTCGGAGGGTCAGTACTGAGGGAATGCTGCACTGTCGGAGGGTCAGTACTGAGGGAGCGCCGCACTGTCGGAGGGTCAGTACTGAGGGAGCGCCGCACTGTCGGAGGGTCAGTACTGAGGGAGCGCCGCACTGTCGGAGGGTCAGTACTGAGGGAGCGCCGCACTGTCGGAGGGTCAGTACTGAGGGAATGCTGCACTGTCGGAGGGTCAGTACTGAGGGAGCGCCGCACTGTCGGAGGGTCAGTACTGAGGGAGCGCCGCACTGTCGGAGGGTCAGTACTGAGGGAGCGCTGCACTGTCGGAGGGTCAGTACTGAGGGAGCGCCGCACTGTCGGAGGGTCAGTACTGAGGGAGCGCCGCACTGTCGGAGGGTCAGTACTGAGGGAGCGCCGCACTGTCGGAGGGTCAGTACTGAGGGAGCGCCGCACTGTCGGAGGGTCAGTACTGAGGGAGCGCCGCACTGTCGGAGGGTCAGTACTGAGGGAGCGCCGCACTGTCGGAGGGTCAGTACTGAGGGAATGCTGCACTGTCGGAGGGTCAGTACTGAGGGAGCGCCGCACTGTCGGAGGGTCAGTACTGAGGGAATGCTGCACTGTCGGAGGGTCAGTACTGAGGGAATGCTGCACTGTCGGAGGGTCAGTACTGAGGGAGCGCCGCACTGTCGGAGGGTCAGTACTGAGGGAGCGCCGCACTGTCGGAGGGTCAGTACTGAGGGAGCGCCGCACTGTCGGAGGGTCAGTACTGAGGGAGCGCCGCACTGTCGGAGGGTCAGTACTGAGGGAGCGCTGCACTGTCGGAGGGTCAGTACTGAGGGAGCGCCGCACTGTCGGAGGGTCAGTACTGAGGGAGCGCCGCACTGTCGGAGGGTCAGTACTGAGGGAGCGCCGCACTGTCGGAGGGTCAGTACTGAGGGAGCGCCGCACTGTCGGAGGGTCAGTACTGAGGGAGCGCCGCACTGTCGGAGGGTCAGTACTGAGGGAGCGCCGCACTGTCGGAGGGTCAGTACTGAGGGAGCGCCGCACTGTCGGAGGGTCAGTACTGAGGGAGCGCCGCACTGTCGGAGGGTCAGTACTGAGGGAGCGCCGCACTGTCGGAGGGTCAGTACTGAGGGAGCGCCGCACTGTCGGAGGGTCAGTACTGAGGGACTGCTGCACTGTCGGAGGGTCAGTACTGAGGGAATGCCGCACTGTCGGAGGGTCAGTACTGAGGGAGCGCCGCACTGTCGGAGGGTCAGTACTGAGGGAATGCTGCACTGTCGGAGGGTCAGTACTGAGGGAGCGCCGCACTGTCGGAGGGTCAGTACTGAGGGAGCGCCGCACTGTCGGAGGGTCAGTACTGAGGGAATGCTGCACTGTCGGAGGGTCAGTACTGAGGGAGCGCTGCACTGTCGGAGGGTCAGTACTGAGGGAATGCTGCACTGTCGGAGGGTCAGTACTGAGGGAATGCTGCACTGTCGGAGGGTCAGTACTGAGGGAATGCTGCACTGTCGGAGGGTCAGTACTGAGGGAGCGCTGCACTGTCGGAGGGTCAGTACTGAGGGAATGCTGCACTGTCGGAGGGTCAGTACTGAGGGAATGCTGCACTGTCGGAGGGTCAGTACTGAGGGAATGCTGCACTGTCGGAGGGTCAGTACTGAGGGAGCGCCGCACTGTCGGAGGGTCAGTACTGAGGGAGTGATGCACTGTCGGAGGGTCAGTACTGAGGGAGCGCTGCACTGTCGGAGGGTCAGTACTGAGGGAGCGCCGCACTGTCGGAGGGTCAGTACTGAGGGAGCGCCGCACTGTCGGAGGGTCAGTACTGAGGGAGCGCCGCACTGTCGGAGGGTCAGTACTGAGGGAGCGCCGCACTGTCGGAGGGTCAGTACTGAGGGAGCGCCGCACTGTCGGAGGGTCAGTACTGAGGGAGCGCTGCACTGTCGGAGGGTCAGTACTGAGGGAGCGCCGCACTGTCGGAGGGTCAGTACTGAGGGAGCGCCGCACTGTCGGAGGGTCAGTACTGAGGGAGCGCCGCACTGTCGGAGGGTCAGTACTGAGGGAGCGCCGCACTGTCGGAGGGTCAGTACTGAGGGAGCGCCGCACTGTCGGAGGGTCAGTACTGAGGGAGCGCCGCACTGTCGGAGGGTCAGTACTGAGGGAGCGCTGCACTGTCGGAGGGTCAGTACTGAGGGAGCGCCGCACTGTCGGAGGGTCAGTACTGAGGGATGCAGCACTGTCGGAGGGTCAGTACTGAGGGAGCGCCGCACTGTCGGAGGGTCAGTACTGAGGGAGCGCCGCACTGTCGGAGGGTCAGTACTGAGGGAGCGCCGCACTGTCGGAGGGTCAGTACTGAGGGAGCGCTGCACTGTCGGAGGGTCAGTACTGAGGGAATGCTGCACTGTCGGAGGGTCAGTACTGAGGGAGCGCCGCACTGTCGGAGGGTCAGTACTGAGGGAATGCTGCACTGTCGGAGGGTCAGTACTGAGGGAGCGCCGCACTGTCGGAGGGTCAGTACTGAGGGAATGCTGCACTGTCGGAGGGTCAGTACTGAGGGAGCGCTGCACTGTCGGAGGGTCAGTACTGAGGGAATGCTGCACTGTCGGAGGGTCAGTACTGAGGGAATGCTGCACTGTCGGAGGGTCAGTACTGAGGGAGCGCCGCACTGTCGGAGGGTCAGTACTGAGGGAGCGCCGCACTGTCGGAGGGTCAGTACTGAGGGAGCGCCGCACTGTCGGAGGGTCAGTACTGAGGGAGCGCCGCACTGTCGGAGGGTCAGTACTGAGGGAGCGCCGCACTGTCGGAGGGTCAGTACTGAGGGAATGCTGCACTGTCGGAGGGTCAGTACTGAGGGAGCGCCGCACTGTCGGAGGGTCAGTACTGAGGGAGCGCCGCACTGTCGGAGGGTCAGTACTGAGGGAGCGCTGCACTGTCGGAGGGTCAGTACTGAGGGAGCGCCGCACTGTCGGAGGGTCAGTACTGAGGGAGCGCTGCACTGTCGGAGGGTCAGTACTGAGGGAGCGCCGCACTGTCGGAGGGTCAGTACTGAGGGAGCGCCGCACTGTCGGAGGGTCAGTACTGAGGGAATGCTGCACTGTCGGAGGGTCAGTACTGAGGGAGCGCCGCACTGTCGGAGGGTCAGTACTGAGGGAGCGCCGCACTGTCGGAGGGTCAGTACTGAGGGAGCGCTGCACTGTCGGAGGGTCAGTACTGAGGGAGCGCCGCACTGTCGGAGGGTCAGTACTGAGGGAATGCTGCACTGTCGGAGGGTCAGTACTGAGGGAATGCTGCACTGTCGGAGGGTCAGTACTGAGGGAGCGCCGCACTGTCGGAGGGTCAGTACTGAGGGAGCGCCGCACTGTCGGAGGGTCAGTACTGAGGGAGCGCCGCACTGTCGGAGGGTCAGTACTGAGGGAGCGCCGCACTGTCGGAGGGTCAGTACTGAGGGAGCGCCGCACTGTCGGAGGGTCAGTACTGAGGGAGCGCCGCACTGTCGGAGGGTCAGTACTGAGGGACTGCTGCACTGTCGGAGGGTCAGTACTGAGGGAATGCTGCACTGTCGGAGGGTCAGTACTGAGGGAGCGCCGCACTGTCGGAGGGTCAGTACTGAGGGAATGCTGCACTGTCGGAGGGTCAGTACTGAGGGAGCGCCGCACTGTCGGAGGGTCAGTACTGAGGGAGCGCCGCACTGTCGGAGGGTCAGTACTGAGGGAATGCTGCACTGTCGGAGGGTCAGTACTGAGGGAGCGCTGCACTGTCGGAGGGTCAGTACTGAGGGAATGCTGCACTGTCGGAGGGTCAGTACTGAGGGAATGCTGCACTGTCGGAGGGTCAGTACTGAGGGAATGCTGCACTGTCGGAGGGTCAGTACTGAGGGAGCGCCGCACTGTCGGAGGGTCAGTACTGAGGGAGTGATGCACTGTCGGAGGGTCAGTACTGAGGGAGCGCTGCACTGTCGGAGGGTCAGTACTGAGGGAGCGCCGCACTGTTGGAGGGTCAGTACTGAGGGAGCGCCGCACTGTCGGAGGGTCAGTACTGAGGGAGCGCCGCACTGTCGGAGGGTCAGTACTGAGGGAGCGCCGCACTGTCGGAGGGTCAGTACTGAGGGAGCGCCGCACTGTCGGAGGGTCAGTACTGAGGGAGCGCTGCACTGTCGGAGGGTCAGTACTGAGGGAGCGCCGCACTGTCGGAGGGTCAGTACTGAGGGAGCGCCGCACTGTCGGAGGGTCAGTACTGAGGGAGCGCCGCACTGTCGGAGGGTCAGTACTGAGGGAGCGCCGCACTGTCGGAGGGTCAGTACTGAGGGAGCGCCGCACTGTCGGAGGGTCAGTACTGAGGGAGCGCCGCACTGTCGGAGGGTCAGTACTGAGGGAGCGCCGCACTGTCGGAGGGTCAGTACTGAGGGAGCGCCGCACTGTCGGAGGGTCAGTACTGAGGGAGCGCCGCACTGTCGGAGGGTCAGTACTGAGGGAGCGCCGCACTGTCGGAGGGTCAGTACTGAGGGAGCGCCGCACTGTCGGAGGGTCAGTACTGAGGGAGCGCCGCACTGTCGGAGGGTCAGTACTGAGGGAGCGCCGCACTGTCGGAGGGTCAGTACTGAGGGAGCGCCGCACTGTCGGAGGGTCAGTACTGAGGGAGCGCCGCACTGTCGGAGGGTCAGTACTGAGGGAGCGCCGCACTGTCGGAGGGTCAGTACTGAGGGAGCGCCGCACTGTCGGAGGGTCAGTACTGAGGGAGCGCCGCACTGTCGGAGGGTCAGTACTGAGGGAGCGCCGCACTGTCGGAGGGTCAGTACTGAGCGAATGCTGCACTGTCGGAGGGTCAGTACTGAGGGAGCGCCGCACTGTCGGAGGGTCAGTACTGAGGGAGCGCCGCACTGTCGGAGGGTCAGTACTGAGGGAGCGCTGCACTGTCGGAGGGTCAGTACTGAGGGAGCGCCGCACTGTCGGAGGGTCAGTACTGAGGGAGCGCTGCACTGTCGGAGGGTCAGTACTGAGGGAGCGCCGCACTGTCGGAGGGTCAGTACTGAGGGAGCGCCGCACTGTCGGAGGGTCAGTACTGAGGGAATGCTGCACTGTCGGAGGGTCAGTACTGAGGGAGCGCCGCACTGTCGGAGGGTCAGTACTGAGGGAGCGCCGCACTGTCGGAGGGTCAGTACTGAGGGAATGCTGCACTGTCGGAGGGTCAGTACTGAGGGAGCGCCGCACTGTCGGAGGGTCAGTACTGAGGGAATGCTGCACTGTCGGAGGGTCAGTACTGAGGGAATGCTGCACTGTCGGAGGGTCAGTACTGAGGGAGCGCCGCACTGTCGGAGGGTCAGTACTGAGGGAGCGCCGCACTGTCGGAGGGTCAGTACTGAGGGAGCGCCGCACTGTCGGAGGGTCAGTACTGAGGGAGCGCCGCACTGTCGGAGGGTCAGTACTGAGGGAGCGCCGCACTGTCGGAGGGTCAGTACTGAGGGAGCGCCGCACTGTCGGAGGGTCAGTACTGAGGGACTGCTGCACTGTCGGAGGGTCAGTACTGAGGAATGCTGCACTGTCGGAGGGTCAGTACTGAGGGAGCGCCGCACTGTCGGAGGGTCAGTACTGAGGGAAGGCTGCACTGTCGGAGGGTCAGTACTGAGGGAGCGCCGCACTGTCGGAGGGTCAGTACTGAGGGAGCGCCGCACTGTCGGAGGGTCAGTACTGAGGGAATGCTGCACTGTCGGAGGTCAGTACTGAGGGAGCGCTGCACTGTCGGAGGGTCAGTACTGAGGGAATGCTGCACTGTCGGAGGGTCAGTACTGAGGGAATGCTGCACTGTCGGAGGGTCAGTACTGAGGGAATGCAGCACTGTCGGAGGGTCAGTACTGAGGGAGCGCCGCACTGTCGGAGGGTCAGTACTGAGGGAGTGATGCACTGTCGGAGGGGTCAGTACTGAGGGAGCGCTGCACTGTCGGAGGGTCAGTACTGAGGGAGCGCCGCACTGTCGGAGGGTCAGTACTGAGGGAGCGCCGCACTGTCGGAGGGTCAGTACTGAGGGAGCGCCGCACTGTCGGAGGGTCAGTACTGAGGGAGCGCCGCACTGTCGGAGGGTCAGTACTGAGGGAGCGCCGCACTGTCGGAGGGTCAGTACTGAGGGAGCGCTGCACTGTCGGAGGGTCAGTACTGAGGGAGCGCCGCACTGTCGGAGGGTCAGTACTGAGGGAGCGCCGCACTGTCGGAGGGTCAGTACTGAGGGAGCGCCGCACTGTCGGAGGGTCAGTACTGAGGGAGCGCCGCACTGTCGGAGGGTCAGTACTGAGGGAGCGCCGCACTGTCGGAGGGTCAGTACTGAGGGAGCGCCGCACTGTCGGAGGGTCAGTACTGAGGGAGCGCTGCACTGTCGGAGGGTCAGTACTGAGGGAGCGCCGCACTGTCGGAGGGTCAGTACTGAGGGAATGCAGCACTGTCGGAGGGTCAGTACTGAGGGAGCGCCGCACTGTCGGAGGGTCAGTACTGAGGGAGCGCCGCACTGTCGGAGGGTCAGTACTGAGGGAGCGCCGCACTGTCGGAGGGTCAGTACTGAGGGACTGCTGCACTGTCGGAGGGTCAGTACTGAGGGAATGCTGCACTGTCGGAGGGTCAGTACTGAGGGAGCGCCGCACTGTCGGAGGGTCAGTACTGAGGGAATGCTGCACTGTCGGAGGGTCAGTACTGAGGGAGCGCCGCACTGTCGGAGGGTCAGTACTGAGGGAATGCTGCACTGTCGGAGGGTCAGTACTGAGGGAGCGCTGCACTGTCGGAGGGTCAGTACTGAGGGAATGCTGCACTGTCGGAGGGTCAGTACTGAGGGAATGCTGCACTGTCGGAGGGTCAGTACTGAGGGAATGCTGCACTGTCGGAGGGTCAGTACTGAGGGAGCGCCGCACTGTCGGAGGGTCAGTACTGAGGGAGCGCCGCACTGTCGGAGGGTCAGTACTGAGGGAGCGCCGCACTGTCGGAGGGTCAGTACTGAGGGAGCGCCGCACTGTCGGAGGGTCAGTACTGAGCGAATGCTGCACTGTCGGAGGGTCAGTACTGAGGGAGCGCCGCACTGTCGGAGGGTCAGTACTGAGGGAGCGCCGCACTGTCGGAGGGTCAGTACTGAGGGAGCGCTGCACTGTCGGAGGGTCAGTACTGAGGGAGCGCCGCACTGTCGGAGGGTCAGTACTGAGGGAGCGCCGCACTGTCGGAGGGTCAGTACTGAGGGAGCGCCGCACTGTCGGAGGGTCAGTACTGAGGGAGCGCCGCACTGTCGGAGGGTCAGTACTGAGGGAGCGCCGCACTGTCGGAGGGTCAGTACTGAGGGAGCGCCGCACTGTCGGAGGGTCAGTACTGAGGGAATGCTGCACTGTCGGAGGGTCAGTACTGAGGGAGCGCCGCACTGTCGGAGGGTCAGTACTGAGGGAATGCTGCACTGTCGGAGGGTCAGTACTGAGGGAATGCTGCACTGTCGGAGGGTTAGTACTGAGGGAGCGCCGCACTGTCGGTGGGTCAGTACTGAGGGAGCGCCGCACTGTCGGAGGGTCAGTACTGAGGGAGCGCCGCACTGTCGGAGGGTCAGTACTGAGGGAGCGCCGCACTGTCGGAGGGTCAGTACTGAGGGAGCGCTGCACTGTCGGAGGGTCAGTACTGAGGGAGCGCCGCACTGTCGGAGGGTCAGTACTGAGGGAGCGCCGCACTGTCGGAGGGTCAGTACTGAGGGAGCGCCGCACTGTCGGAGGGTCAGTACTGAGGGAGCGCCGCACTGTCGGAGGGTCAGTACTGAGGGAGCGCCGCACTGTCGGAGGGTCAGTACTGAGGGAGCGCCGCACTGTCGGAGGGTCAGGACTGAGGGAATGCTGCACTGTCGGAGGGTCAGTACTGAGGGAGCGCCGCACTGTCGGAGGGTCAGTACTGAGGGAGCGCCGCACTGTCGGAGGGTCAGTACTGAGGGAATGCTGCACTGTCGGAGGGTCAGTACTGAGGGAGCGCTGCACTGTCGGAGGGTCAGTACTGAGGGAATGCTGCACTGTCGGAGGGTCAGTACTGAGGGAATGCTGCACTGTCGGAGGGTCAGTACTGAGGGAATGCTGCACTGTCGGAGGGTCAGTACTGAGGGAGCGCCGCACTGTCGGAGGGTCAGGACTGAGGGAGCGCCGCACTGTCGGAGGGTCAGTACTGAGGGAGCGCCGCACTGTCGGAGGGTCAGTACTGAGGGAGCGCCGCACTGTCGGAGGGTCAGTACTGAGCGAATGCCGCACTGTCGGAGGGTCAGTACTGAGTGAGCGCCGCACTGTCGGAGGGTCAGTACTGAGGGAGCGCCGCACTGTCGGAGGGTCAGTACTGAGGGAGCGCTGCACTGTCGGAGGGTCAGTACTGAGGGAGCGCCGCACTGTCGGAGGGTCAGTACTGAGGGAGCGCTGCACTGTCGGAGGGTCAGTACTGAGGGAGCGCCGCACTGTCGGAGGGTCAGTACTGAGGGAGCGCCGCACTGTCGGAGGGTCAGTACTGAGGGAATGCTGCACTGTCGGAGGGTCAGTACTGAGGGAGCGCCGCACTGTCGGAGGGTCAGTACTGAGGGAGCGCCGCACTGTCGGAGGGTCAGTACTGAGGGAATGCTGCACTGTCGGAGGGTCAGTACTGAGGGACTGCTGCACTGTCGGAGGGTCAGTACTGAGGGAATGCTGCACTGTCGGAGGGTCAGTACTGAGGGAGCGCCGCACTGTCGGAGGGTCAGTACTGAGGGAATGCTGCACTGTCGGAGGGTCAGTACTGAGGGAGCGCCGCACTGTCGGAGGGTCAGTACTGAGGGAGCGCCGCACTGTCGGAGGGTCAGTACTGAGGGAATGCTGCACTGTCGGAGGGTCAGTACTGAGGGAGCGCTGCACTGTCGGAGGGTCAGTACTGAGGGAATGCTGCACTGTCGGAGGGTCAGTACTGAGGGAGCGCCGCACTGTCGGAGGGTCAGTACTGAGGGAGTGATGCACTGTCGGAGGGTCAGTACTGAGGGAGCGCTGCACTGTCGGAGGGTCAGTACTGAGGGAGCGCTGCACTGTCGGAGGGTCAGTACTGAGGGAATGCTGCACTGTCGGAGGGTCAGTACTGAGGGAATGCTGCACTGTCGGAGGGTCAGTACTGAGGGAATGCTGCACTGTCGGAGGGTCAGTACTGAGGGAGCGCCGCACTGTCGGAGGGTCAGTACTGAGGGAGCGCCGCACTGTCGGAGGGTCAGTACTGAGGGAGCGCCGCACTGTCGGAGGGTCAGTACTGAGGGAGCGCCGCACTGTCGGAGGGTCAGTACTGAGCGAATGCTGCACTGTCGGAGGGTCAGTACTGAGGGAGCGCCGCACTGTCGGAGGGTCAGTACTGAGGGAGCGCCGCACTGTCGGAGGGTCAGTACTGAGGGAGCGCTGCACTGTCGGAGGGTCAGTACTGAGGGAGCGCCGCACTGTCGGAGGGTCAGTACTGAGGGAGCGCCGCACTGTCGGAGGGTCAGTACTGAGGGAGCGCCGCACTGTCGGAGGGTCAGTACTGAGGGAGCGCCGCACTGTCGGAGGGTCAGTACTGAGGGAGCGCCGCACTGTCGGAGGGTCAGTACTGAGGGAGCGCCGCACTGTCGGAGGGTCAGTACTGAGGGAGCGCCGCACTGTCGGAGGGTCAGTACTGAGGGAATGCTGCACTGTCGGAGGGTCAGTACTGAGGGAGCGCCGCACTGTCGGAGGGTCAGTACTGAGGGAATGCTGCACTGTCGGAGGGTCAGTACTGAGGGAATGCTGCACTGTCGGAGGGTCAGTACTGAGGGAGCGCCGCACTGTCGGTGGGTCAGTACTGAGGGAGCGCCGCACTGTCGGAGGGTCAGTACTGAGGGAGCGCCGCACTGTCGGAGGGTCAGTACTGAGGGAGCGCCGCACTGTCGGAGGGTCAGTACTGAGGGAGCGCTGCACTGTCGGAGGGTCAGTACTGAGGGAGCGCCGCACTGTCGGAGGGTCAGTACTGAGGGAGCGCCGCACTGTCGGAGGGTCAGTACTGAGGGAGCGCCGCACTGTCGGAGGGTCAGTACTGAGGGAGCGCCGCACTGTCGGAGGGTCAGTACTGAGGGAGCGCCGCACTGTCGGAGGGTCAGTACTGAGGGAGCGCCGCACTGTCGGAGGGTCAGTACTGAGGGAGCGCTGCACTGTCGGAGGGTCAGTACTGAGGGAGCGCCGCACTGTCGGAGGGTCAGGACTGAGGGAATGCTGCACTGTCGGAGGGTCAGTACTGAGGGAGCGCCGCACTGTCGGAGGGTCAGTACTGAGGGAGCGCCGCACTGTCGGAGGGTCAGTACTGAGGGAATGCTGCACTGTCGGAGGGTCAGTACTGAGGGAGCGCTGCACTGTCGGAGGGTCAGTACTGAGGGAATGCTGCACTGTCGGAGGGTCAGTACTGAGGGAATGCTGCACTGTCGGAGGGTCAGTACTGAGGGAATGCTGCACTGTCGGAGGGTCAGTACTGAGGGAGCGCCGCACTGTCGGAGGGTCAGGACTGAGGGAGCGCCGCACTGTCGGAGGGTCAGTACTGAGGGAGCGCCGCACTGTCGGAGGGTCAGTACTGAGGGAGCGCCGCACTGTCGGAGGGTCAGTACTGAGCGAATGCCGCACTGTCGGAGGGTCAGTACTGAGGGAGCGCCGCACTGTCGGAGGGTCAGTACTGAGGGAGCGCCGCACTGTCGGAGGGTCAGTACTGAGGGAGCGCTGCACTGTCGGAGGGTCAGTACTGAGGGAGCGCCGCACTGTCGGAGGGTCAGTACTGAGGGAGCGCTGCACTGTCGGAGGGTCAGTACTGAGGGAGCGCCGCACTGTCGGAGGGTCAGTACTGAGGGAGCGCCGCACTGTCGGAGGGTCAGTACTGAGGGAATGCTGCACTGTCGGAGGGTCAGTACTGAGGGAGCGCCGCACTGTCGGAGGGTCAGTACTGAGGGAGCGCCGCACTGTCGGAGGGTCAGTACTGAGGGAATGCTGCACTGTCGGAGGGTCAGTACTGAGGGAATGCTGCACTGTCGGCGGGTCAGTACTGAGGGAATGCTGCACTGTCGGAGGGTCAGTACTGAGGGAATGCTGCACTGTCGGAGGGTTAGTACTGAGGGAGCGCCGCACTGTCGGAGGGTCGGTACTGAGGGAGCGCCGCACTGTCGGAGGGTCAGTACTGAGGGAGCGCCGCACTGTCGGAGGGTCAGTACTGAGGGAGCGCTGCACTGTCGGAGGGTCAGTACTGAGGGAGCGCTGCACTGTCAGAGGGTCAGTACTGAGGGAGCGCTGCACTGTCGGAGGGTCAGTACTGAGGGAGCGCCGCACTGTCGGAGGGTCAGTACTGAGGGAGCGCCGCACTGTCGGAGGGTCAGTACTGAGGGAGCGCCGCACTGTCGGAGGGTCAGTACTGAGGGAGCGCTGCACTGTCGGAGGGTCAGTACTGAGGGAGCGCCGCACTGTCGGAGGGTCAGTACTGTGGGAGCGCTGCACTGTCGGAGGGTCAGTACTGAGGGAGCGCCGCACTGTCGGAGGGTCAGTACTGAGGGAATGCTGCACTGTCGGAGGGTCAGTACTGAGGGAGCGCCGCACTGTCGGAGGGTCAGTACTGAGGGAGCGCCGCACTGTCGGAGGGTCAGTACTGAGGGAGCGCCGCACTGTCGGAGGGTCAGTACTGAGGGAGCGCCGCACTGTCGGAGGGTCAGTACTGAGGGAGCGCCGCACTGTCGGAGGGTCAGTACTGAGGGAGCGCCGCACTGTCGGAGGGTCAGTACTGAGGGAGCGCCGCACTGTCGGAGGGTCAGTACTGAGGGAGCGCCGCACTGTCGGAGGGTCAGTACTGAGGGAATGCTGCACTGTCGGAGGGTCAGTACTGAGGGAGCGCCGCACTGTCGGAGGGTCAGTACTGAGGGAATGCTGCACTGTCGGAGGGTCAGTACTGAGGGAGCGCCGCACTGTCGGAGGGTCAGTACTGAGGGAGCGCCGCACTGTCGGAGGGTCAGTACTGAGGGAGCGCTGCACTGTCGGAGGGTCATTACTGAGGGAGCGCCGCACTGTCGGAGGGTCAGTACTGAGGGAGCGCTGCACTGTCGGAGGGTCAGTACTGAGGGAGCGCCGCACTGTCGGAGGGTCAGTACTGAGGGAGCGCCGCACTGTCGGAGGGTCAGTACTGAGGGAATGCTGCACTGTCGGAGGGTCAGTACTGAGGGAGCGCCGCACTGTCGGAGGGTCAGTACTGAGGGAGCGCCGCACTGTCGGAGGGTCAGTACTGAGGGAATGCTGCACTGTCGGAGGGTCAGTACTGAGGGAGCGCTGCACTGTCGGAGGGTCAGTACTGAGGGAATGCTGCACTGTCGGAGGGTCAGTACTGAGGGAGCGCCGCACTGTCGGAGGGTCAGTACTGAGGGAATGCTGCACTGTCGGAGGGTCAGTACTGAGGGAGCGCCGCACTGTCGGAGGGTCAGTACTGAGGGAATGCTGCACTGTCGGAGGGTCAGTACTGAGGGAGCGCCGCACTGTCGGAGGGTCAGTACTGAGGGAGCGCCGCACTGTCGGAGGGTCAGTACTGAGGGAATGCTGCACTGTCGGAGGGTCAGTACTGAGGGAGCGCTGCACTGTCGGAGGGTCAGTACTGAGGGAGCGCCGCACTGTCGGAGGGTCAGTACTGAGGGAGCGCCGCACTGTCGGAGGGTCAGTACTGAGGGAATGCTGCACTGTCGGAGGGTCAGTACTGAGGGAGCGCCGCACTGTCGGAGGGTCAGTACTGAGGGAGCGCCGCACTGTCGGAGGGTCAGTACTGAGGGAATGCTGCACTGTCGGAGGGTCAGTACTGAGGGAATGCTGCACTGTCGGAGGGTCAGTACTGAGGGAATGCTGCACTGTCGGAGGGTCAGTACTGAGGGAGCGCTGCACTGTCGGAGGGTTAGTACTGAGGGAGCGCCGCACTGTCGGAGGGTCAGTACTGAGGGAGCGCCGCACTGTCGGAGGGTCAGTACTGAGGGAGCGCCGCACTGTCGGAGGGTCAGTACTGAGGGAGCGCTGCACTGTCGGAGGGTCAGTACTGAGGGAGCGCTGCACTGTCGGAGGGTCAGTACTGAGGGAGCGCCGCACTGTCGGAGGGTCAGTACTGAGGGAGCGCCGCACTGTCGGAGGGTCAGTACTGAGGGAATGCTGCACTGTCGGAGGGTCAGTACTGAGGGAGCGCCGCACTGTCGGAGGGTCAGTACTGAGGGAGCGCCGCACTGTCGGAGGGTCAGTACTGAGGGAATGCTGCACTGTCGGAGGGTCAGTACTGAGGGAGCGCCGCACTGTCGGAGGGTCAGTACTGAGGGAATGCTGCACTGTCGGAGGGTCAGTACTGAGGGAACGCTGCACTGTCGGAGGGTCAGTACTGAGGGAGCGCCGCACTGTCGGAGGGTCAGTACTGAGGGAGCGCCGCACTGTCGGAGGGTCAGTACTGAGGGAGCGCCGCACTGTCGGAGGGTCAGTACTGAGGGAGCGCTGCACTGTCGGAGGGTCAGTACTGAGGGAGCGCTGCACTGTCAGAGGGTCAGTACTGAGGGAGCGCCGCACTGTCGGAGGGTCAGTACTGAGGGAGCGCCGCACTGTCGGAGGGTCAGTACTGAGGGAGCGCCGCACTGTCGGAGGGTCAGTACTGAGGGAGCGCCGCACTGTCGGAGGGTCAGTACTGAGGGAGCGCCGCACTGTCGGAGGGTCAGTACTGAGGGAGCGCTGCACTGTCGGAGGGTCAGTACTGAGGGAGCGCCGCACTGTCGGAGGGTCAGTACTGAGGGAATGCTGCACTGTCGGAGGGTCAGTACTGAGGGAGCGCCGCACTGTCGGAGGGTCAGTACTGAGGGAGCGCCGCACTGTCGGAGGGTCAGTACTGAGGGAATGCTGCACTGTCGGAGGGTCAGTACTGAGGGAGCGCTGCACTGTCGGAGGGTCAGTACTGAGGGAGCGCTGCACTGTCGGAGGGTCAGTACTGAGGGAATGCTGCACTGTCGGAGGGTCAGTACTGAGGGAATGCCGCACTGTCGGAGGGTCAGTACTGAGGGAGCGCCGCACTGTCGGAGGGTCAGGACTGAGGGAGCGCCGCACTGTCGGAGGGTCAGTACTGAGGGAGCGCCGCACTGTCGGAGGGTCAGTACTGAGGGAGCGCCGCACTGTCGGAGGGTCAGTACTGAGCGAATGCTGCACTGTCGGAGGGTCAGTACTGAGGGAGCGCCGCACTGTCGGAGGGTCAGTACTGAGGGAGCGCCGCACTGTCGGAGGGTCAGTACTGAGGGAGCGCTGCACTGTCGGAGGGTCAGTACTGAGGGAGCGCCGCACTGTCGGAGGGTCAGTACTGAGGGAGCGCAGCACTGTCGGAGGGTCAGTACTGAGGGAGCGCCGCACTGTCGGAGGGTCAGTACTGAGGGAGCGCCGCACTGTCGGAGGGTCAGTACTGAGGGAATGCTGCACTGTCGGAGGGTCAGTACTGAGGGAGCGCCGCACTGTCGGAGGGTCAGTACTGAGGGAGCGCCGCACTGTCGGAGGGTCAGTACTGAGGGAATGCTGCACTGTCGGAGGGTCAGTACTGAGGGATGCTGCACTGTCGGAGGGTCAGTACTGAGGGAATGCTGCACTGTCGGAGGGTCAGTACTGAGGGAATGCTGCACTGTCGGAGGGTCAGTACTGAGGGAGCGCCGCACTGTCGGAGGGTCAGTACTGAGGGAGCGCCGCACTGTCGGAGGGTCAGTACTGAGGGAGCGCCGCACTGTCGGAGGGTCAGTACTGAGGGAGCGCTGCACTGTCGGAGGGTCAGTACTGAGGGAGCGCTGCACTGTCGGAGGGTCAGTACTGAGGGAGCGCTGCACTGTCGGAGGGTCAGTACTGAGGGAATGCTGCACTGTCGGAGGGTCAGTACTGAGGGAGCGCCGCACTGTCGGAGGGTCAGTACTGAGGGAGCGCCGCACTGTCGGAGGGTCAGTACTGAGGGAATGCTGCACTGTCGGAGGGTCAGTACTGAGGGAGCGCTGCACTGTCGGAGGGTCAGTACTGAGGGAGCGCTGCACTGTCGGAGGGTCAGTACTGAGGGAATGCTGCACTGTCGGAGGGTCAGTACTGAGGGAGCGCCGCACTGTCGGAGGGTCAGTACTGAGGGAATGCTGCACTGTCGGAGGGTCAGTACTGAGGGAGCGCCGCACTGTCGGAGGGTCAGTACTGAGGGAATGCTGCACTGTCGGAGGGTCAGTACTGAGGGAGCGCCGCACTGTCGGAGGGTCAGTACTGAGGGAGCGCCGCACTGTCGGAGGGTCAGTACTGAGGGAATGCTGCACTGTCGGAGGGTCAGTACTGAGGGAGCGCTGCACTGTCGGAGGGTCAGTACTGAGGGAGCGCCGCACTGTCGGAGGGTCAGTACTGAGGGAGCGCCGCACTGTCGGAGGGTCAGTACTGAGGGAATGCTGCACTGTCGGAGGGTCAGTACTGAGGGAGCGCCGCACTGTCGGAGGGTCAGTACTGAGGGAGCGCCGCACTGTCGGAGGGTCAGTACTGAGGGAATGCTGCACTGTCGGAGGGTCAGTACTGAGGGAATGCTGCACTGTCGGAGGGTCAGTACTGAGGGAGCGCTGCACTGTCGGAGGGTAGTACTGAGGGAGCGCCGCACTGTCGGAGGGTCAGTACTGAGGGAGCGCCGCACTGTCGGAGGGTCAGTACTGAGGGAGCGCCGCACTGTCGGAGGGTCAGTACTGAGGGAGCGCTGCACTGTCGGAGGGTCAGTACTGAGGGAGCGCTGCACTGTCGGAGGGTCAGTACTGAGGGAGCGCTGCACTGTCGGAGGGTCAGTACTGAGGGAGCGCTGCACTGTCGGAGGGTCAGTACTGAGGGAGCGCCGCACTGTCGGAGGGTCAGTACTGAGGGAGCGCCGCACTGTCGGAGGGTCAGTACTGAGGGAGCGCTGCACTGTCGGAGGGTCAGTACTGAGGGAGCGCCGCACTGTCGGAGGGTCAGTACTGTGGGAGCGCTGCACTGTCGGAGGGTCAGTACTGAGGGAGCGCCGCACTGTCGGAGGGTCAGTACTGAGGGAATGCTGCACTGTCGGAGGGTCAGTACTGAGGGAGCGCCGCACTGTCGGAGGGTCAGTACTGAGGGAGCGCTGCACTGTCGGAGGGTCAGTACTGAGGGAGCGCCGCACTGTCGGAGGGTCAGTACTGAGGGAGCGCCGCACTGTCGGAGGGTCAGTACTGAGGGAATGCAGCACTGTCGGAGGGTCAGTACTGAGGGAGCGCCGCACTGTCGGAGGGTCAGTACTGAGGGAGCGCCGCACTGTCGGAGGGTCAGTACTGAGGGAGCGCTGCACTGTCGGAGGGTCAGTACTGAGGGAGCGCCGCACTGTCGGAGGGTCAGTACTGAGGGAGCGCCGCACTGTCGGAGGGTCAGTACTGATGGAGCGCCGCACTGTCGGAGGGTCAGTACTGAGGGACTGCTGCACTGTCGGAGGGTCAGTACTGAGGGAATGCTGCACTGTCGGAGGGTCAGTACTGAGGGAGCGCCGCACTGTCGGAGGGTCAGTACTGAGGGAATGCTGCACTGTCGGAGGGTCAGTACTGAGGGAGCGCCGCACTGTCGGAGGGTCAGTACTGAGGGAGCGCCGCACTGTCGGAGGGTCAGTACTGAGGGAATGCTGCACTGTCGGAGGGTCAGTACTGAGGGAGCGCTGCACTGTCGGAGGGTCAGTACTGAGGGAATGCTGCACTGTCGGAGGGTCAGTACTGAGGGAATGCTGCACTGTCGGAGGGTCAGTACTGAGGGAATGCTGCACTGTCGGAGGGTCAGTACTGAGGGAGCGCCGCACTGTCGGAGGGTCAGTACTGAGGGAGCGCCGCACTGTCGGAGGGTCAGTACTGAGGGAGCGCCGCACTGTCGGAGGGTCAGTACTGAGGGAGCGCCGCACTGTCGGAGGGTCAGTACTGAGGGAATGCTGCACTGTCGGAGGGTCAGTACTGAGGGAGCGCCGCACTGTCGGAGGGTCAGTACTGAGGGAGCGCCGCACTGTCGGAGGGTCAGTACTGTGGGAGCGCTGCACTGTCGGAGGGTCAGTACTGAGGGAGCGCCGCACTGTCGGAGGGTCAGTACTGAGGGAATGCTGCACTGTCGGAGGGTCAGTACTGAGGGAGCGCCGCACTGTCGGAGGGTCAGTACTGAGGGAGCGCTGCACTGTCGGAGGGTCAGTACTGAGGGAGCGCCGCACTGTCGGAGGGTCAGTACTGAGGGAGCGCCGCACTGTCGGAGGGTCAGTACTGAGGGAATGCAGCACTGTCGGAGGGTCAGTACTGAGGGAGCGCCGCACTGTCGGAGGGTCAGTACTGAGGGAGCGCCGCACTGTCGGAGGGTCAGTACTGAGGGAGCGCTGCACTGTCGGAGGGTCAGTACTGAGGGAGCGCCGCACTGTCGGAGGGTCAGTACTGAGGGAGCGCCGCACTGTCGGAGGGTCAGTACTGATGGAGCGCCGCACTGTCGGAGGGTCAGTACTGAGGGACTGCTGCACTGTCGGAGGGTCAGTACTGAGGGAATGCTGCACTGTCGGAGGGTCAGTACTGAGGGAGCGCCGCACTGTCGGAGGGTCAGTACTGAGGGACTGCTGCACTGTCGGAGGGTCAGTACTGAGGGAGCGCCGCACTGTCGGAGGGTCAGTACTGAGGGAGCGCCGCACTGTCGGAGGGTCAGTACTGAGGGAATGCTGCACTGTCGGAGGGTCAGTACTGAGGGAGCGCTGCACTGTCGGAGGGTCAGTACTGAGGGAATGCTGCACTGTCGGAGGGTCAGTACTGAGGGAATGCTGCACTGTCGGAGGTCAGTACTGAGGGAATGCTGCACTGTCGGAGGGTCAGTACTGAGGGAGCGCCGCACTGTCGGAGGGTCAGTACTGAGGGAGCGCCGCACTGTCGGAGGGTCAGTACTGAGGGAGCGCCGCACTGTCGGAGGGTCAGTACTGAGGGAGCGCCGCACTGTCGGAGGGTCAGTACTGAGGGAATGCTGCACTGTCGGAGGGTCAGTACTGAGGGAGCGCCGCACTGTCGGAGGGTCAGTACTGAGGGAGCGCCGCACTGTCGGAGGGTCAGTACTGAGGGAGCGCTGCACTGTCGGAGGGTCAGTACTGAGGGAGCGCCGCACTGTCGGAGGGTCAGTACTGAGGGAGCGCTGCACTGTCGGAGGGTCAGTACTGAGGGAGCGCCGCACTGTCGGAGGGTCAGTACTGAGGGAGCGCCGCACTGTCGGAGGGTCAGTACTGAGGGAATGCTGCACTGTCGGAGGGTCAGTACTGAGGGAGCGCCGCACTGTCGGAGGGTCAGTACTGAGGGAGCGCCGCACTGTCGGAGGGTCAGTACTGAGGGAATGCTGCACTGTCGGAGGGTCAGTACTGAGGGACTGCTGCACTGTCAGAGGGTCAGTACTGAGGGAGCGCTGCACTGTCGGAGGGTCAGTACTGAGGGAGCGCTGCACTGTCGGAGGGTCAGTACTGAGGGAGCGCCGCACTGTCGGAGGGTCAGTACTGAGGGAGCGCCGCACTGTCGGAGGGTCAGTACTGAGGGAGCGCCGCACTGTCGGAGGGTCAGTACTGAGGGAGCGCTGCACTGTCGGAGGGTCAGTACTGAGGGAGCGCCGCACTGTCGGAGGGTCAGTACTGTGGGAGCGCTGCACTGTCGGAGGGTCAGTACTGAGGGAGCGCCGCACTGTCGGAGGGTCAGTACTGAGGGAATGCTGCACTGTCGGAGGGTCAGTACTGAGGGAGCGCCGCACTGTCGGAGGGTCAGTACTGAGGGAGCGCTGCACTGTCGGAGGGTCAGTACTGAGGGAGCGCCGCACTGTCGGAGGGTCAGTACTGAGGGAGCGCTGCACTGTCGGAGGGTCAGTACTGAGGGAGCGCCGCACTGTCGGAGGGTCAGTACTGAGGGAGCGCCGCACTGTCGGAGGGTCAGTACTGAGGGAATGCTGCACTGTCGGAGGGTCAGTACTGAGGGAGCGCCGCACTGTCGGAGGGTCAGTACTGAGGGAGCGCTGCACTGTCGGAGGGTCAGTACTGAGGGAGCGCCGCACTGTCGGAGGGTCAGTACTGAGGGAGCGCTGCACTGTCGGAGGGTCAGTACTGAGGGAGCGCCGCACTGTCGGAGGGTCAGTACTGAGGGAGCGCCGCACTGTCGGAGGGTCAGTACTGAGGGAGCGCCGCACTGTCGGAGGTCAGTACTGAGGGAGCGCCGCACTGTCGGAGGGTCAGTACTGAGGGAGCTGCCGCACTGTCGGAGGGTCAGTACTGAGGGAGATGCTGCACTGTCGGAGGGTCAGTACTGAGGGAGCGCCGCACTGTCGGAGGGTCAGTACTGAGGGAATGCTGCACTGTCGGAGGGTCAGTACTGAGGGAGCGCCGCACTGTCGGAGGGTCAGTACTGAGGGAGCGCCGCACTGTCGGAGGGTCAGTACTGAGGGAGCGCCTGCACTGTCGGAGGGTCAGTACTGAGGGAGCGCCGCACTGTCGGAGGGTCAGTACTGAGGGAGCGCTGCACTGTCGGAGGGTCAGTACTGAGGGAGCGCCGCACTGTCGGAGGGTCAGTACTGAGGGAGCGCCGCACTGTCGGAGGGTCAGTACTGAGGGAATCGCTGCACTGTCGGAGGGTCAGTACTGAGGGAGCGCCGCACTGTCGGAGGGTCAGTACTGAGGGAGCGCCGCACTGTCGGAGGGTCAGTACTGAGGGAAGCGCTGCACTGTCGGAGGGTCAGTACTGAGGGAAGCGCCGCACTGTCGGAGGGTCAGTACTGAGGGAATCGCTGCACTGTCGGAGGGTCAGTACTGAGGGAGCGCCGCACTGTCGGAGGGTCAGTACTGAGGGAATGCTGCACTGTCGGAGGGTCAGTACTGAGGGAGCGCCGCACTGTCGGAGGGTCAGTACTGAGGGAGACGCTGCACTGTCGGAGGGTCAGTACTGAGGGAGCGCCGCACTGTCGGAGGGTCAGTACTGAGGGAGCGCCGCACTGTCGGAGGGTCAGTACTGAGGGAGCTGCCTGCACTGTCGGAGGGTCAGTACTGAGGGAGCGCCGCACTGTCGGAGGGTCAGTACTGAGGGAATGCTGCACTGTCGGAGGGTCAGTACTGAGGGAGCGCCGCACTGTCGGAGGGTCAGTACTGAGGGAGCGCTGCACTGTCGGAGGGTCAGTACTGAGGGAGCGCTGCACTGTCGGAGGGTCAGTACTGAGGGAGCGCTGCACTGTCGGAGGGTCAGTACTGAGGGAGCGCTGCACTGTCGGAGGGTCAGTACTGAGGGAGCGCCGCACTGTCGGAGGGTCAGTACTGAGGGAGCGCCGCACTGTCGGAGGGTCAGTACTGAGGGAGCGCCGCACTGTCGGAGGGTCAGTACTGAGGGACTGCTGCACTGTCGGAGGGTCAGTACTGAGGGAGCGCCGCACTGTCGGAGGGTCAGTACTGAGGGAGCGCCGCACTGTCGGAGGGTCAGTACTGAGGGAATGCTGCACTGTCGGAGGGTCAGTACTGAGGGAGCGCCGCACTGTCGGAGGGTTAGTACTGAGGGAGCGCCGCACTGTCGGAGGGTCAGTACTGAGGGAGCGCCGCACTGTCGGAGGGTCAGTACTGAGGGAGCGCCGCACTGTCGGAGGGTCAGTACTGAGGGAGCGCTGCACTGTCGGAGGGTCAGTACTGAGGGAGCGCTGCACTGTCAGAGGGTCAGTACTGAGGGAGCGCTGCACTGTCGGAGGGTCAGTACTGAGGGAGCGCTGCACTGTCGGAGGGTCAGTACTGAGGGAGCGCCGCACTGTCGGAGGGTCAGTACTGAGGGAGCGCCGCACTGTCGGAGGGTCAGTACTGAGGGAGCGCCGCACTGTCGGAGGGTCAGTACTGAGGGAGCGCCGCACTGTCTGAGGGTCAGTACTGTGGGAGCGCTGCACTGTCGGAGGGTCAGTACTGAGGGAGCGCCGCACTGTCGGAGGGTCAGTACTGAGGGAATGCTGCACTGTCGGAGGGTCAGTACTGAGGGAGCGCCGCACTTTCGGAGGGTCAGTACTGAGGGAGCGCCGCACTGTCGGAGGGTCAGTACTGAGGGAGCGCCGCACTGTCGGAGGGTCAGTACTGAGGGAGCGCTGCACTGTCGGAGGGTCAGTACTGAGGGAGCGCTGCACTGTCGGAGGGTCAGTACTGAGGGAGCGCTGCACTGTCGGAGGGTCAGTACTGAGGGAGCGCTGCACTGTCGGAGGGTCAGTACTGAGGGAATGCTGCACTGTCGGAGGGTCAGTACTGAGGGTGCGCCGCACTGTCGGAGGGTCAGTAGTGAGGGAGCGCCGCACTGTCGGAGGGTCAGTACTGAGGGAGCGCCGCACTGTCGGAGGGTCGGTACTGAGGGAGCGCCGCACTGTCGGAGGGTCGGTACTGAGGGAGCGCTGCACTGTCGGAGGGTCAGTGCTGAGGGAGCGCCGCACTGTCGGAGGGTCAGTATTGAGGGAGCGTCGCACTGTCGGAGGGTCAGTACTGAGGGAGCGCCGCACTGTCGGAGGGTCAGTGCTGAGGGAGCGCTGCACTGTCGGAGGGTCAGTGCTGAGGGAGCGCCGCACTGTCGGAGGGTCAGTGCTGAGGGAGCGCCGCACTGTCGGAGGGTCAGTGCTGAGGGAGCGCCGCACTGTCGGAGTGAGGGAGCGCCGCACTGTCGGAGGGTCAGTGCTGAGGGAGCCCCGCACTGTCGGAGGGTCAGTACTGAGGGAGCGCCGCACTGTCGGAGGGTCAGTGCTGAGGGAGCGCCGCACTGTCGGAGGGTCAGTACTGAGGGAGGGCTGCACTGTCGGAGGGTCAGTACTGAGGGAGCGCCGCGCTGTCGGAGGTGTCGTCTTTCAGATGAGACACTAAACCGAGGTCCCGTCTGCCCACTCAGGTAGGCGTAAAAGAGCTCATCTATTTGAAGAAGAGCAGGGGAGTTCTCCCCGATGTCCTGGGGCCAATATTTATTCCTCAACCAACATCACTAAAACAGATTATCTGGTCATTATCACATTCCTGTTTGTGGGATCTTGCTGTGCGCAAATTGGCTGCTGCATTTCCTGCATTGCAACAGTGACCACACTTCAGAAATACTTCATTGGCTGTAAAGCACTTTGGGAGGTGCTGAAGTGGTGAAAGGTGCTATGGATTTGCAAGTCTTTCTTGCTCGGTGTGAGGTGATGATTGCTGTGGCCTTTGTGTGGACACAGGATGCTCGGTGAATTGCTGGGTGTGATCTCTCTGAGCTCGAGGCTCAACACAGGAATGAAACTGAAACTTCACAATCTGATAGCTCGCTGACATTAACTTTCTGTCACTACACCTCAGAGAGCGGAGCGTCCTGTTACTCGGGGTTACTGGGTATGTAGTATTTTTCTACAATCATTTGTTAATCTTTCCACTTAAGGGAATCAAGGGATATGGGGATCGGGCAGGAAAGTGAATTTGAGGTAGAAGATCAGCCATGATCTGATTGAATGGCGGAGCAGGATCAAGGGGCCGAATGGCCTACTGCTGCTCCTATTTCCTATGTTCACTTAACTTACTCCTCTACTAATTGTGCTCACTCTCACTGGGGTACAGTTCCACAGACACTGCCTCTCACTGGGGTACAGTTCCACAGGCACTGCCTCTCACTGGGGTACAGTTCCACAGGCACTGACTCTCACTGGGGGACAGTTCCACAGACACTGACTCTCACTGGGGGACAGTTCCACAGACACTGACTCTCACTGGGGGACAGTTCCACAGACACTGACTCTCACTGGGGGACAGTTCCACAGACACTGACTCTCACTGGGGGACAGTTCCACAGACACTGACTCTCACTGGGGGACAGTTCCACAGACACTGACTCTCACTGGGGGACAGTTCCACAGGCACTGACTCTCACTGGGGGACAGTTCCACAGGCACTGACTCTCACTGGGGGACAGTTCCACAGGCACTGACTCTCACTGGGGGACAGTTCCACAGGCACTGACTCTCACTGGGGGACAGTTCCACAGGCACTGACTCTCACTGGGGGACAGTTCCACAGGCACTGACTCTCACTGGGGGACAGTTCCACAGGCACTGACTCTCACTGGGGGACAGTTCCACAGGCACTGACTCTCACTGGGGGACAGTTCCACAGGCACTGACTCTCACTGGGGGACAGTTCCACAGGCACTGACTCTCACTGGGGGACAGTTCCACAGGCACTGACTCTCACTGGGGTACAGTTCCACAGGCACTGACTCTCACTGGGGGACAGTTCCACAGGCACTGACTCTCACTGGGGGACAGTTCCACAGGCACTGACTCTCACTGGGGGACAGTTCCACAGGCACTGACTCTCACTGGGGGACAGTTCCACAGGCACTGCCTCTCACTGGGGTACAGTTCCACAGGCACTGCCTCTCACTGGGGTACAGTTCCACAGGCACTGACTCTCACTGGGGTACAGTTCCACAGGCACTGACTCTCACTGGGGTACAGTTCCACAGGCACTGACTCTCACTGGGGTACAGTTCCACAGGCACTGACTCTCACTGGGGTACAGTTCCACAGGCACTGACTCTCACTGGGGTACAGTTCCACAGACACTGACTCTCACTGGGGTACAGTTCCACAGACACTGACTCTCACTGGGGGACAGTTCCACAGGCACTGCCTCTCACTGGGGGACAGTTCCACAGGCACTGCCTCTCACTGGGGGACAGTTCCACAGACACTGACTCTCACTGGGGTACAGTTCCACAGGCACTGACTCTCACTGGGGTACAGTTCCACAGGCACTGACTCTCACTGGGGGACAGTTCCACAGACACTGACTCTCACTGGGGGACAGTTCCACAGGCACTGACTCTCACTGGGGGACAGTTAAAGGAAGAACTTGCATTTATACAGTGCCTTTCATCAGCTCGAGATATCCTGAAATGCTTTACAGCCAAAGATGGGCAATAAATGCCGGCCTCGCCAGCGACGCCCACAACCCTTGAACGAATTGAAAGAAAAAATATTTTTTGAAGTGTAGTCACTCTAGTAATGTAGGAAATGCAGCAGCCAATTTGCACACAGCAAAATCCCATAAACAGCAAAGTGATGTATGACCAGAAAGTTTGTTTTAGTGATGTTGGTTGAGGGATAAATATTGGCCAAGGCACTGGGGCAGGTAGAGCACGGGTTAGATGCAGAGTAAAGCTCCCTCTACACTGTCCCATCAAACATTCCCAGGGCAGGTACAGCACGGGTTAGATACAGAGTAAAGCTCCCTCTACACTGTCCCATCAAACATTCCCAGGGCAGGTAGAGCACGGGTTAGATACAGAGTAAAGCTCCCTCTACACTGTCCCATCAAACACTCCCAGGGCAGGTACAGCACGGGTTAGATACAGAGTAAAGCTCCCTTCCCCAGTGGTGATGAATTTCCTGTGCTCCCATACCCTACCCGGCCCAATCCTGTTGCGATTTAGCCCGTCTGTTATCTCTGGGCCTGGACTTAGAATCACCGAGCTAGACAGACTGGATGCAGGGAGGATGTTTCCCCTGGCTGGGGGGTCTAGAACGAGGGGTCACAGTCTCAGGATACGGGGTAGGACAGTTAGGACTGAGATGAGGAGAAATTTCTTCACTCAGAGGGTGGTGAACCTGTGGAATTCTCTACCACAGAAGGCTGTAGAGGCCAAGTCACTGAATATATTTAAGAAGGAGATAGATAGATTTCTAGACACAAAAGGCATCAAGGGGTATGGGGAGAGAGCGGGAATATGGTATTGAGATGGAGGATCAGCCATGATCATATTGAATGGTGGGGCAGGCTCGAAGGGCCGAATGGCCTACTCCTGCTCCTATTTTCTATGTTCCTGTGTCTATGAGCTCTGTTAGTACGAGCAGCTTGAGAATCCTGCACGTGATTGGGGAGGTGAATTGAAACTGTAGAAAGTGTAATGACGCTGGCTCATTGTGGTGACCCTATTTCACCTTTTCGTATCCTGTTAGATTCCCAGCCTTGCTGTGTGTGTGTCGGGGGATTGGTTGCAGTGTCTCTGGGTCATGAGGATGACACCTGGCACCAGATGAGGAATGGCAGCTTAAGATGGCCGAGTTGACTACAGAGTACCAGAGGCTCCAGTCCTCCTACGCTGACTCCCCGCCTGGGGAGGCGGACCTGCTGCTTCATGTGGCTGAAGGCAGCAAATGTGAGTTAAACATTCGCCCCCCTCCCTCATTACCCCGTTCCCTTAACCTACCTCCACTCGCACTTTAAACGAGTTATATATGTGAACCCCGGGGGGTCCTCCCTGTTCATCCACACCCTCCGTGACTTCCCATTCCTTGATTTCCCTCCCAAAATCTATCACTCTCACTTCCCCACATTAAACTGCATCTGCCCTGTCTGTTTCTATCCACTCTGTCCCATCCCATCATCATTTTAAACATCTCTTATAAAATCGCACCTTCATCTGCAGTACTTAGCATCTGTCTTTACCAAGGAAAAAGATGCTGCCAGAGTCTCAGTAAAGCAAGATATAGTTTAGATACTGGATAGGTAAAAATTGATAAAGAAGTAGTACTGGAAAGTCTGGCTGTACTTAAAGTAGATAAGTCACCCGGTCCGGATGGGATGCATCCTAGGTTGCCGAAGGAAGTAAGGGTAGAAATTGCGGAGGTACTGGCCATAATCTTCCAAACATCTGTAGATACGGGGGTGGTGCCAGAGGACTGGAGAATTGCAAATGTTACACCCTTGTTCAAAAAAGGGTGTAAGGATAAACCCAGCAACTACAGGCCAGTCAGTTTAACCTCAGTGGTGGGGAAACTTTTAGAAACGATAATCCAGGACAGAATTAACAGTCACTTGGACAAGTGTGGATTGGTTAGGGAAAGCCAGCACGGATTTGTTAAAGGCAAATCGTGTTATGAATCGAATTAAGAGCAGGAGTGGGCAATTCGGCCCCCCTGCTCTGCCATTTGATAAGATTATGGCTTTTTAAAAATTCATTCATGGGATGTGGGCGTTGCTGGCGAGGCCAGCATTTATTGCCCATCCCTAATTGCCCTTGAGAAGGTGGTGGTGAGCCGCCTTCTTGAACCGCTGCAGTCCGTGAGGTGAAGGTTCTCCCACAGTGCTGTTAGGTAGGGAGTTCCAGGATTTTGACCCAACGACGATGAAGGAACGGCGATATATTTCCAAGTCGGGATGGTGTGTGACTTGGAAGGCACAAGTCAGGAGTGTGATGGAATACTCTCCACTTGCCTGGATGAGTGCAGCTCCAACAGCAATCATGAAGCTCGACACCATCCAGGACAAAGCAGCCCACTTGATTGGCACCCCATCCATCACCCTAAACATTCACTCCCTTCACCACCGGCGCACAGTGGCTGCAGTGTGTACCATCCACAGGATGCACTGCAGCAACTCGCCAAGGCTTCTTCGACAGCACCTCCCAAACCCGCGACCTCTATCACCTAGAAGGACAAGGGCAGCAGGCACATGGGAACAACACCACCTGCACGTTCCCCTCCAAGTCACACACCATCCCGACTTGGAAATATATCGCCGTTCCTTCATCGTCGCTGGGTCAAAATCCTGGAACTCCCTTCCTAACAGCACTGTGGGAGAACCTTCACCACACGGACTGCAGCGGTTCAAGAAGGCGGATCACCACCACCTTCTCAAGGACATTTAGGGATGGGCAATAAATGCCGGCCTCGCCAGCGAAGCCCACATCCCATGAACGAATAAAAAAAATTGTAAAAAATCTATTAGGTGTACAAAATTATGAGGGGCCCAGATAGAGTAGACAGGAAGTACCTGTTTCCCCTAGCAGCGAGTTCAAGAACTGGAGGACACAGATTTAAGCTGATTCGCGGAAGGATTAGAGGGGACATGAGGAAAAACTTTTTTACCCAGAGGGTGGTGGGTGTATGGAATTTGCTGCCCGAATTGGTGGTAGAGGCAGGGACCCTCAACTCATTTAAAAAGTACCTGGACCTGCACCTAAAGTGCTGTAAGCTGCAGGGCTACGGACCGGTGCTGGAAGGTGGGATTAGAATGGGCTCCTGGTTGTTCTTCGAGCCAGTGCAGACACGATGGGCCGAATGGCCCCCTTCTGTGCTGTACCTTTTCTACGGTTCTATGGTAAATAGTTGAGGCCCCAGCACTGATCCCTGTGGCACTCCACTCGTTACATCTTGGCAACCTGAAAATGACCCATTTATGCCTACTCTCTGTTTCCTGTTAGCTAACCAATCCTTTATCCATGCGAATATGTTACCCCCTACACCATGAGCTCTTATTTTGTGTACTTTGATGTGGCACCTTGTCAAAAGCCTTCTGGAAATCCAAGTACACCACATCCACAGGATCCCCTTTATCCACGTTGCTTGTTACTTCCTCAAAGAACGGTGCTGGGTCCGCTGTTATTTGTTATTTATATTAATGATTTGGATGAGAATTTAGGAGGCATGGTTAGTAAGTTTGCAGATGACACCAAGATTGGTGGCATTGTGGACAGTGAAGAAGGTTATCTAGGATTGCAACGGGATCTTGATAAATTGGGCCAGTGGGCCGATGAATGGCAGATGGAGTTTAATTTAGATAAATGTGAGGTGATGCATTTTGGTAGATCGAATCGGGCCAGGACCTACTCCGTTAATGGTAGGGCGTTGGGGAGAGTTATAGAACAAAGAGATCTAGGAGTACAGGTTCATAGCTCCTTGAAAGTGGAGTCACAGGTGGATAGGGTGGTGAAGAAGGCATTCAGCATGCTTGGTTTCATTGGTCAGAACATTGAATACAGGAGTTGGGATGTCTTGTTGAAGTTGTACAAGACATTCGTAAGGCCACACTTGGAATACTGTGTACAGTTCTGGTCACCCTATTATAGAAAGGATATTATTAAACTAGAAAGAGTGCAGAAAAGATTTACTAGGATGCTACCGGGACTTGATGGTTTGACTTATAGGGACTGCAGCGGTTCAAGAAGGCGGCTCACCACCACCTTCTCGAGGGCAATTAGGGATGGGCAATAAATGCCGGCCTTGCCAGCGACGCCCACATCCCGTGAACGAGTAAAAAAAAAACTAGAAAGAGTGCAGAAAAGATTTATTAGGATGCTACCGGGACTTGATGGTTTGACTTATAGGGAGAGGTTGGATAGACTGAGACTTTTTTCCCTGGAGAGTAGGAGGTTTAGGGGTGATCTTAAAGAAGTCTATAAAATAATGAGGGGCATAGATAAGGTAGATAGTCAAAATCTTTTCCCAAAGGTAGGGGAGTCTATAACGAGGGGGCATAGATTTAAGGTGAGAGGGGAGAGATACAAAAGGGTCCAGAGGGGCAATTTTTTCACTCAAAGGGTGGTGAGTGTCTGGAACGAGCTGCCAGAGGCAGTAGTAGAGGCGGGTACAATTTTGTCTTTTAAAAAGCATTTGGACAGTTACATGGGTAAGATGGGTATAGAGGGATATGGGCCAAGTGCAGGCAATTGGGACTAGCTTAGTGGTATAAACTGGGCGACATGGACATGTTGGGCCGAAGGGCCTGTTTCCATGTTGTAAACTTCTATGATTCTATGATTCTAATAAATTAGTCAAACACGATTTCCCTTTCACAAAGCCGTGTTGACTCTGCCTGATTGCACTGAGATTTTCTAAGTGCCCTGCTATAACCTCCTTAATAATAGATTCTAGCATTTTCCCTATGACGGATGTTAAGCTAACTGGCCTGTAGTTTCCTGCTTTCTGTCTCCCTCCTTTCTTGAATAGAGGAGTTACATTCACTATTTTCCAATCTGATGGGACCCTTCCAGAATCTAGGGAATTTTGGAAAATTAATACCAATGGATCTACTATCTCTGCAGCCACTTCTTTTAAGACCCGAGGATGAAGTCTGTCAGGACCTGGGGACTTGTCAGCTTTTAGTTCTAATATTTTTTTCAGAACCCTTTCCCTGGTGATTGTAAATGTTTTAAGTTCCTCCCTCCCTTTCACCTCTTGATTCACAATTATTTCTGGCATGTTATTTGTATCCTCTACAGTGAAGACGGAAGCAAAATATCTGTTCAGTTCATCCGCCATTTCCTTATTCTCCATTATTAATTCCCCAGACTCACTCTCTAGAGGACCAACACTCACTTTACTTACTCTTTTCCTTTTTAAATACCTGTAGAAACTCTTACTATCTGTTTTTATATTTCTAGCTAGCTTTCTCTCGTACTCTAATTTCTCTCTCCTTATTATTCTTTTAGTCATTCTTTGCTGTTTTTTATATTCTGTCCAATCTTCTGACCTGCCACTAATCTTTGAGGAATTGAATACTTTTTCTTTCAATTTGATTCTATCTTTAACTTCCTTCGTTAGCCACGGATGGTACGTCCTTCCCAGAGAGTCTTTCTTTCTCACTGGAATGTATCTTTGCTGAGTGTTATGAAATATCTCATTAAATGTCTGCCACTGCATCTCTACTGACCTATCCCTTAACCTAATTTCCCAGTTCACTTTAGCCAGCTCTGTCTTCATGCCCTCATAATTACCCTTATTTAAGTTTAAAACACTAGTCTTAGACACTCTTCTCTCCCTCAAACTGAATGTGAAATTCAATCATATTGTGATCACTGCTACCGAGAGGCTCCTTTACAATGAGGGCATTAATTAATCCTGTCTCATTACACATTACCAGATCTGGCATACCCTGCTCTCTGGTTGGCTCTCGAACGTGCTGCTCTAAGAAACTGTCCCGAAAGCACTCTGTGAACTCATCTTCCAGGCTAACTTTGCCAATCAGATTCTTCCAATCTATATGTAGATTAAAATCACCCATGATTATCGCTGTTCCTTTCTCACAAGCCCCCATTATTTCTTCCTGTATACCCTGTCCTACAGTGTGGTTACTGTTCGGGGGCCTATAAACTACTCCCACAAGTGACTTCTTGCCTTTACTATTTCTTATCTCTACCCAAACTGATTCGACATCTTGGTCTTTAGAACTAAGGTCATTTCTCACTATTGTACTCATGTCATCCTTAATTAACAGACCAACCCCTCCACCTTTTCCCAGCTTCCTGTCCGTCCGAAATGTCAAGTACCCTTGAATATTCAAGGATGTATGTTAAACTAACCTGGTAGAGTTTTTTGATGAGGTAACAGAGGGTCGATGAGGGCAATGCAGTTGGTATGGTGTATATGGACTTTCAAAAGGTGTTTGATAAAGTGCTGCATGGTTGGCTTATCACCAAGATTGCGGCCCATGGAATAAAGGGGGCAGTGGCAGCATGGATACAGAATTGGTTAAGTAACAGGAAACGTAGAGTAGTGGTGAATGGTTTTATGGACTGGAGGGAGGTGTACAGTGGTGTTCCCCAGGGGTCAGTGCTGGGACCACTGCTTTTCTTGATATATATTAATGACTTGGAATTGGGTGTACAGGGCACAATTTCAAAATTTGCAGATGACACAAAACTTGGAAGTGTAGTGAACAGTGAGGAGGATAGTGATAGACTTCAAGAGGACAGAGACAGGCTGGTGGAATGGGCGGACACGTGGCAGATGAAATTTAACGCAGAAAAATGCGAGGTGATGCATTTCGGTAGGAAAAATGAGGAGAGACAATATAAACGAGAGGGCACAACTCTAAAAGGGCTACAGGAACAGAGAGATCTGGCGGTATATGTGCACAAATCGTTGAAGGTGGCAGGGCAGGTTGAGAAAGCGGTTAAAAAAGCATACGGGATCCTGGGCTTTATAAATAGAGGCATAGAGTACAAAAGTATGGAAGTTATGTTGAACCTTTATAAAACACTGGTTCGGACACAACTGGAATATTGTGTCCAGTTCTGGGCACCGCACTTTAGGAAAGATGTGAAGGCCTTAGAGAGGGTGCAGAAAAGATTTACTAGAATGATTCCAGGGATGAGGGACTTTAGTTACGTGGATAGACTGGAGAAGCTGGGGTTGTTCTCCTTGGAACAGAGACGGTTGCGAGGAGATTTGATCGAGGTATTCAAAATCATGAAGGGTCTAGACAGAGTAGATAGAGAGAAACTGTTCCCATTGGCAGAAGGGTCAAGAACCAGAGGACACGGATTTAAGGTGACTGGCAAAAGAACCAAAGATGACATGAGGAAAAACTTTTTTTTTTACACAGCGAGTGGTTAGGATCTGGAATGCACTGCCCGAGGGGGTGGTGGAGGCAGATTCAATCATGGCCTTCAAAAGGGAACTGGATAAATACTTGAAAGGGAAAAATTTGCAGGGCTACGGGGATAGGGCGGGGGAGAGGGACTAGCTGGATTGCTGTTGTATAGAGGTGGCATGGACTTGATGGGCCGAATGGCCTCCTGTGCTGTAACGTTCTATGATTCGTCCCCTCTGTTCTTATGAAAACAGCCCCAATTTGTCGAGTCTTTGTATCTATATTTCCTCACACCAGACAGCTTCCGAGTGAATCTCCCCTGTACCCCCTCGACATTGTGGAGCCCAAAACTGCCCACAGTCCTCCAACTGTGCTCTTAATGTTTTATGTAGATTCACCATGACAACCACACTTTTAGGGGGTGATTTTCGGAGTCAAATGCGGGTGCGTTGGGGGCGGGGGTGCTCCGAAAATTGCGCAAATCCCGTTTGGGTTTGGAAGCCGGCTCCAACCCTCGGACTTCCGAGTTTCCTTCTGTGTGCGCTCGGGCGACCCGAAAACGGAAGTCCCGCTGGCAATTAAAGCCGGCGGGATGACAGTTAAAGAGCCAAATGTACCTCACTGAGGTACTTAAGGCACTGTACCTGTGACAGAGGAAGTGATTGGAAAGATTTTTAACGCTGCATTAGGTTTGCCCATCGCTTCTGATTCACACCTGGTGAAACCAGGGGCCGGATCAGGGAACAAGAAACTAAATAAATTAAATAAAAAACCATGCAATGAAGTTAAAACACGAAGTGCACCTACCTTTGAAACCTGCTCCGACGTTCAATGTCTCCCGCTCCGATGCCCCCCTCTTCACCCTCCCAATGTCCTCCTGACCTTCCCCTCTCCCCCACCCCCCCAGGTCTTGCCCCCTCTCCTCCTCCCCCGGTCTTCCGCCCCCCCCCCCCCCCCCCCCCCGGTCTTTCGCCCTCTCCCTCCCCCCCCCCCCCCCGGTCTTCCGCCCTCTCTTCCCCCCCCCCCCCCCCTCCCCCGGTCTTCCGCCCTCTCTCCCCCCCTCCCCCCCTCCCCCGGTCTTCCGCCCTCTCTTCCCCCCCCTCCCCCGGTCTTCCGCCCTCTCTTCCCCCCCTCCCCCGGTCTTCCGCCCTCTCTCCCCTCCCCCGGTCTTCCGCCCTCTCTCCCCTCCCCCTCTCTCTTCCCCCCCCCCCCCCCCCCCACCCCGGTCTTCCGCCCTCTCTTCCCCCCCCCCCCCTCCCCCGGTCTTCCGCCCTCTCCCCCCCCCCCCCTCCCCCGGTCTTCCGCCCTCTCTCCCCCCCCCCCCCTCCCCCGGTCTTCCGCCCTCTCTCCCCCCCCCCCCTCCCCCGGTCTTCCGCCCTCTCTTCCCCCCCCCCCCCCCCTCCCCCGGTCTTCCGCCCTCTCTCCCCTCCCCCGGTCTTCCGCCCTCTCTCCCCTCCCCCGGTCTTCCGCCCTCTCTCCCCTCCCCCGGTCTTCCGCCCTCTCTCCCCTCCCCCGGTCTTCCGCCCTCTCTCCCCTCCCCCGGTCTTCCGCCCTCTCTCCCCTCCCCCGGTCTTCCGCCCTCTCTCCCCTCCCCCGGTCTTCCGCCCTCTCTCCCCTCCCCCGGTCTTCCGCCCTCTCTCCCCTCCCCCGGTCTTCCGCCCTCTCTCCCCTCCCCCGGTCTTCCGCCCTCTCTCCCCTCCCCCGGTCTTCCGCCCTCTCTCCCCTCCCCCGGTCTTCCGCCCTCTCTCCCCTCCCCCGGTCTTCCGCCCTCTCTCCCCTCCCCCGGTCTTCCGCCCTCTCTCCCCTCCCCCGGTCTTCCGCCCTCTCTCCCCTCCCCCGGTCTTCCGCCCTCTCTCCCCTCCCCCGGTCTTCCGCCCTCTCTCCCCTCCCCCGGTCTTCCGCCCTCTCTCCCCTCCCCCGGTCTTCCGCCCTCTCTCCCCTCCCCCGGTCTTCCGCCCTCTCTCCCCTCCCCCGGTCTTCCGCCCTCTCTCCCCTCCCCCGGTCTTCCGCCCTCTCTCCCCTCCCCCGGTCTTCCGCCCTCTCTCCCCTCCCCCGGTCTTCCGCCCTCTCTCCCCTCCCCCGGTCTTCCGCCCTCTCTCCCCTCCCCCGGTCTTCCGCCCTCTCTCCCCTCCCCCGGTCTTCCGCCCTCTCTCCCTCCCCCGGTCTTCCGCCCTCTCTCCCCTCCCCCGGTCTTCCGCCCTCTCTCCCCTCCCCCGGTCTTCCGCCCTCTCTCCCCTCCCCCGGTCTTCCGCCCTCTCTCCCCTCCCCCGGTCTTCCGCCCTCTCTCCCCTCCCCCGGTCTTCCGCCCTCTCTCCCCCTCCCCCGGTCTTCCGCCCTCTCTCCCCTCCCCCGGTCTTCCGCCCTCTCTCCCCTCCCCCGGTCTTCCGCCCTCTCTCCCCTCCCCCGGTCTTCCGCCCTCTCTCCCCTCCCCCGGTCTTCCGCCCTCTCTCCCCTCCCCCGGTCTTCCGCCCTCTCTCCCCTCCCCCGGTCTTCCGCCCTCTCTCCCCTCCCCCGGTCTTCCGCCCTCTCTCCCCTCCCCCGGTCTTCCGCCCTCTCTCCCCTCCCCCGGTCTTCCGCCCTCTCTCCCCTCCCCCGGTCTTCCGCCCTCTCTCCCCTCCCCCGGTCTTCCGCCCTCTCTCCCCTCCCCCGGTCTTCCGCCCTCTCTCCCCTCCCCCGGTCTTCCGCCCTCTCTCCCCTCCCCCGGTCTTCCGCCCTCTCTCCCCTCCCCCGGTCTTCCGCCCTCTCTCCCCTCCCCCGGTCTTCCGCCCTCTCTCCCCTCCCCCGGTCTTCCGCCCTCTCTCCCCTCCCCCGGTCTTCCGCCCTCTCTCCCCTCCCCCGGTCTTCCGCCCTCTCTCCCCTCCCCCGGTCTTCCGCCCTCTCTCCCCTCCCCCGGTCTTCCGCCCTCTCTCCCCTCCCCCGGTCTTCCGCCCTCTCTCCCCTCCCCCGGTCTTCCGCCCTCTCTCCCCTCCCCCGGTCTTCCGCCCTCTCTCCCCTCCCCCGGTCTTCGCCCTCTCTCCCCTCCCCCGGTCTTCCGCCCTCTCTCCCCTCCCCCGGTCTTCCGCCCTCTCTCCCCTCCCCCGGTCTTCCGCCCTCTCTCCCCTCCCCCGGTCTTCCGCCCTCTCTCCCCTCCCCCGGTCTTCCGCCCTCTCTCCCCTCCCCCGGTCTTCCGCCCTCTCTCCCCTCCCCCGGTCTTCCGCCCTCTCTCCCCTCCCCCGGTCTTCCGCCCTCTCTCCCCTCCCCCGGTCTTCCGCCCTCTCTCCCCTCCCCCGGTCTTCCGCCCTCTCTCCCCTCCCCCGGTCTTCCGCCCTCTCTCCCCTCCCCCGGTCTTCCGCCCTCTCTCCCCTCCCCCGGTCTTCCGCCCTCTCTCCCCTCCCCCGGTCTTCCGCCCTCTCTCCCCTCCCCCGGTCTTCCGCCCTCTCTCCCCTCCCCCGGTCTTCCGCCCTCTCTCCCCTCCCCCGGTCTTCCGCCCTCTCTCCCCTCCCCCGGTCTTCCGCCCTCTCTCCCCCTCCCCCGGTCTTCCGCCCTCTCTCCCCTCCCCCGTCTTCCGCCCTCTCTCCCCCTCCCCCGGTCTTCCGCCCTCTCTCCCCTCCCCCGGTCTTCCGCCCTCTCTCCCCTCCCCCGGTCTTCCGCCCTCTCTCCCCTCCCCCGGTCTTCCGCCCTCTCTCCCCTCCCCCGGTCTTCCGCCCTCTCTCCCCTCCCCCGGTCTTCCGCCCTCTCTCCCCTCCCCCGGTCTTCCGCCCTCTCTCCCCTCCCCCGGTCTTCCGCCCTCTCTCCCCTCCCCCGGTCTTCCGCCCTCTCTCCCCTCCCCCGGTCTTCCGCCCTCTCTCCCCTCCCCCGGTCTTCCGCCCTCTCTCCCCTCCCCCGGTCTTCCGCCCTCTCTCCCCTCCCCCGGTCTTCCGCCCTCTCTCCCCTCCCCCGGTCTTCCGCCCTCTCTCCCCCCCCCCCCCCCCCTCCCCCGGTCTTCCGCCCTCTCTCCCCTCCCCCGGTCTTCCGCCCTCTCTCCCCTCCCCCCCCCCCCCCCCTCCCCCGGTCTTCCGCCCTCTCTCCCCCCCCCCCCCCTCCCCGGTCTTCCGCCCTCTCTCCCCCCCCCCCCCCCCCCTCCCCCGGTCTTCCGCCCTCTCTCCCCCCCCCCCCCCCCCCCTCCCCCGGTCTTCCGCCCTCTCTCCCCCCCCCCCCCCCCCTCCCCGGTCTTCCGCCCTCTCTCCACCCCCCCCCCCACCCCGGGTCTTCCGCCCTCTCTCCCCTCCCCCTCCCCCGGTCTTCCGCCCTCTCTCCCCTCCCCCTCCCCCGGTCTTCCGCCCTCTCTCCCCTCCCCCTCCCCCGGTCTTCCGCCCTCTCTCCCCTCCCCCTCCCCCGGTCTTCCGCCCTCTCTTCCCCCCCTCCCCCGGTCTTCCGCCCTCTCTCCCCCCCCCCCCCCCCTCCCCCGGTCTTCCGCCCTCTCTCCCCCCCCCCCCCCCCCTCCCCCGGTCTTCCGCCCTCTCTCCCCCCCCCCCCCCCCCTCCCCCGGTCTTCCGCCCTCTCTCCACCCCCCCCCCACCCCGGGTCTTCCGCCCTCTCTTTCCCCCCCCTCCCCCGTCTTCCGCCCTCTCTTCCCCCCCCCCCTCCCCCGTCTTCCGCCCTCTCTTCCCCCCACCCCCCCGGTCTTCCGCCCTCTGTTCCCCCCCCCCTCCCCCGGTCTTCCGCCCTCTGTTCCCCCCCCCCTCCCCCGGTCTTCCGCCCTCTGTTCCCCCCCCCCCTCCCCCGGTCTTCCGCCCTCTGTTCCCCCCCCCCCTCCCCCGGTCTTCCGCCCTCTGTTCCCCCCCCCCCCTCCCCCGGTCTTCCGCCCTCTGTTCCCCCCCCCTCCCCGGTCTTCCGCCCTCTCTTTCCCCCCCCCCCCGGTCTTCCGCCCTCTCTTTTCCCCCCCCCCCCCCGGTCTTCCGCCCCTCTTCCCCCCCCCTGTCTTCCGCCCTATCTCCCCCCCCCCCCCCCCCCCCCCCCCCCCCGGTCTTCCGCCCTATCTCCCCCCCCCCCCCCGGTCTTCCGCCCTATCTCCCCCCCCCCCCGGTCTTCCGCCCTCTCTTCCTCCCTCCCCCGGTCTTCCGCCCTCTCTTCCCCCCCCCCCCTCCCCCGGTCTTCCGCCCTCTCTTTTCCCCCCCCCCCTCCCCCGGTCTTCCGCCCTCTCTTTCCCCCCCCCCCCCTCCCCCGGTCTTCGGCCCTCTCTTTTCCCCTCCCCCGGTCTTCCGCCTACTCTTCCCCCCCCCCCCCCCCCCGGTCTTCCGCCCTCTCTTTTCCCTCCCCCCCCCCCCCCCGGTCTTCCGCCCTCTCTTCCCCCCCCCACACCCTCGGTCTTCCGCCCTCTCTTCCCCCCCACCCCCCCTCCCCAGGTCTTCCGCCCTCTCTTCCCCCCACCCCCCCCCCCCGGGTCTGGTCTTCCGCCCTCTCTTCTCCCCCCCCACTCCCCAGGTCTTCCGCCCTATGCCTCCTATTTTGTATCATATGCAAATTTGGACCCCACTCTCTCTCTCCCTATATCCAAATCATTGATATACAATGAACAGAAGCGGTCCCAGAACAGAACTAATTCTGTTTTTCATTCATTGCAGCTCCATGGCATCACATAGAAAATCTGGACCTCTTCTTCTCCAGAATATCCTTTTGGATTGATCCTAATGTGGTTTGTTTCATCGGCCCTGAGGTGAAAGGGAAGTCGGGTTTATACCCATTATCTGTCTAACGCCAAAAGGTGCCTTCAGTAGCAGTGGGCGTCTGGGGAGGAGGCTCATAGCAACCAAAGTGTGTTTGCTGTTGGTGTGATTGAAAGGGAATTTCTATACTACCGGGGGTCTCTCAGTCCCTCTCTCCCAGGGGGATATCTGACAACTGACGGGGGTCTCTCAGTCCCTCTCTCCCAGCAAAATATCTGATAACTGATGGGGGTCTTTCAGCCCCTCTCTCCCAGGGAGATATCTGTACACTGACTGGTGTCTTTCAGTCCCTCTCTCCCAGGGAGATATCTGTACACTGACTGGTGTCTCTCAGTCCCTCTCTCCCAGGGAGATATCTGTACACTGACTGGTGTCTCTCAGTCCCCTCTCTCTCAGGGAGATATCTGTACACTGACTGGTGTCTCTCAGTCCCTCTCTCTCTCGGGGAGATATCTGTACACTGACTGGTGTCTCTCAGTCCCCTCTCTCTCAGGGAGATATCTGTACACTGACTGGTGTCTCTCAGTCCCCTCTCTCTCAGGGAGATATCTGTACACTGACTGGTGTCTCTCAGTCCCCTCTCTCTCAAGGAGATTATAGAAACCTAGAAAGTTATGGCACAGAAGGAGGCCATTCAGCCCATCGTGTCTGTGCCGGCCGAAAAAGAGCATCCAGCCTAATCCCACATTCCAGTAGTTGGTCCGTAGCCCTGTAGGTTACGGCACTTCAAGTGCACATCCAAGTACTTTTCAAATGAGTTGAGGGTTTCTGTCTCTACCACCCTTTCAGGCAGTGAGTTCCAGACCCCCACTCCTTTTTACACAGCGAGTGGTTATGATCTGGAATGCACTGTCTGAGAGGGTGGTGGAGTTAGATTCAATCATGGCCTTCAAAAGGGAACTGGATAAGTACTCGAAAGTAAAAATATTTGCAGGACTACAGGGATAGGGCGGGGGAGTGGGACGAGCTGGATTGCCCTTCCATTGAGCCGGCATGGACTCGATGGGCCGAATGGCCTCCTTCCATGCTGTAACCTTTCAATGATTCCACTCAGCTCCCCTCTAATCCTTCTACCAATTACTTTAAATCTATGCCCCCTGGTCACTGACCCCTCTGCTAAGGGAAATAGGTCCTCCCTATCCACTCTATCTGGGCCCCTCATAATTTTGTACACCTCAATTAAATCTCCCCTCAGCCTCCTCTGTTCCATAGAAACCAACACCAGCCTATTCAATCTTTCCTCATAGCTAAAATTCTCCAGTCCTGGCAACATCCTCGTAAATCTCCTCTGCACCCTCTCTAGTGCACTCACATCTTTCCTGTAATGTGGTGACCAGAACTGTACACAGTGCTCAAGCTGTGGCCTAACTAGTGTTTTATACAGTTCCCGCATAACCTCCCTGCTCTTATATTCTATGCCTCAGCTAATAAAGGAAAGTATCCCGTATGCCTTTTTAACCACCTTATCTACCTGCCCTGCTACCTTCAGGGATCTGTGGACATGCACTCCAAGGTCCCTCACTTCCTCTACACCTCTCAGTATCCTCCCATTTATTGTCATAGAGTTATACAGCACGGATCGAGGCCCTTCGGCCCATCGTGTCCGCGCCGTAATTGTGTATTCCCTTGACTTGTTTGCCCTCCCCAAATGCATTACCTCACACTTCTCGGGATTGAATTCCATTTGCCACTTTTCTGCCCATCTGACCAGTCCATTGATATCTTCCTGCAGTCTACAGCTTTCCTCCTCACTATCAACCACACGGCCAATTTTTGTATCATCTGCAAACTTCTTAATCATGCCCCTTATATTTAGGTCCAAATCATTAATATATATCACAAAAAGCAAGGGACCGAGTACTGAGCCCTGCAGGACCCCACTGGAAACAGCCTTCCAGTCACAAAAACACCCATCGACCATTACCCTTTGCTTCCTGCCACTGAGTCAATTTTGGATCCAATTTGCCACTTTCCCTTGGATCCCATGGGTTTTTACTTTTTTGACCAGTCTGCCATGTGGGATCTTGTCAAAAGCCTTGCTAAAATCCATGTAGACTACATCAATTGCACTACCCTCATCGACCCTCCTTGTTACCTGCTCAAAAAATTCAATCAAGTTAGTCAGACACGACCTTCCCTTAACAAATCCACACTGACTGTCCTTGATTAATCCGTACCTTTCTAAATAACAATTTATGCTGTCCCTTAGAATTGTTTCCAATAATTTGCCCACCACCGAGGTTAGACTGACTGGCCTGTAATTACTCAGTCTATCCTTTTCTCCCTTTTTAAACAACGGTACAATGTTAGCAGTCCTCCAATCCTCCGGCAACATGCCTGTATCCAGGGAGGATTGGAAAATGATGGTCAGAGCCTCTGCTATTTTCTCTCTTGCTTCTCTTAACAGCCTGGGATACATTTCATCTGGACCTGGCGATTTATCTATTTTCAAAAGATGCTAATCCCCTTAATACTTCCTCCCTCACTATGTTTATCCCATCCAATATTTCACACTCCTCCTCCTTAACTACAATCTCTGCATCGTCCCCCTCTTTTGTGAATTCAGATGCAAAGTATTCATTAAGAACCATACCCACATCTTCCGCCTCCACACACAGGTTACCTTTTTGGTCTCTAATAGGCCCTACTCTTTCCTTAGTTATCCTCTTGCTTTCAATGCATTTATAAAATATCTTTGGGTTTTCCTTGATTTTACTTGCCAGTATTTTTTCATGCCCTCTCTTTGCTTTCCTAATTTCCTTTTTAATTTCACCCCTATACTCCTCTAGGCTTTCTGCAGTATTGAGCTCTGTGTCTGACATAAGCTTCCCTTTTTTGTCTTATCTTACCCTGTATGCTCCTTGACATCCAGGGGGCTCTAGATTTGGAAGTCCCTCCCTTTTTCTTTGTGGGAACATGTTTACTCTGAACCCCTTGAATCTCTCCCTTGAATGCCTCCCACTGTTCCGACACTGATTTACCTTCAAATAGCTGTTTCCAGTCCACTTTTGCTAAATCACTTCTCTACGTCCTGGCTAAAAAAGTTCTCCTGAATGCATTTTAAGAATTCTGCGCCCTCTATATCTTTTGCACTTTTTGTATCCCGGTTAATATTCGGGTAGTTGAAATCCCCTACTATTACTGCCTTATTGTTTTTGCACTTCTCAGAAATTTGCCTCCGTATTTGCTCCTCTATCTCCCTCTGACTGTTTGGGGGTCTCTCGTACACTCCCAGCATTGTGATTGCCCCTTTTTTGTTCTTTAGCTCAACCCATACAGCCTCATTAGTTGATCCTTCTATCGTATCATCCCTCGTTACAGCTGTAATTGTTTCTTTAACCAATATTGCCACCCGCCCCCCCCCCCCCTCTTTTTTTATCCCCCTCTCTACCACGTCTGAAAACTCTGTAACCAGGGACGTTGAGCTGCTATTCCTGCCCCTCTTTAAGCCATGTTTCAGTAATCGCTAAGATATCGTACTGCCACGTGTCTATCTGTGCCCTCGGCTCATCCGCCTTATTCACTAGACTCCCTGTATTGAGGTAAATACCATTAAGCATTGCCAAACTCCTTAGTTGTCTATTTTCTAACCTTCGTTTCCTCTGCCTTCCAATCTCGCTTACTAATTTTCTGCCTTCCATTTCCAGCTCTGCATCTTTCTCTTCTGAATCTATGATCAGGTTCCCATCCCCCTGCCAAGTTACTTCAAATCCCTCCCCAACAGCACCAGCAAACCTCCCCACGAGGATATTGGTCCCGGCCCTGTTGAGGTGCAACCCGTCCGGCTTGTACAGGTCCCACCTCCCCCAGAACTGGTCCCAATGCCCCAGGAATCTAAAGCCCTCCCTCCTGGACCATCTCTCCAGCCACACATTCATCTGCTCTATCCTCCTATTTCTATACTCACTAGCGCGTGACACCGGGAGTAATCCGGAGATTACTACCTTTAAGGTCCTTCTAATTAATCTCTTTCCTAACTCCTTAAAATCTGCCTGTAGGACCTCACCCCTCTTCCTACCAATGTCATTGGTCCCGATATGGACCATGACCTCTGGCTGTTCACCCTCCCTCTCCAGAATGTTCTGCAGCCGCTCAATGACATCCTTGACCCTGGCACCAGGGAGGCAACATACCATCCTGGAATCACGTCTGCGTCCGCAGAAACGCCTGTCTGCTCCCCTAACTAGAATCCCCAATCGCTGTCGCTCTCCTGACCTTTCTCCTCCCCGCCACCCCCCCCTGCCCCCCGCCCCCCCCCCCACCTTCCCCCGTACAGCTGAGCCACCCATGGTGCTAGGTCTTAGCTCTGGCTGCACTCCACAGAGGAAACCTCTCCCTCACCAGTGGTTAGAGAGTGAGATGCACTCAGGGGACTCCTGCACTGCCTGGCCCACCTTGTCTGTCTGGCAGTCACCCAGTTCCTCTCTTCCTGCACTATCTTAAGCTACAGGGTGACCACCTCTATGATTTCCATATAGCTCTCAACCTGTACACTGCTGGAGTCCCTCAGTCCTCTCTCTCAGGGAGGTATCTGTACACTGACTGGAGTCCCTCAGTCCTCTCTCTCAGGGAGGTATCTGTTTATTGACTGGGGTCTCTCAGTCCACTCTCTCTCAGGTAGATATCTGTACACTGACTGGTGTCTCTCCGTCCTCTCTCTCAGGGAGATATCTGTATACTGACTGGTGTCTCTCGGTCCCTCTCTCGGGGAGATATCTGTTTATTGCCTGGTGTCTCTCAGTCCACTCTCTCTCAGGGTGATATCTGTACACTGACTGGTGTCTCTCAGTCCCTCTCTCTCTGGGAGATATCTGTACACTGACTGGTGTCTCTCAGTCCCCTCTCTCTCGGAGATATCTGTTTATTGACTGGTGTCTCTCAGTCCACTCTCTCTCAGGGAGATATCTGTTTATTGACTGGTGTCTCTCAGTCCTCTCTCTCTCAGGGAGATATCTGTTTATTGACTGGTGTCTCTCAGTCCACTCTCTCTCAGGGAGATATCTGTTTATTGACTGGTGTCTCTCAGTCCCCTCTCTCTCAGGGAGATATCTGTACTCTGACTGGTGTCTCTCAGTCCCCTCTCTCTCTGGGAGATATCTGTACACTGACTGGGGTCTCTCAGTCCCCTCTCTCTCTGGGAGATACTCTATGTATAACAGTGGACTGTAGTTGGTCTTGTCAGAGTGTTTCAGTGGCCAATGTTAACTGTGATTGGTGTTGTTTAGATTCTGCGTATTTCGGGCTGTCTGAGCTTAACAATTGATTTGTGACTTGACAGAGGTTACCTGCTCCTGGTATCGTTCTCTCACAGACAGTTTCTTTAGAAGTTCCCCAACTCTCCTTAACTGTCCCGCACATCTATCACTTACATCAGAAGAATGGCTTCCTGTGTATGCTACTGACTGAAATGTTTGAATTAGTGTAAGTTGTATTTTTTGTCTTAATGAAACTCTCCTGAGAATGGAATCAGTGCCCAGCACAGGTACAGCAACAGCCCGGGGTGGCGTTTGTACATCTGGGGAATCTCTCCCCAGCTCTGGTGGGTACAACTCCAGCCCAGACACATCGCACAGTCCACTGTCTTGACTAAGGATCCTGCATGAAATAATTTGGGCAGTCTCAAAACTGCCTAGAAAATGGATAATCTGAGTCACAGTGAACGGTGTGGAGACGTATAATACTGGACCTGTGAGGGGGGTGCGGAGGGGTGGACACTTCCTAACGTGGGGCTGATGCGTATTGTTGGACCAGTGTAGAGGGAGCTTTACTCTGTATCTAACCCGTGCTGTACCTGACGCTGGGAGTGTTTGATGGGACAGTGTAGAGGGAGCTTTACTCTGTATCTAACCCTGTACCTGCCCTGGGAGTGTTTGATGGGACAGTGTAGAGGGAGCTTTACTCTGTATCTAACCCTGTACCTGCCCTGGGAGTGTTTGATGGGACAGTGTAGAGGGAGCTTTACTCTGTATCTAACCCGTGCTGTACCTGACGCTGGGAGTGTTTGATGGGACAGTGTAGAGGGAGCTTTACTCTGTATCTAATCCTGTACCTGCCCTGGGAGTGTTTGATGGGACAGTGTAGAGGGAGCTTTACTCTGTATCATACCTGGTCTGGTCCTGCCCTGGGATGATGATAACCCTGACTCTCTCTTTGTCTCTCTCGGTTTCTGCAGACAGTTTGTCTTCGTCGTCACTTTCACCACCTTCCTCATCAACTGTGTCGATTATGATATCCTCTTTGCTAACAAGCTGGTGAATCACACGCAGCGAGGGAATCAGCAGATCAAAGTCACGCTGCCGGACGCCTTCCTGCCCCCACACGTCTGCACCGCCAAGTAAGGACTACGGAATCGCTGTTCCAACGTAAGGGAAATGGGGCTGAGTCGCTGTTCCAACGTAAGGGAAACGGGGCTGAGTCGCTGTTCCAACGTAAGGGAAACGGGGCTGAGTCGCTGTTCCAACGTGAGGGAAACGGGGCTGAGTCGCTGTTCCAACGTAAGGGAAACGGGGCTGAGTCGCTGTTCCAACGTGAGGGAAACGGGGCTGAGTCGCTGTTCCAACGTAAGGGAAACGGGGCTGAGTCGCTGTTCCAACGTGAGGGAAACGGGGCTGAGTCGCTGTTCCAACGTAAGGGAAACGGGGCTGAGTCGCTGTTCCAACGTGAGGGAAACGGGGCTGAGTCGCTGTTCCAACGTGAGGGAAACGGGGCTGAGTCGCTGTTCCAACGTGAGGGAAACGGGGCTGAGTCGCTGTTCCAACGTGAGGGAAACGGGGCTGAGTCGCTGTTCCAACGTGAGGGAAACGGGGCTGAGTCGCTGTTCCAACGTGAGGGAAACGGGGCTGAGTCGCTGTTCCAACGTGAGGGAAACGGGGCTGAGTCGCTGTTCCAACGTGAGGGAAACGGGGCTGAGTCGCTGTTCCAACGTGAGGGAAACGGGGCTGAGTCGCTGTTCCAACGTGAGGGAAACGGGGCTGAGTCGCTGTTCCAACGTAAGGGAAACGGGGCTGAGTCGCTGTTCCAACGTAAGGGAAACGGGGCTGAGTCGCTGTTCCAACGTAAGGGAAACGGGGCTGAGTCGCTGTTCCAACATAAGGGAAACGGGGCTGAGTCGCTGCATCAACGTAAGGGAAACGGGGCTGAGTCGCTGTTCCAACGTAAGGGAAACGGGGCTGAGTCGCTGTTCCAACGTAAGGGAAACGGGGCTGAGTCGCTGTTCCAACGTAAGGGAAACGGGGCTGAGTCGCTGTTCCAACGTAAGGGAAACGGGGCTGAGTCGCTGTTCCAACGTAAGGGAAACGGGGCTGAGTCGCTGCATCAACGTAAGGGAAACGGGGCTGAGTCGCTGTTCCAACGTAAGGGAAGCGGGGCTGAGTCGCTGGTCCAACGTAAGGGAAGCGGGGCTGAGTCGCTGGTCCAACGTAAGGGAAGCGGGGCTTAGTCGCTGTTCCAACGTAAGGGAAACGGGGCTGAGTCGCTGCATCAACGTAAGGGAAACGGGGCTGAGTCGCTGTTCCAACGTAAGGGAAACGGGGCTGAGTCGCTGCATCAACGTAAGGGAAGCGGGGCTGAGTCGCTGTTCCAACGTAAGGGAAGCGGGGCTGAGTCGCTGGTCCAACGTAAGGGAAGCGGGGCTGAGTCGCTGTTCCAACGTAAGGGAAGCGGGGCTTAGTCGCTGTTCCAACGTAAGGGAAACGGGGCTGAGTCGCTGCATCAACGTAAGGGAAACGGGGCTGAGTCGCTGTTCCAACGTAAGGGAAACGGGGCTGAGTCGCTGTTCCGACGTAAGGGAAACGGGGCTGAGTCGCTGTTCCGACGTAAGGGAAACGGGGCTGAGTCGCTGCACCAACGTAAGGGAAACGGGGCTGAGTCGCTGTTCCAACGTAAGGGAAACGGGGCTGAGTCGCTGTTCCGACGTAAGGGAAGCGGGGCTGAGTCGCTGTTCCAACGTAAGGGAAACGGGTAGACTGAGGCACGGGGCCCTGCATGATGAGGACAGACCGAGGCCTCTCGTGGTGGTTCCGATGCTTGTTCTCTGGATGCGGGCGACACTGGCAAGGCTGCATTTAATACCCATCCCTTGGTGTCCTGAGGGCATTTAACAGGCGATCACTCATGTGGGGACTCGAGTCACATGTCGGTCCAGACCAGGTTAGGGCGGGAAGGGGTCCTTCTCTGAAGGACGTTAGTGAATCGGTTGGGTTTTTACGACAATCCAACAGCCTCTTTTAACTTGCATTTATTTATATAGAATTATATGGAATTACATCGAATGACATCAAATTTTACAGCACAGAAACAGGCCATTCGGCCCAACTGGTCTATGCTGGTGTTCATGCTCCACACGAGCCTCCTCACTCCCTACTTCATCTCACCTTATCCCCCTCTCCTTCTATTCCTTTCTCCCTCATGTGTTTATCCAGCTTCCCCTTAAATCCATCTACACTATTCACCTCAACCACTCCTTGTGGGAGTGAGTTCCACATTCTCACCACTCTCTGCGTAAAGAGGTTTCTCCTGAATTCCCTATTGGATTTATTAGTGACGATCTTATATTCTATAATATCCTATAAAATTCTAACAGGACTAGACAGACTAGATGCAGGGAGGATGTTCCCGATGGCTGGAGAGTCCAGAACCAGGGGTCACAGTCTCAGGATACGGGGAATGCCATTTAGAACCGAGATGAGGAGAAATTTCTTCACTCAGAGGGTGGTGAACCTGTGGAATTCTCTACCACAGAAGGCAGTGGAGGCCAAGTCATTAGATGTATTCAAGAAGGAGAGAGATATATTTCTTAATGCTAAAGGAATCAAGGGATATGGGGAAAAAGCGGGAACAGGGTACTGAGTTAGACGATCAGCCATGATCATTTTGAATGGCGGAGCAGGCCCGAAGGGCCGAATGGCCTACTCTTGCTCCTATTTTCTATGTTTCTATGTTTATTTATGGCCCCTAGTTCTGGTCTCCACCGCAAATGGAAACATTTTCTCCACATCGACCCTATTAAACCCTTTTATTATCTTAAAGACCTCAATCAGGTCACCCCTCAATCTTCTCTTTTCAGCCGGTTTAGTCTTTCCTGATAAGTATATGCTCTCAGTTCTAGTGTCATCCTTGTGAATCTTTTTTTCACCTTCTCCAGTGCCTCGATATCCTTTTTATAATATGGAGACCAGAACTGTGCACAATACTCCATACACCAAGGTTCTATACAAGTTTAACATAACTTCTTTGCTTTTCAATTCCGTCCCTCTAGAAATGAACCCCAGTGCTTGATTTGTCTTTTTTTGGCATTATTAACCTGTGTCACTACCTTTGGTGATTTGTGTATCTGTATCCTGAGATCCATAGAACCGTCGAAAAGGTACAGCACAGAGGGGGCCATTCGGCCCATCGTGTCCGCGCCGGCTCGAAGAACAACCAGGTGCCCATTCTAATCCCACCTTCCAGCACCCGGTCCGTAGCCCTGCAACTTACAGCACTTTAGGTGCAGGTCCAGGTACTTTTTAAAAGAGTTGAGGGTCCCTGCCTCTACCACCAATTCGGGCAGCGAATTCCATACACCCACCACCCTCTGGGTAAAAAAGTTTTTCCTCATGTCCCCTCTAATCCTTCTGCCAATCACCTTAAATCTATGTTCTCTAGTTCTTGAACTCTCCGCTCGGGGAAACAGGTACTTCCTGTCCACTCGATCTGGGCCCCTCATAATTTTGTACACCTCAATCAAGTCTCCCCTCAGCCTCCTGTGCTCCAAGAAAAACAACCCCAGCCTATCCAATCTCTCCTCATAGCTGCAATTTTCAAGCCCTGGCAACATTCTTGTAAATCTTCTCTGCACTCTCTCCAGAGCAATTACGTCCTTCCTGTAACTGGTGACCAGAACTGCGCACAATACTCCAGCTGTGGCCTTACCAGTGTTTTATAAGTTCCATCATTACATCCCTGCTTTTGTATTCTATACCTCGGCTAATAATGGAGAGCATTCCATATGCCTTCTTCACAACCTTATCTACCTGCACTGCCACCTTCAGGGACCTGTGCACATGCACTCCAAGGTCTCTCACTTCCTCTACCCCTCTCAATATATTCCCGTTTACTGCGTATTCCCTTTTATTGTTGCCCTCCCTAAGTGCATTACCTCACACTTCTATAAGAACATAAGAAATAGGAGCAGGAGTAGGCCAATCGGACCCTCGAGCCTGCTCCGCCATTCAATAAGATCATGGCTGATCTGATCCTAACCTCAAATCTAAATTCATGTCCAATTTCCTGCCCGCTCCCCGTAACCCCTAATTCCCTTTACTTCTAGAAAACTGTATATTTCTATTTTAAATTTATTTAATGATGTAGCTTCCACAGCTTCCTGGGGCAGCAAATTCCACAGACCTACCACCCTCTGAGTGAAGAAGTTTCTCCTCATCTCAGTTTTGAAAGAGCAGCCCCTTATTCTAAGATTATGCCCCCCAGTTCTAGTTTCACCCATCCTTGGGAACATCCTTACCGCATCCACCCGATCAAGCCCCTTCACAATCTTATATGTTTCAATAAGATCGCCTCTCATTCTTCTGAACTCCAATAAGTAGAGTCCCAATCTACTCAACCTCTCCTCATATGTCCGCCCCCTCATCCCCGAGATTAACCGAGTGAACCTTCTTTGTACTGCCTCGAGAGCAAGTATGTCTTTTCTTAAGTATGGAGACCAAAACTGTATGCAGTATTCCAGGTGCGGTCTCACCAATACCTTATATAACTGCAGCAATACCTCCATGTTTTTATATTCTATCCCCCTAGCAATAAAAGCCAACATTCCGTTGGCCTTCTTGATCACCTGCTGCACCTGCATACTAACTTTTTGATTTTCTTGCACTAGGACCCCCAGATCCCTTTGTACTGCAGTACTTTCCAGTTTCTTGCCATTAAGATAATAACTTGCTCTCTGATTTTTCCTGCCAAAGTGCATAACCTCACATTTTCCAATATTGTATTGCATCTGCCAAATCTCCGCCCACTCACCCAGCCTGTCTATGTCCCCTTGTAGGTTTTTTATGTCCTCCTCACTCTCTACTTTCCCTCCCATCTTTGTATCATCTGCAAACTTTGATATGTTATACTCGGTCCCCTCCTCCAAATCGTTAATATAGATTGTAAAGAGTTGAGGACCCAGCACCGACCCCTGCGGAACACCACTGGCTACTGGTTGCCAGTCCGAGAATGAACCATTTATCCCAACTCTCTGCTTCCTGTTAGATAACCAATCCTCCACCCATGCCAGAATATTACCCCCAATCCAGTGATTCTTTATCTTGAGCAATAATCTTTTATGTGGCACTTTGTCGAATGCCTTCTGGAAGTCTAAATACACTACGTCCACTGGTTCCCCTTTATCCACCCTGTACGTTATGTCCTCAAAGAACTCAAGCAAATTTGTCAGACATGACTTCCCCTTCATAAAGCCATGCTGACTTTGTCCTATTAAATTATGTTTATCCAAATGTACCGCTACTGTCTCCTTAATAATAGATTCCAAAATTTTACCCACCACAGATGTTAGGCTAACTGGTCTATAATTTCCAGCCTTCTGCCTACTACCCTTTTTAAATAAGGGTGTTCCATTAGCAGTTTTCCAATCTGCCAGGACCGTTGCCGAGTCCAGAGAATTTTGGAAAATTATTACCAAAGCATCCACAATCCCTACTGCCACTTCCCTCAAGACCCTAGGATAGAAGCCATCAGGTCCAGGGGATTTATCTGCCTTGAGTCCCATTAATTTACTGAGTACCAATTCCTTAGTGATTTTAATCGTATTTAGCTCCTCCCCCCCAAGAGCCCCCTTTTTGTCCAGTGTTGGGATATTCTTAGTGTCCTCTACCGTAAAGACTGAAACAAAATATTTGTTCAGCATCTTTGCCATCTCCATATTTCCCACCATTAATTTCCCGGTCTCATCCTCTAAGGGACCTACGTTTGCCTCAGCCACCCTTTTTCTTTTTATATAACTATAGAAACTCTTGCTATCTGTTTTTATATTTTTTGCTAATTTATTTTCATAATCTATCTTCCCTTTCTTAATCAATCCTTTTGTTACTTTTTGCTGTCTTTTGAAGACTTCCCAATCTTCTATCCTCCCACTAAGTTTGGCTACCTTATATGTCCTTGTTTTTAGTCGGATACTATCCTTTATTTCTTTACTTAGCCACGGATGGCTGTCATTTCTTTTACACCCTTTTATCCTCAGTGGAATATATATTTTTTGAAAGTTGTAAAATAACTCCTTAAATGAATACCACTGCTTATGTACCGTCTTACCCTTTAATCTATTTTCCCAATCACCCTTTAATCAATTCCGCTCTCATACCATCATAGTCTCCTTTATTCAAGCTCAGTACGCTTGTTTGAGAGCCAACCTTCTCACCCTCTAATTGGATATGGAGTGTAACCATGTTATGGTCACTCATTCCAAGGGGATCCTTAACTAGGACATTATTAATTAATCCTGGCTCATTACACAGGACCAGGTCCAAGGTTGCTTGCCCCCTTGTAGGATCAGTTACACACTGCTCAAGAAATCCATCCCTAATACACTCAATAAACTCTTCCTCAAGGCTGCCCTGCCCAATTTAATTTGTCCAGTTAATATGATAGTTAAAATCCCCCGTAATTATAGCTGTTCCCTTGTTACATGCCCCGACTATTTCCTGATTAATACTTCTTCCAGCAGAGTTGCAACTATTAGGAGGCCTATATACTATGCCCACTAGTGTTTTTTTCCCCTTATTATTCCTTATCTCTACCCAAACTGTTTCATTATCCTGATCCTTTGTTCCAATATCATTTCTCTGTATTACAGTGATTCCTTCCTTTATTAACATAGCCACCCCACCTCCCCTTCCTTCCTGCCTGTCCTTCCTGATTGTTAAATACCCTGGCATATTTAATTCCCAGTCGTTGTCACCCTGCAGCTATGTTTCTGTAATGGCCACAAGATCATACCCATACGTAGTTATTTGTGCCGTTAACTCGTCCATTTTGTTTATAAATGCTACGTGCATTCAGATAAAGAACTTTCAAATATGTTTTGTGACACTTAGTTCCTGCTTTTTCCTTTTTTAACACTTTACCTTTTACTCCATACCTTCTGTCCCTTCCTGACACGCTTTCCTCTGTCTCCCTGCTTAGGTTCCCAACCCCCTGCCACAGCTTTGATGCTGGGTTAATCGCCTTACGCCTTCTAGTTTTTATTTTATCTGTCGTGCCTAAAGTACACTTTCTTTCCGCTGCTCTACGCTTTTCCCTTTCACTTGTTCTTGAACAACTGTTTGTACTATTTGTATTGTAGATTTCCCCTGGGTCTTCCCCTCTCTTGCTGCTCTCAACTTTATTCCCTTCTGACTCCCCGCTCAGGTTCCCATCCCCCTGCCACTCTAGTTTAAACCTTCACCAACAGCACGAGCAAACACCCCCGCGAGGACATCGGTCCCGGTCCTGCTCGGGTGTAACCCGTCTCGCTTGTACAGGTCCCACCTTCCCCAGAACCGGTCCCAATGTCCCAGGAATCTAAATCCCTCCCTCCTACACCATCCCTGCAGCCACGCATTCATCCTGTCTATTCTCCTGTTCCTATACTCACTAGCACGTGGCACTGGTAGTAATCCTGAGATCACTACCTTTGAAGTCCTGCTTTTTAATTTATCTCCTAATTCCTTAAATTCACCTTGCAGGACCTCATCCCTTTTTTTACCTATGTCGTTGGTACCAATATGGACCACAACGACTGGCTGTTCACCCTCCCCCTCCAGAATGCCCTGCAGCCGCTCCGTGACATCCTTGACCCTAGCACCAGGGAGGCAACATACCATCCTGGAGTCATGTTTGCGGCCACAGAAATGCCTATCTGTTCCCCTTACCATTGAATCCCCTATCACTATAGCCATGCCACTCTTATTCCTCCCCTCCTGTGCAGCAGAGCCACCCGTGGTGCCCCGAACCTGGCTCTTGCTGCTTTCCCCTGATAAGCCATCTCCCCCAACAGTATCTAAAGCAGAATATCTGTTTGAGAGGGAGATGGCCCCAGGGGACTCCTGCTCTACTTGCCTAGACCTTTTACTCTGCCTGGCGGTCACCCATTTCCTTTCTGCCTGCGTAATCTTTACCTGCGGTGTGACCACCTCACTGAACATGCTATCCACGATAGTCTCAGCATCGTAGATGCTCCACAGTGAATCCACCCGCAGCTCCAGCTCCGAAATATGGTTAGCCAGTAGCTGCAGCTGGACACACTTCCTGCACACATGGTCGCCAGGGACACTGGTAGTGTCCATGACTTCCCACATAGTGCAGGAGGAGCATATCACGGGTGTGAGCTGTGCTGCCATGACTTGCCTTAGACTCTCAGACTCTCCTCCCGCTCTCGGTCTCTCCTTTTATACTGTGCTCACCTCTCGGACTTTCCTGCCTCACCTGTGACGTCGCACAGTCGTTGTCTCTTGTTGCAGGTCTGCTGCTGCTTTTATTCCCCAATCTCAGTCTTCTACTCTCAGGTCCACTGCCACTCTGGGGAAAAAGTTAGGAAAAGCGAGGCAAAGCAGCACGTCCTTCCCCCACTTCACCCAACTCCCACACTCACCAATCTCTCTGTTCACACCGTGCTGTCGCACTGACAGGCCCCTGTATTTCTACAGTTTGTGACTCAGATGAGTCAGGCCTGCCCCACCTTCAGGTACCAGTTTAATCTAGCTAACCAATTAACTTGCTACAGCAGCTCTCTCTGCTGAAGCCTGACAGAAACTTAAAAATTTAAACTTTAAAATTGAACTTAAACAATTGAAAGCAATATACACCGGGTTGAACTCCATTTGCCACTTTTCCGCCCACTCCACTAACCCATTGCTATCTTCTTGGAGTCTACAGCTTTCCTCTTCACTATCAACTACACGGCCAATTTTTGTGTCGTCTGCAAATTTGCCAATCATGCCCCCTACATTCAAGTCCAAATCATTAATATATACCACAAACAGCAAGGGACCCAACACTGAGCCCTGTGGCACACCACTGGAAACGGATTTCCATTCACAAAGACATCCATCGACTTTTACCCCTTGTTTCCTGTTACTGAGCCAATTTTGGATCCAGTTCGCCACATTTCCCTGTATCCCATGGGCTTTTACCTTTCTGACCAGTCTGCCATGTGGGACCTTGTCAAATGCCTTACTAAAATCCATGTAGACAACATCCACTGCACTCCCCTCATCAATCCTCCTTGTCATTTCCTCACAGAATTCAATCAGATTTGTAAGGCATGACCTTCCCTGAACAAATCCATGCTGACTATCACTGATTAAACCATGCCTTTCCAAGTGACAGTTTATCCTATATTAGAATCATTATTGATTCTAATAGTTTGCCCACCACCGAGGTAAGACTGACCGGCCTATAATTGTTCGGCCTTTCCCTCGTACCCTTTTTAAACAATGGTACTATGTTTGCAGTCTTCCAGTCCTCCGGTACCTCTCCTGTATCTAGTGAGGATTGGAAAATGATCCTCAGAGCATCCGCTATTTCCTCCCTGGCTTCCTTCAATAGCCCAGGAAACAATCCATCCGGCCCTGGTGACTTATCAACTTTCAAGGATTCCAGTCCCTCTAGTACTCCCTCTCTCGTCATGTTTACCTTATCCAATATTTCCCACCTCTCCTCTTTAACTACTACGTCCGGATCATCCCTTTCCTTTGTGAATACGGAGACAAAATATTCATTTAAAACCCTACCCACATCCTCTGCTTCTACACACAAGTTACCCTAATCATCCCTGATAGGTCCCACCTTTTCCCTAGCTATCCTCTTGTTCTTAATGTACTGATAAAACATCTTTGGGTTTTCTTTAATCTTACTTGCTAATATTTTTTCATGCCCTCTCTTTGCTTTCCTTATTTCCTTTATTATGTCATCCCCGTACTTTCTATACTCCTCTAGGCTTTCTGCAGTATTTAGTTTTCTGTGACAGTCATAAGCTTTCTTTTTCTGCTTTATCTTGCCCTCTATACTTCGAGACAACCAGGGGGCTCTAAATTTGGCAGTGCCACCTCTTTTTCTTTGAGGGGATGTGTCTGCATTGTACCCGTAGAATTTCACTTCTTAGTGCCTCCCACTGGCTTGCCACTGATTTCTCCTCAATCCCTTTTGCTCCTCTACCCCATTCAGACTCTTATTATCCAAGCAGTATGTGGCCTCCTTATTCTTTCTACCAAAATGCACCTCCTCACACTTATCTATATTGAAATTCATTTGCCAATTACATGCCCATTCTGCAAGCTTATTCATTTCTTGTATTTTGACGCATTCTTCCTTTGTATTAACTACACCCCCCAATTTGGTGTTCACCGCAATTGTGTTTCCGAATCCCGAGTCCAAATCATTTATGTAAATGGTGAACAGTGGTCCCAGCACCGATCCCTGTGGAACACTACGTCCCAACTTTTGCCAGTCTGAGTAGCTACCCTTAATCCCTATCTCTGTTTTCTGTTTTGTAACCAGTTTGCTATCCATTCTGCTACCTGTCCCCTGACTCCACATGCTCTGAACTTAATCATGAGTCTATAATGCAGTACCTTATCAAAAGCCTTTTGAAAATTCAAATATATTACATCTACTGCATTACCCTTGTCTACTTTTTCTGTTAACCTTCTGAGATCGATAGATTTTCGGACTCGAGGGGAATCAAGGGATATGGGGATCGAGTGGGAAAGTTAAGTTGAGGTCGACGATCAGCCATGATCTTATTGAATGTCGGAGCAGGATCGAGGGGCCGTATGGCCTACTCCGGCCCCTATTTCTTATGTTCTCATTTTCACTTTCCCGCCCGATCCCCATATCCCTTGATTCCCCAGAGTCCAAAAATCTGTCAATCTCAGTCTTGAATATACTCAATGACTCAGCATCCACAGCCCTCTGGGGTAGAGAATTCCAAAGATTCACAACCCTCTGAGTGAAGAAATTGCTCCTCATCTCAGTCTTAAATGGCCGACCCCTTATCCTGAGACTATGCCCCCTAGTTCTAGACTCTCCAGCCAGGGGAAACAGCCTCTCAGCATCTACCCTGTCAAGCCCCCTCAGAATCTTTTATGTTTCAATGAGATCACCTCTCATTCTTCTAAACTCCAGAGAGTATAGGCCCATTCTACTCAATCTCTCCTCATAGGACAACCCTCTCATCCCAGGAATCAATCTAGTGAACCTTTGTTGCACCGCCTCTAAGGCAAGAATATCCTTCCTTAGATAAGGCGACCAAAACTGTACACAGTGCTCCAGGTGAGGTCTCACCAGAGCCCTGTACAATTGCAGCAAGACTTCCTTACTCTTGTACTCCAACCCCCTTGCAATAAAGAACAACATACCATTTGCCTTCCTAATTGGCTTGCTGTACCTGCATGCTAACTTTCTGTGTTTCTTGTACCAGGACACTCAAATCCCTCTGAACACCAACATTTAATAGTTTCTCACCATTTAAAAAATAATCTGTTTTTCTATTCTTCCTACCAAAATGAATAATCTCACATTTCCCCACATTATACTCCATCTGCCACCTTCTTGCCCACTCACTTAACCTGTCTATATCCCTTTGCAGACTCTTTGTGTCCTCCTCACAGCTTACTTTCCCACCTAGCTTTGTATCATCAGCAAACTTGGATACATTACACTCGGTCCCTTCATCTAAGTCATTAATATAGATTGTAAATAGCTGAGGCCCAAGCACTGATCCTTGAGGCACCCCACTAGTTACAGCCTGACAACCTGAGAATGACCCGTTTATTCCTACTCTCTGTTTTCTGTCCGTTAACCAATCCTCTATCCATGCTAATATATTACCACCAACCCCATGAGCCCTTATCTTGCGTTACAACCTCTTGTGTGGCACCTTATCGAATGCCTTTTGAAAATCCAAAGACTACATCCACTGGTTGCCATTTATCTACCCTGCTAGTTACATCCTCAAAAAACACTAATTCCATTTTATAAAACCACGTTGACTCAGAAAATCATAATATGATTAGGCAAAGTGCCCCGTTACTATGTCCTTAATAATGGATTCCAGCATTTTCCCAACTACTGATGTCAGACTAACTGGTCTGTAGTTCCCTGTTTTCTCTCCCTCCTTTCTTGAATAGCGGGGTTACATTTGCTACCTTCCAATCCACGGGGACCGTTCTAGAATCTAGGGAATTTTGGAAGATCACAACCAATGCATCCACTATCTCTGCAGGCACCTCTTTTAGAACCCTTGGATGTAGGCCATCAGATCCAGGGGATTTATCGACTTTTAGTCCCATTGATTTCTTCAGTACTTTTTCTTTACTAATATTAAGTACTTTAAATTCTTCCCTCTCATTAGCCCTTTGGTTCCACACTATCTCTGGTACGTTTTTTTGTGTCTTCTACAGTGAAAACAGATACAAAATATTTGTTTAGAGTCTCTGCCGTTTCCTTATTCCCCATTATAATTTCTCCTGTCTCAGCCTCTAAGGGCCCACATTTACTTTCGCTAATCTCTTCCTTTTTACACACTTGTAGAAGCTTTTACAATCTGTTTTTATATTTCTTGCTAGTTTACTCTCATATTCTATTTTCTCCCTCTTTATCAATATTTTGGCCATCCTTTGCTGGTTCCTAAAACTCTCCCAATCCTCAGGCTTCCTACTCTTCTTGGTAACATTATAGGCCTCTTTTAATCTAATACTATCCTTAACTTCTTTAGTTAGCCACAGGTGGATCACTTTTCCTGTGAAATTTTTATTCCTCAATGGAATGTTCATTCGTTGAGAATTATGAAATATTCCTTGAAATGTTCACCATTGCCTGTCTACCGTCATATCTTTTAACCTAATTTCTCAATCTACTTTAGCCATTTTGCCCCTCATACCTAAGTAATTGACTTTGTTTAAGTTTAAGACTCTAGTTTCGGACTTAACTACATCACTCTCAAACTCAATTCTATCATATTATGATCACTCTTCCCCAGAGGATCCTTAACTATAAGATTACTAATTAACCCTGTCTCATTACGCAATACTAGATCTAAAATAGTCTGTTCCCTGGTTGGTTCCATGACGTATTGTTCTAGGAAACTGACTCGAATACATTCCATGAACTCATCCTCCAAACTACCTTTGCTGATTTGGTTTGCCCAGTCTGTATGAAGATTAAAGTCCCCCACGATTATTCCATTACCTTTGTTACAAGCTCCTCCAATTTCCTTATTAATTATAATCTGTCCAATGGTATAGCTACTGTTCGGGGACCTATAAACTACTCCCACCAGTGTTTTCTGCCCCTTGTTATTTCTTATCTCCACACACACTGATTCTACATCCTGATCTTCTGAGCCAAGATCCTTTCTCACTACTGTCCTTATCTCATCCTTTATTATCAGGGCTATTCCCCCCACTCCCCCCTCCTCCTTTTCCATTCTTTCTGTCTTTTCGAAAAGTCAAGTATCCTGGAATATTTAGTTCCCAACCTTGGTCACCCTGCAACCACGTCTTAGTGATGGCCACTAGATCAAACCCATTTATCTCTATTTATGCCATTAATTCGTCTTATCTTGTTACGAATGCTTCATGCATTCAGATAAAGCTCCTTTAATTTTAACTTTTTACTATTTTTCCCTGATGTGACCTTAGTCACTAATGCCCTATTACCTTTGTTAAACTCTCTGTCCCTTCCTGACACACTCTGCTTATTTTTACCCAAATCATTACAATGCTCTACAGCCTTGACTTTTCTCTTTAGATTTATAAATTTATCTTTACCTGAACTCTCCACTCCCCTTTTTAGATTAAAGCCCTATCTACCGCCCTAGTTATTCGATTCGCCAGGACTCTGGTCCCAGCCCGGTTTAAGTGGAGCCCATCCCAGCAGAACAGCTCCCTCTTTCCCCAGTACTGGTGCCAGTGCCCCTATGCTTACTTCTCTTATCTGCTCTGGTTCATTTCCCATTACTGGATCCAGCAGTGATTCCTCTCTTGTTGGGCTTCTCATATACTGGGTAAGAAAGGAGTCCTATACACACTGTAACAACTCCATTCCCTTTTTCCCTTTCCTTACCTCTTCTTGGCAGGGTGTGGTCTGTACTTACTGTAAGCGTTTACATAGGGTGTGGTCTGTACTTACTGTAAGCGTTTACATAGGGTGTGGTCTGTACTTACCGTAAGTGTTTACATAGAGTGTGGCCTGTACTTAGAATTGTAGAAAGTTACGTCACAGAAGGAGGCCATTCGGCCCATCGTGTCCGTGCCGGCCGAAAAAGAGCTATCCAGCTTGATCCCACTTTCCAGCACTTGGTCCGTAGCCCTGCAGGTTACAGCACTTCAGGTGCACATCCAAGTACTTTTTAAATGAGTTGAGGGTTTCTGCCTTTACCACCCTTTCAGGCAGTGAGTTCCAAACTCCCACCACCCTCTGGGTGAAAAAATTCTCCTCAGCTCCCCTCTAATCCTTCTACCAATTACTTTAAATCTATGCCCCCTGGTCACTGACCCCTCTGCTAAGGGAAATAGGTCCTCCCTATTCACTCTATCTCGGCCCCTCATAATTTTATACACCTCAACTAAATCTCCCCTCAGCCTCCTCTGTTCCAAAGAAAACAACCCCAGCCGATCCAATCTTTTCTCTTAGCTAAAATTCTCCTGTCCTGGCAGCATCCTCATAAATCTCCTCTGTACCCTCTCTAGTGCAATCACATCTTTCCTGTAACGTGGTGACCAGAACTGTACGCAGTACTCTAAACTAGGTTTTATCTAGAATGGCAGGGGGATGGGAACCTGAGCAGGGAGACAGAGGAGGGGGAAACAAGGATAGAAACAAAAGACAGAAAGAGAAGAAGCAATAGTGGAAGGCAGAGAAAACAAGGGCGAAAAACAAATAGGGCCATAGTGCAAAATAAAACTAAGATGACTAGCAATCTTAAAAAGACAAGTCTAAAGGCATTGTGTCTTAATGCGCGGAGAATTCGCAATAAGGTAGATGAATTAACAGCGCAGATAGATATTAACGGTTATGATATATTTGCGATTACGGAGACATGGCTGCAGGGTGACCAAGGATGGGAACTGAACATCCAGGGGTATTCAATATTTAGGAAGGACAGGCAAAAATGAAAGGAGGTGGGGTAGCGTTGTTCGTAAAGGAGGAAATCATTGCAATAGTGAGGAAGGATATTGGCTCAGAAAATCACGATGTGGAATCTGTATGGGTGGAGCTAAGAAACACCAAGGGGCAGAAAACGTTGGTGGGGGTTGTCTATAGGCCCCCAAACAGTAGTGGAGATGTAGGGAAGGGCATTAAACAGGAAATTAGAGACGCATGCAAGAAGGGTACAACTATAATCATGGGTGACTTTAATCTACATATAGATTGGTCAAACCAAATTAGCAATACTACTGTGGGGGAGGAATTCCTGGAGTGTGTACATGATGGTTTTCTAGACCAATACGTTGAGGAACCAACGAGAGAACAGGCGATCCTAGACTGGGTATTGTGCAATGAGAAAGGATTAATTAACAATCTTGTTGTGTGGGGTCCCTTAGGGAAGAGCGACCATAACATGATAGAATTCCTCATTAAGATGGAGAGTGAAGTAGTTGAATCCAAAACTAGGGTCCTGAATCTAAATAAAGGAAATTACGAAAGTATGAGGTGCAAGTTGGTTATGATAGATTGGGAACTTTACTAAAAGGGATGACGGTGGATAGGCAATGGCTAATATTTAAAGAACGTGTGCAGAATTTACAACAATTATTCATTCCTGTCTGGCGCAAAAATAAAACAGGAAAGGTGGCTCAACCGTGGCTTACAAAAGAAATTAGGGATAGTATTAGATCCAAAGAGGAGATATATAAAATTGCCAGAAAAAGCGGCAAGCCTGAGGATTGGGAGCAGTTCAGAATTCAGCAAAGGAGGACAAAGAGATTGATTAAGAGGAGAAAAATAGAGTATGAGAGTAAACAAGCAGGGGACATAAAAACTGACTGTTAAAGCTTCTATAAATATGTCAAGAGAAAAAGATTAGTGAAGACAAATGTAGGTCCCTTACAGTCAGAAATGGGGGAAATTATAATGGGGAACAAAGAAATGGCAGAACAATTAAACACATACTTTGGTTCTGTCTTCACAAAGGAGGACACAAATAACTTGCCAGAAATGTTAGGGAACGAAGGATCAAGTGAGAGGGAGGAACTGAAGGAAACCAGTATTAGTAAAAAAATAGTGCGAGGGAAATTAATGGGGCTAAAGGCTGACAAATCCCCAGGGCCTGATAATCTACATCTCAGAGTACTAAAGTAAGTGGTCCTGGAAATAGTGGATGCATTGGTGATCATCTTCCAAAATTCTATCGACTCTGGAACAGTTCCTACAGATTGGAGGGTGGCAAATGTAACCCCACTATTTAAAAAAGGAGGGAGAGAAAAAACAGGGAATTACAGACCAGTTAGCCTAACATCAGTAGTGGGGAAAATGCTAGAGTCTCTTATAAAAGATGTGATAACAGAACACTTGGAGGGCATTAACAGGATTGGACAAAGTCAGCATGGGTTTCTGAAAGGGAAATCATGCTTAACAAATCTACTGGAGTTTTTTGAGGATGTAACTAGTAGAATAGATAGGGGAGAACCAGTGGATGTGGTTTATTTGGATTTTCAGAAGGCATTTGATAAGGTCCCACACAAGAGGTTAGTGTGCAAAATTAAAGCATATGGGATTGGGGGAATATACTGGCATGAATTGAGAATTCATGAGGAAACAGAGAGTAGGAATAAACGGGTCTTTTTCCGGGTGGCAGGCAGTTACTAGTGGGGTACCGCAGGGATCAGTGCTTGGGCCCCAGCTATTCACAAAATATATCAATGATTTGGATGAGGGAGCTAAGTGTAACATTTCTTATGATGTGGAGATGCCGGTGATGGACTGGGGTTGACAAATGTAAACAATCTTACAACACCAAGTTATAGTCCAACAATTTTATTTGAAAATCACAAGCTTTCGGAGGCTTCCTCCTTCGTCAGGTGAATGTCAAGAAATCCTTGAACGTTTCGCATTTATATTCAGAGAACAATACCTGGTGATTACAGATAATCATTCCAACTGCCCGTTGTCAAGGCAATCAAAGTGTTCAGACAGAGAGGTGTTACCTACAGGACCACCGAATATACAAACGGCCAGAACACAAAACAGAGAGAGAGAGAGAGAGAGAGAGAGAGAGGGAGAAACATCTGAAATTGAGAGAAAGACTGAAAATGACCTGTTGAATTAAAAACAGATAACTTTTATTCGCTGGTGGGGTTACGTGTAGCGCGACATGAACCCAAGATCCCGGTTGAGGCTGTCCTCATGGGTGCAGAACTTGGCTATCAATTTCTGCTCGACGATTTTGCGTTGTCGTGTGTCTCGAAGGCCGCCTTGGAGTATGCTTACCGAAGATCGGTGGCTGAATGTCCTTGACTGCTGAAGTGTTCCCCGACTGGGAGGGAACCCTCCTGTCTGGCGATTGTTGCGCGGTGTCCGTTCATCCATTGTCGCAGTGTCTGCATGGTTTCGCCGATGTACCATACTCCGGGGCATCCTTTCCTGCAACGTATGAGGTAGACAACGTTGGCCGAGTCACAGGAGTATGAACCATGTACCTGGTGGGTGGTGTCCTCTCGTGTGATGGTGGTATCTGTGTCGATGATCTGGCATGTCTTGCAGAGGTTGCCGTGGCAGGGTTGTGTGGTGTCGTGGATGCTGTTCTCCTGAAAGCTGGGTAATTTGCTGCGAACGATGGTCTGTTTGAGGTTGGGTGGCTGTTTAAAGGCGAGTAGTGGAGGTGTGGGGATGGCCTTAGCGAGGTGTTCGTCGTCATCGATGACATGTTGAAGGCTGCGGAGAACATGGCGTAGTTTCTCCGCTCCGGGGAAGTACTGGACGACGAAGGGTACTCTGTTGGTTGCGTCCCGTGTTAGTCTTCTGAGGAGGTCTATGCGATTTTTCGCTGTGGCCCGTCGGAACTGTCGATCGACGAGTCGAGCGTCATATCCCGTTCTTACGAGGGCGTCTTTCAGCGTCTGTAGGTGTCCATCGCGTTCCTCCTCGTCAGAGCAGACCCTGTGTATTCGCAGGGCCTGTCCATAGGGGATGGCCTCTTTGACGTGGTTGGGGTGGAAGCTGGATAAGTGGAGCATTGTGAGATTGTCCGTGGGCTTGCGGTAGAGTGAGGTGCTGAGGTGCCCGTCTTTGATGGAGATTCGTGTGTCCAAGGTGAAGAGATGGGGGATACTAGTGAAGAGTGCCGAGACGTCTGAGACCCTGTGTGAGAACCTCTCTGGATACGTCGAGGGCATCCTGAAACCCATCGTACAGGGAACCCCCAGCTTCTGTCGCAACACTACAGACTTCCTACAAAAACTCAGCTCCCACGGACCAGTTGAATCAGGAACACTTCTCACCACGATGGATGTCTCGGCACTATACACCAGTATCCCCCACGATGACGGCATCGCTGCGACAGCATTAATACTCAACACCAACAACAGCCAATCTCCAGACACCATCCTACAACTCATCCGCTTCATCCAGGATCACAATATCTTCACCTTCGATAACCAGTTCTTTACCCAAACACACGGAACAGCCATGGGGACCAAATTCGCACCCCAATGCGCCAACATTTTCATGCACAAGTTCGAGCAGGACTTCTTCACTGCACAGGACCTCCAACCAACGCTATACACCAGATACATCGACGACATTTTCTTTCTATGGACCCACAGCGAAGAATCACTAAAGAGACTACACGATAACATCAACAAGTTCCATCCCACCATCAAGCTCACCATGGACTACTCCTCAGAATCGGTTTCTTTCTTGGACACACGAATCTCCATCAAAGACGGGCACCTCAGCACCTCACTCTACCGCAAGCCCACGGACAACCTCACGATGCTCCACTTTTCCAGCTTCCACCCTAACCACGTCAAAGAGGCCATCCCCCATGGACAGGCCCTGCGAATACACGGGATCTGCTCTGACGAGGAGGAACGCGATGGACACCTACAGACGCTGAAAGACGCCCTCATAAGAACGGGATATGACGCTCGACTCGTCGATCGACAGTTCCGACGGGCCACAGCGAAAAATCGCATAGACCTCCTCAGAAGACTAACACGGGACGCAACCAACAGAGTACCCTTCGTCGTCCAGTACTTCCCCGGAGCGGAGAAACTACGCCATGTTCTCCGCAGCCTTCAACATGTCATCGATGACGACGAACACCTCGCTAAGGCCATCCCCACACCTCCACTACTCGCCTTCAAACAGCCACCCAACCTCAAACAGACCATCGTTCACAGCAAATTACCTAGCTTTCAGGAGAACAGCATCCACGACACCACACAACCCTGCCACGGCAACCTCTGCAAGACATGCCAGATCATCGACACAGATACCACCATCACACGAGAGGACACCACCCACCAGGTACATGGTTCATACTCCTGTGACTCGGCCAACGTTGTCTACCTCATACGTTGCAGGAAAGGATGCCCCGGAGTATGGTACATCGGCGAGACCATGCAGACACTGCGACAACGGATGAACGGACACGAGGAGGAACGCGATGGACACCTACAGACGCTGAAAGACGCCCTCGTAAGAACGGGATATGACGCTCGACTCGTCGATCGCCAGACAGGAGGGTTCCCTCCCAGTCGGGGAACACTTCAGCAGTCAAGGACATTCAGCCACCGATCTTCGGGTAAGCGTACTCCAAGGCGGCCTTCGAGACACACGACAACGCAAAATCGTCGAGCAGAAATTGATAGCCAAGTTCCGCACCCATGAGGACGGCCTCAACCGGGATCTTGGGTTCATGTCGTGCTACACGTAACCCCACCAGCGAATAAAAGTTATCTGTTTTTAATTCAACAGGTCATTTTCAGTCTTTCTCTTCCTTTCAGATGTTTCTCCCTCTCTCTCTCTGTTTTGTGTTCTGGCCTTTTGTATATTCGGTGGTCCTGCAGGTAACACCTCTCTGTCTGAACACTTTGATTGCCTTGACAACGGGCAGTTGGAATGATTATCTGTAATCACCAGGTATTGTTCTCTGAATATAAATGCGAAACGTTCAAGGATTTCCTGACATTCACCTGACGAAGGAGGAAGCCTCCGAAAGCTTGTGATTTTCAAATAAAATTGTTGGACTATAACTTGGTGTTGTAAGATTGTTTACATTTAACATTTCTTAGTTTGCAGACGACACAAAGCTGGGGTGGAATGTGAGCTGTGAGGAGGATGCCAAGAGGCTCCAATGTGATTTAGACAGGTTGGGTGATTGGGCAATAACAGGACAGATGCAGTATAACGTGGATTGATGTGATGTTATCCACTTTGGTTGTAAAAACAGAGAGGCAGATTATTACCTGAATGGTGATAGATTGGGAAAAGGGGAGATGCAACGAGACCTGGGTGTTCTTGTACACCAGTTGCTGAAAGCGAGCATTCAGGTGCAGCAAGCAGTTGGGAAGGCAAATGGTATGTTGGCCTTCATTGCAAGAGGATTTGAATCATAGAACCATAGAATAATAGAAGTTACAACATGGAAACAGGCCCTTCGGTCCAACATGTCCATGTCGCCCAGTTTATTCCACGAAGCTAGTCCCAATTTCCTGCACTTGGCCCATATCCCTCTATACCCATCTTACCCATGTAACTGTCCAAATGCTTTTTAAAAGACAAAATTGTACCCGCCTCTATTACTGCCTCTGGAAGCTCGTTCCAGACACTCACCACCCTTTGAGTGAAAAAATTGCCCCTCTGGACCCTTTTGTATCTCTCCCCTCTCACCTTAAATCTATGCCCCCTCGTTATAGACTCCCCTACCTTTGGGAAAAGATTTTGACTATCGACCTTATCTATGCCCCTCATTATTTTATAGACTTCTATAAGATCACCCCTTAACCTCCTACTCTCCAGGGAAAAAAGTCCCAGTCTGTCTAACCTCTCCCTGTAAGTCAAACCATCAAGTCCCGGTAGCATCCTAGTAAATCTTTTCTCCACTCTTTCTAGTTTAATAATATCCTTTCTGTAATAGGGTGACCAGAACTGTACACAGTACTCCAAGTGTAGCCTCACCAATGCCCTGTACAACTTCAACAAGACATCCCAACTCCTGCATTCAATGTTCTGACCAATGAAACCAAGCATGCCGAATGCCTTCTTCACCACCCTATCCACCTGTGACTCCACTTTCAAGGAGCTATGAACCTGTACTCCTAGATCTCTTTGTTCTATAACTCTCCCCAACGCCCTACCATTAACGGAGTAGGTCCTGGCCCGATTCGATCGACCAAAATGCATCACCTCACATTTATCTAAATTAAACTCCATCTGCCATTCATCGGCCCACTGGCCCAATTTATCAAGATCCCGTTGCAATCCTAGATAACCTTCTTCACTGTCCACAATGCCACCAATCTTGGTGTCATCTGCAAACTTACTAACCATGCCTCCTAAATTCTCATCCAAATCATTAATATAAATAACAAATAACAGCGGACCCAGCACCGATCCCTGAGGCACACCGCTGGACACAGGCATCCAGTTTGAAAAACAACCCTCTACAACCACCCTCTGTCTTTTGCCCTTTATGTATTTGTAGAAGCTCTTTGGATTCTCCTTTGCCTTATCTGCCAAAGCAATCTCATGTCCCCTTTTTGCCCTCCTGATTTCTCTCTTAACTCTACTCCGGCAATCTCTATACTCATCAAGGGATCCACTTGATCCCAGCTGCCTATGCATGTCATATGCCTCCTTCTTCTTTTTGACTAGGGCCACAATCTCCCGAGTCATCCAAGGTTCCCTACTTCTACCAGCCTTGCCCTTCACTTTATAAGGAATGTGCTTACCCTGAACCCTGGTTAACACACTTTTGAAAGCCTCCCACTTACCAGACGTCCCTTTGCCTGCCAACAGACTCTCCCAATCAACTTCTGAAAGTTCCTGTCTAACACCATCAAAATTAGCCTTTCCCCAATTTAGAATTTTAACTTTTGGGCCAGACCTATCCTTCTCCATAGCTATCTTAAAACTAATGGAATTATGATCACTGGTCCCAAAGTGATCCCTCACTAACACTTCTGTCACCTGCCCTTCCTTATTTCCCAAGAGGAAGTCATGTTTTGCCCCCTCTCTAGTCGGGCCATCCACATACTGAATGAGAAATTCCTCCTGAATACACAACAAATTTCTCTCCATCCAAGCCCCTAATGCTATGGCTGTCCCAGTCAATGTTGGGAAAGTTAAAGTCCCCTACTATTACCACCCTATTTTTCTTGCAGCTGTCTGTAATCTCCTTACATATTTGCTCCTCAATTTCCCGTTGACTATTTGGGGGTCTGTAGTACAATCCTATCAAAGTGATCTCTCCCTTCTTATTTTTCAGTTCTACCCATATCGACTCAGTGGGCGAACCCTCGGATATATCCCCTCTCACTACTGCCGTGATGCTCTCCCTAATCAAGAACGCAACTCCCCCTCCTCTCTTACCTCCTGCTCTATCTTTCCTGTAGCATCTGTACCCTGGAACATTGAGCTGTCAGTCCTGCCCCTCCCTTAGCCATGTTTCAGTAATAGCTATAACATCCCAGTCCCATGTACCCATCCATGCCCTGAGTTCATCTGCCTTGCCCATCAGACTTCTTGCATTGAAATAAATGCAGTTTAATCTAGACTTCCCTTGGTCTTTGCCCTGCTTTCTCAGACCATCTGTCCGGTCATGTTCTGTACACTCTCCCTTACTGCCTTTTGTTTCTGTCACCACTTTATTTCCCACTGACTTCCTGCATCGGTTCCCATCCCCCTGCCACATTAGTTTAAACCCTCCCCAACAGCACTAGCAAACACTCCCCCTAGGACATTGGTTCCAGTCCTGCCCAGATGCAGACCGTCCAATTTGTACTGGTCCCACCTCCCCCAGAACTGGTTCCAATGGCCCAGGAATTTGAATCCCTCCCTCTTGCACCATCTCTCAAGCCACGTATTCATCCTAGCTATCCTGTCATTCCTACTCTGACTAGCCCGTGGCACTGGTAGCAATCCTGAGATTACTCCCTTTGAGGTCCTACTCTTTAGTTTAACTCCTAACTCCCTAAATTCAGCTTGTAGGACCTCATCCTGTTTTTTACCTATATCGTTGGTGCCTACATGCACCACGACAACTGGCTGTTCACCCTCCCCCTCCAGAATGTCCTGCAGCCGCTCCGAGACATCCTTGACCCTTGCACCAGGGAGGCAACATACCAACCTGGAGTCTCGGTTGCGTCCGCAGAAACGCCTGTCTATTCCCCTTACAATCGAGTCCCCTATCACTACAGCTCTGCCACTCTTTTTCCTGCCCTCCTGTGCAGCAGAGCCAGCCACAGTGCCATGAACCTGGCCACTGCCACCTTCCCCTGGTGAGCCATCTCCCCCAACAGTATCCAAAACGGTATACCTGTTTTGGAGGGAGATGACCGCAGGGGACCCCTGCACTGCCTTCCTACTCTTCCTCTGTCTGTTGGTCACCCATTCACTATCTCCCTCAGTAATTTTTATCTGCGGTGTGACCAACTCACTGAACGTGCTATCCACGACTTTCTCAGCATCGCGGATGCTCCAAAGTGAGTCCATCCGCAGCTCCAGAGCCGTCAAGCGGTCAAACAATAGCTGCAGCTGGACACACTTCCCGCAGGTGAAGGAATCAGGGATACAGGAAGGAGCCCTGAATTCCCACATCCCACAAGAGGAACATGACACGACTGTGGGATCTCCTGCCATGACTTAACCCTTAAGTTATCTTAACAACAACTACAATGTCAAGAGAAAAAAAAGGAAAGAAAAACTGCTTACCACTCCCTTTAAGGAGTTTACTCCTTTAAATTGTTCTTAATTTAGAGAATGTTAACTGCACTTGGGACCTTGATTTACTAAAAAAAAACGCTACTTCCGATAAGACCTGCAGACCTTCCCTTTCTTTTTACTTTAGTTACTGTAGATAAGTAGAAATACTCACCTGAACCTACTCACCAATCAGGTGCCTCCCCTGTGCCTCCCCTGTGTCGCGTCCCGATCTGATTCCTGACGTCACTTCGAACTCGGTCGCAGCTCCACTCGGCTCGGCTCCTCTCAGCTGTTCTCAGCGCTCTGAAATCCCGCCTTTTATCGGACGCTCCCTCCGCTCGGCTCGGCACCTCTCAGCTGAGTACAGGAGCAGGGATGTCTTACTGCAGTTATACAGGGCCTTGGTGAGACCACATCTGGAGTATTGTGTGCAGTTTTGGTCTCCTTATCTGAGGAAGGATGTCCTTGCCATGGAGGTTAGACTAACTGGCCTATAATTACTCAGTCTATCCCTCGCTCCCTTTTTAAACAACGGTACAACATTAGCAGTCCTCCAATCCTCCGGCACCATGCCTGTAGCCAGAGAGGATTGGAAAATGATGGTCAGAGCCTCTGCTATTTCCTCCCTGGCTTCTCTTAACAGCCTGGGATACATTTCATCTGGACCTGGCGATTTGTCTAATTTCAAAAGATGCTAATCCCCTTAATACTTCCTCTCTCACTATGTTTATCCCATCCAATATTTCACACTCCTCCTCCTTAACTACAATCTCTGCATCATCCCCCTCTTTTACGAAGACAGACGCAAAGTATTCATTAAGAACCATGCCCACATCTTCCGCCTCCACACACAGGTTACCTTTTTGGTCTCTGATTCCTGGGATGGCAGGACTGATGTATGAGGAGAGATTGGGTCGACTCGGCCTATATTCACTCGGGTTTAGAAGAATGAGAGGTGATCTCATCGAAACATTTAAAATTCTAACAGGACTAGACAAACTCGATGCAGGGAGGATGTTCCCGATGGCTGGGGGAGTCCAGAACCAGGGGTCACAGTCTCAGGATACGGGGTATGCCATTTAGAACCAAGATGAGGAGAAATTTCTTCACTCAGAGGGTGGTGAACCTATGGCATTCTCTACCACAGAAGGCAGTGGAGGCCAAGTCATAAAATATATTCAAGAAGGAGATAGATATATTTCTTAATACGAAAGGGGTCAAGGGATATGGGGAAAAAGCGGGAACAGGGTACTGATTTAGACGATCAGCCATGATCATTTTGAATGGCGGAGCAGGCCCGAGGACCGAATGGCCTACTCTTGCTCCTGTTTTCTATGTTTCTATATATATTTTACTCAAGCTGTGGCCTAACCAATGTTTTATACAGTTCTAGCATAAACGCCCTGCTTTTCTATTCTATGCCTTGGCTCGTAAAGGAAAGTATCCTGTATACCTTTTTAACCACCTTATCCACCTGTGTGCTACCTTCAGGGATCTGTGGACATGCACTCCAAGGTCCCTCACTTCCTCTACACCTCTCAGTATCCTCCCATCTATTGTGTATTCCCTTGACTTGTTTGCCCTCCCCAAATGCATTACCTCACACTTCTCTGGATTGAATTCCATTTGCCACTCTTCTGCCCACCCGACCAGTCCATTGATATCTTCCTGCAGTCTACAGCTTTCCTCCTCACTATCAACCACATGGCCAATTTTTGTATCATCTACAAACTTCTTGATCATGCCTCCCACATTCAAGTCCAAATCATTAATATATACCACAAAAAGCATGGGACCTAGTACTGAGTCTTGTGGAACCCCACTGGAAACAGTCTTCCAGTTGCAAAAAACCCATCGACCATTACCCTTTGCTTCCTGCCACTGAGCCAATTTTGGATCCAATTTGTCACATTCCCTTGGATCCCATGGGCTTTTACTTTTTTGACCAGTCTGCCATGTGGGTCCTTGTCAAAAGCCTTGCTAAAATCCATGTACACTACATCAAATACACTACACTCATCGACCCTCCCTTTTACCTCCTTAAAAAATTCAATCAAATTAGTCAGACACGACCTTCCCTTAACAAATCCATGCTGACTGTCCTTGATTAACCCGTGCCTTTCTAAATAATGATTTATGCTGTCCTTCAGAATCGATTCCAATAATTTGCCCACCACCGAGGTTAGACTAACTGGCCTATAATTACTCAGTCTATCCCTCGCTCCCTTTTTAAACAACGGTACAACATTAGCAGTCCTCCAATCCTCCGGCACCATGCCTGTAGCCAGAGAGGATTGGAAAATGATGGTCAGAGCCTCTGCTATTTCCTCCCTGGCTTCTCTTAACAGCCTGGGATACATTTCATCTGGACCTGGCGATTTGTCTAATTTCAAAAGATGCTAATCCCCTTAATACTTCCTCTCTCACTATGTTTATCCCATCCAATATTTCACACTCCTCCTCCTTAACTACAATCTCTGCATCATCCCCCTCTTTTACGAAGACAGACGCAAAGTATTCATTAAGAACCATGCCCACATCTTCCGCCTCCACACACAGGTTACCTTTTTGGTCTCTAATAGGCCCTACTCTTTCCTTAGTTCTTTGTGTATTTATAAAATATCTTTGAGTTTTCTTTAATTTTACTTGCCAGTATTTTTTCATGCTCTCTTGTTGCTTTTCTAATTTCCTTTTTAATTTCACCCCTGCACTTTCTCTACTCCTCTCGGCTTTCTGCTTTATTAAGCTGTTGGTTTCTGACATAAGCTTCCCTTTTTTGCCTTATCTTACCCTGTATGCTCCTTGTCATCCAGGGGGCTCTAGATTTGACAGTCCCTCCCTTTCTCTTTGTGGGAACATGTTTACTCTGCACCCCTTGAATCTCCCCCTTGAATGCCTCCCACTGTTCCGACACTGATTTACCTTCAAGTAGCTGTTTCCAGTCCACTTTTGCTAAATCACTTCTCAGCTTCGTAAAATTGGCCTTTCCCCAATTGAGAACTTTTACTCCTGTTCTAACTTTGTCCTTTTCCATAACTATGCTAAATCGAACTGAATTATCATAGAATCATAGAAAGGTTACAGCAAGGAAGGAGGCCATTGGGCCCATCGAGTCCACACTGGCTTTATGCAAGAGCAATCCAGCTAGTCCCATTCCCCTGCCCTATCCCCGTAGCCCTGCAAATTTTTTCCTTTCCAGTTCCCTTTTGAAGGCCATGATTGAATCTGCCTCCACCACCCCCTCGGGCAGTGCATTCCAGATCATAACCACTCGCTGTGTAAAAAAGTTTTTCCTCATGTCACCTTTGGTTCTTTTGCCAATCACCTTAAATCTATGTCCTCTGGTCCTTGGTCCTTCCACCAATGGGAACAGTTTCTCTCTATCTACTCTGTCTCGACCCTTCAAGATTTTGAATACCTCTATCAAATCTCCTCACAACCTTCTCTGTTCCAAGGAGAACAACCCCAGCTTCTCCAGTCTATCCACGTAACTAAAGTCCCTCATCCCTGGAATCATTCTAGTAAATCTCTTCTGCACCCTCTCTAAGGCCTTCACATCTTTCCTAAAGTGCGGTGCCCAGAACTGGACACAATATTCCAGTTGTGGCTGAACCAGTGTTTTATAAAGGTTCATCATGACTTCCATGCTTTTGTACTCTATGCCTCTATTTATAAAGCCCAGGATCCCGTATGCTTTTTTAACCACTTTCTCAACCTTCAACGATTCGTGCGTATATACCCCCCAGATCTCTCTGTTCCTGCACCCCTTTTAGAATTGTGCCCTCTAGTTTATATTGCCTCTCCTTGTTCTTCCTACCGAAATGTATCACTTCGCACTTCTCTGCGTTAAATTTCATCTGCCACGTGTCCGCCCATGCCACCAGCCTGACTATGTCCTCTTGAAGTCTATCACTATCCTCCTCACTGTTCACTACACTTCCAAGTTTTGTGTCATCTGTAAAGTTTGAAATTGAACCCTGTTTATGATCAGTACCAGCAAAATGCTGTCCCACAGATACTCCTTCCACCTGCCCAACTTCATTGCCTGAAACTAAATCCACAACTGCCCCCCCCTCTTTTGTTGGGCTTGCTCCGTACTGGATAAAAAAGGTTCTGCTGAATGCAATTTAAGAATTCTGTGCCCTGTATACCTTTTGCACTGATTGTATCCCTGTTAATTTTAGGGTAGTTGAAATCTCCCACTATTACTGCCCTATTGTTTTTGCACTTCTCAGAAATTTGCCTACATATTTGCTCTTTTATCTCCCTCTGGCTGTTTGGAGGTCAACTTATCGTAAGTGTTTATATAGGGTGGGGTCTGTACTCACCGTAAGGGTTTATATAGGGTGGGGTCTGTACTCACCGTAAGGGTTTATATAGGGTGGGGTCTGTTATTACTGTGAGGGTTTACATACGGTGGAGCTTGTACTGACCGTAAGGGTTTACATACGGTGCGACCCGTGCTTACCGTAAGGGTTTACATACGGTGCGACCCGTGCTTACTGTAAGGGTTTACATACGGTGCAACCCGTGCTTACCGTAAGGGTTTACATACAGTGCGACCCGTACTTACTGTAAGGATTCCTGTTTTTCTTAGGATCCGGCAGAATGTGCTGATAATCTTCATCCTGTTAATTGCCGGCGTATTCTGGGTCCATCGCTTGGTGAAATTCATCTACAACATCTGCTGTTACTGGGAGATTCGGGCATTTTACAGGAACGCCCTGAAGATACCCATGGTATGTCACTCCCCCTTTAGATCTTGTTCCTCCCCCTTCAGCGCTGTTTCCCCCCCACCTTTAGCGCTGGTTTCCCCCCCCCCCCCCGCTGCTCACGAACCCCTTGGGGTTAATTAGAGAGCAGGGGTGCCCTGTCTGTGGAGTGGGCCTTTACCCACCACCTTGTGTCTCTGAGGAGAGAGTGTGAGCCGTGAACCACACTGACACGGTTGGGCACTGGGCTGTATGGATTTGTTCATGGGATGTGGGCGTCGCTGGCGAGGCCGGCATTTATTGCCCATTCCTAATTGCCCTTGAGAAGGTGGTGGTGAGCCGCCTTCTTGAACCGCTGCAGTCCGTGTGGTGAAGGTTCTCCCACAGTGCTGTTAGGAAGGGAGTTCCAGGATTTCGACCCAGCGACGATGAAGGAACGGCGATATATTTCCAAGTCGGGATGGTGTGTGACTTGGAGGGGAACGTGCAGGTGGTGTTGTTCCCATGTGCCTGCTGCCCTTGTCCTTCTAGGTGGTAGAGGTCGTGGGTTTGGGAGGTGCTGTCGAAGAAGCCTTGGCGAGTTGCTGCAGTGCATCCTGTGGATGGTACACACTGCAGCCACAGTGCGCCGGTGGGGGAGGGAGCGGGTGATTAAGGCGGGTGGAGGGGGTGGGTGAGGGAGCGGGTGATTAAGGCGGGGGAGGGAGCGGGTATTTATGGTGGGGGATGGGGTGCCTGGATGGTGTCGAGCTCCCAGATTGTTGGTAGTGCTCACTGAGTCTGGTCCCCGGCCTGTTCTGCTCTGTGTTTCAGGCCCATCTCCCTTACTTCAGCTGGCAGGAGGTCCAAGCCCGAATTATTGAGATTCAGAAGGAGCACCAGATCTGTATCCACAAGAGGGAGCTGAGTGAGCTGGACATTTACCATCGCATCCTGCGGTTCAAGAACTACACGGTGGCCATGATCAACAAGTCCCTGCTCCCCATCCGTTTTCACACCCCCTTCCTGGGAGAGGTGGTCTTTTACACCAGGGGCTTAAAGTACAACTTTGAGCTGATCTTCCTTTGGGGGCCGGGGTCCCTGTTCCAGAACGAGTGGAGCCTGAAGCCGGAATACAAGCGGGCAGGGAACCGGCTGGAGCTGGCCGAGAAGCTCAGTGCCCGCATCCTGTGGATTGGTATCACCAACCTGCTTCTGTGCCCGGTTATCCTAATCTGGCAGATTCTCTACGCCTTCTTCAGCTACACGGAGATCATCAAGCGTGAGCCAGGCAGTCTTGGGGCACGATGCTGGTCCCTGTACGGGCGTTGTTACCTGCGTCACTTCAACGAGCTGGATCACGAGCTCCAGTCACGGCTCAGCAACGGATACAAGGCGGCCTCCAAATACATGAACTGCTTCCTGTCCCCGCTGCTCACTGTCCTGGCCAAAAACCTGGCCTTCTTTGCAGGCTCCATCTTGGCAGTGCTCATCGCCCTCACCGTGTATGATGAGGATGTTCTCGCGGTTGAACACGTGCTGACCACCATAACTCTCCTTGGAGTCTGTATCACTGTGTGTAGGTAAGGGCCAGGAACGGGGAAATGGGACAGAGATTCATTGGGGGGAAATGGGACAGAGATTCATCGGGGGGGGGAAAATGGGACAGAGATTCATGGGGGGGGGGGAAATGGGACAGAGATTCATGGGGGGGGGGGAAATGGGACAGAGATTCATGGGGGGGGGAAATGGGACAGAGATTCATGGGGGGGGGGAAATGGGACAGAGATTCATGGGGGGGGGGAAATGGGACAGAGATTCATGGGGGGGGGAAATGGGACAGAGATTCATGGGGGGGGGGAAATGGGACAGAGATTCATGGGGGGGGGGAAATGGGACAGAGATTCATGGGGGGGGGGAAATGGGACAGAGATTCATGGGGCGGGGGGGAATATAAGAACATAAGAAATAGGAGCAGGAGTAGGCCATTCGGCCCCTCAAGCCTGCTCCGCCATTCAATCAGATCATGGCTGACCTCAACTCCAATTTCCCACCTGATCCACATATCCCTTAATTCCAAAAATCTATCGATCTCAGTCTTGAATATATTCAATGACTCAGCATCCACAGCCCTCTGGGGTAGAGAATTCCAAAGATTCACAACCCCGAGTGAAGAAATTCCTCCTCATCTCAGTCTTAAATGGCCGACCCCTTATCCTGAGACTGTACCCCCTAGTTCTAGACTCTTCAGCCAGGGGAAACAGCCTCTCAGCATCTACCCTGTCAAGCCCTCTAAGAATTTTATACATTTCAATGAGATCACCTCTCATACTTCTAAACTCCAGAGAGTATAGGCCCATTCTACACAATATGGGACTTGGGGGGGGTGAAATGGGGCATCAATTGATTGGGGATGAAATGGGGCATTGATTGATTGGGGATGAAATGGGGCATTGATTGATTGGGGATGAAATGGGGCATTGATTGATTGGGGGTGAAATGGGGCATTGATTGATTGGGGGTGAAATGGGGCATTGATTGATTGGGGGTGAAATGGGGCATTGATTGATTGGGGGTGAAATGGGGCATTGATTGATTGGGGGTGAAATGGGGCATTGATTGATTGGGGGTGAAATGGGGCATTGATTGATTGGGGGTGAAATGGGGCATTGATTGATTGGGGGTGAAATGGGGCATTGATTGATTGGGGGTGAAATGGGGCTCACTGAGTGAAGTCTCAGGACATCGACCAGGAATGTTCTACCCATCTCTGCACTTCCTTTCTCTCATGATCGGATTCATGCCAGTGCCAGACATGAAAAACACGCCAAGGTAACGGGTCATGTATCGAAACAGGAAATACTGGAGCCAGATTGTCTGCAGCCTCTTGACCTCTGCATGACCTCATTCCTATGTTTACTTATCAGTAGATTTAAAGGGGCAGGCACCTACACTTCAGCAGCACTATATAATGTTGCTTCTTGCACAGTGTGATTATCCTGTCCTTCTCATCCAGCATGCCCTCTGACTCTATGCACTGCCATGGGGAGTTTGCCAGTATATTAGAAATATTTCACACTCTGCACCAGATTTCACGTTTTGTTACAGGTGCAACAAAACTTAAGGGAAAAGAGCCAGTCACTTAATGCTGAATGTTTTGACCTGGAGCCAAATGTGACTTGCACTTTTTACAAAGTTCATGAACCAATCAGATAGTCAACTCTGAGTGACCTCAGATTTGCAGCAATTAGACTTTGCAGCCTTAAGGGGACAGGCCTCCGAAAACAGAGATCCATAGAACAGCAGTACAATACACTCTGCATTCCACAGGGTCATACTCCAGTCCTTAAAAGCATTTGTAAACAATTTTACAACACCAAGTTATAGTCCAACGATTTTATTTTTAATCCCACAAGCTTTCGGGGGCTTTCCCCTTCCTCAGGCGTTGTGGAAGTGACAATTTCGAATCCTTCGCATTTTAAGATCACATAACAAAGCCTGGTGATTACTGCCCGTTGCCAAGGCAATCACAGTGAGCAGACAGAAAGGTGTCATCTAAAAGGCCACTGAATATACAAACCCCCCCAAAAAAAAGAGAGAGAGACAGAACGAAGACAGTCAATGACCCGTTATATTAAAAACAGATAACATTTGTTCGCTGGTGGGGTTACGTGTAGTGTGACATGAACCCAAGATCCCGGTTGAGGCCGTCCTCATGGGTGCAGAACTTGGCTATTAATTTCTGCTCGACGATTTTGCGTTGTCGTGTGTCTCGAAGGCCGCCTTGGAGTATGTTTACCCGAAGGTCGGTGGCTGAATGTCCATGACTGCTGAAGTGTTCCCCGACAGGGAGAGAACCCTCCTGTTTGGCGATTGTTGCGCGGTGTCCGTTCATCCGTTGTCGCAGTGTCTGCATGGTCTCGCCAATGTACCATGCTCTGGGGCATCCTTTCCTGCAACGTATGAGGTAGACAACGTTGGCCGAGTCACAGGAGTATGAACCGTGCACCTGGTGGGTGGTGTCCTCTCGTGTGATGGTGGCTTGCCATGGATCATGTGTCAGCCCTGGCTCATTGGGTATCACTCTCATCTCTGAGTCAGAACATAGGAACAGGAGTAGGCCATTCAGCCCCTCGTGCCTGCTCCGCCATTTGATAAGATCATGGCTGATCTGTGATCCAACTCCATATACCTGCCTTTGGCCCATATCCCTTAATACCTTTGGTTGCCAAAAAGCTATCTATCTCCGATTTAAATTTAGCAATTGAGCTAGTATCAATTGCCGTTTGCGGAAGAGAGTTCCAAACTTCTACAACCCTTTGTGTGTAGAAATGTTTTCTAATCTCACTCCTGAAAGGTCTGGCTCTAATTTTTAGACTGTGCCCCCTACTCCTAGAATCCCCAACCAGCGGAAATAGTTTCTCTCTATCCACCCTATCCGTTCCCCTTAATATCTTATAAACTTCGATCAGATCACCCCTTAACCTTCGAAACTCAAAAGAATACAACCCCAATTTGTGTAATCTCTCCTCGTAACTTAACCCTTGCAGTCCGGGTATCATTCTAGTAAACCTATGCTGCACTCCCTCCAAGGCCAATATGTCCTTCCGAAGGTGCGGTGCCCAGAACTGCTCACAGTACTCCAGGTGCGGTCTAACCAGGGTTTTGTATAGCTGCAGCATAACTCTGCCCCCTTGTACTCCAGTCCTCCAGATATAAAGGCCACCATTCCATTAGCCTTATTGATTATTTTCTGCACCTGTTCGAGCCCCACTCCAGAGACTTGAGCACAAAATCTAGGCTGACACTCCCACTGCCAGTACTTGAGGGAGCACTGCACTGTCGGAGGGTTAGTACTAGAATCATAAAAAGGTTAGCACGGAAGGAGGCCATTTGGCCCATCAAGTCTGCGCTGCCTCTATGCAAGAGCAATCCAGCTAGTCCCACTCCCCCCTATCCCCGTAGCCCTGCACATTTTTTCCTTTCAAGTACTTATCCAGTTCCCTTTTGAAGACCATGATTGAATCTGCCTCCACCACCCCCTCGGGCAGTGCATTCCAGATCCTAACCACTCGCTGTGTAAAAAAGTTTTTCCTCATGTCACCTTTGGTTCTTTTGCCAATCACCTTAAATCTAACCCTCTGGTTCTCGACCCTTCCGCCAATGGGAACAGTTTCTCTCTGTCTCCTCTGTTTAGACCCTTCATGATTTTGAATACCTCCATCAAATCTCCTTGCAACTGTCTCTGTTCCAAGGAGAACAACCCCAGCTTCTCCAGTCTATCCACATAACTAAAGTCCCTCATCCTTGGAACCATTCTAGTAAATCTCTTCTGCACCCTCTCTAAAGCCTCACATCTTTCCTAAAGTGCGGCGCCCAGAACTGGACACAATACTCCAGTTGTGGCCGAACCAGTGTTTTATAAAGGTTCATCATGACTTCCATACTTTTGTACTCTATGCCTCTATTTATAAAGCCCAGGATCCTGTATGCTTTTATAACCACTTTCTCAACTTGCCCTGCCATCTTCAACGATTTGTGCACATATACCCCCAGATCTCTCTGTTCCTGTACCCCCTTTAGAATTGTGCCCTCTAGTTTATATTGCCTCTCCTCGTTCTTCATACTGAAATGTATCACTTTGCATTTTTCTGCGTTAAATTTCATCTGCCACGTGTCCGCCCATTCCACCAGCCTGTCTATATTCTCTTGAAGTCTATCACTATCCTCCTCACTGTTCACTACACTTCCAAGATTTGTGTCATCTGCAAATTTTGAAATTGTGCCCTGTACACCCAAGTCTAAGTCATTAATATATATCATGAAAAGCAGTGGTCCCAGCACCGACCCCTGGGGAACACCACTGTACACCTTCCTCCAGTCCGAAAAAGAACCGTTCACCACTACTCTCTGTTTCCTGTCACTTAGCCAATTCTGTATCCATGTTGCTATTTTATTCCATGGGCCGTAATCTTGATGACAAGCCTATTATGCGGCACTTTATCAAACGCCTTTTGAAAGTCCATATACACCTCATCAACTGCATTGCCCTCATGTACCCACTCTGTTACCTCATCAAAAAACTCTGTCAGGTTAGTTAAACACAATTTGCCTAATGGGAGAACAGGAGATGTGTTGCTGCTGCAATATGTGGGAGCTTGTGGACATTTTTGTCCAAGGTGACTATCTCTGCAGTAAGTGTCTGCAGCTCGAGGAACTTCGGCTCCGAGTTGAGGAGCTGGAGTCCAAGCTGCGGACATTGCAGGACGTCAGGGACGGAGAAAGCTACCTGGACCTTTTGCTCCAGGAGGCAGCCACTCCCCTTAGATTAAATACTTCAGAATTGACACATGGTCAGGGACAGGAGGGTGTGACTGTGAGTGAGGCAGGTACGGGGATCCAGGAGGTAATATTGCAGGAGCCTCAGTCCCTGCGCTTGTCCAGTAGTTTTGAGGTTCTTGAAACCCTTGTGGACAAATGTGGGGACTGCGGGGAGGGCGAGCAAACTGACCACGGCACCGTAGTACAGGAAGCTGTTCAAGTGGGGAAAAGAGTAAAAAGGAAGGTGGTTGTAGTAGGCGACAGTATAGTTCGGGGGATAGACACTGCTCTCTGCAGCCAGGAGAATGAGCCCCGAAGGCTGTGTTGCCTACAGGATGCCAGGGTTAAGGACATCTCCTCCGGGCTGGAGGAGAACTTGGAGTGGGAGGGGGAGGATCCGGTTGTCGTGGTCCATGTAGGTACCAACGACATAGGTAGGACTAAGAATAAGGTTCTGCTGAGAGAGTTTGAGCAGCTAGGGACTAAATTAAAAAGCAGAACCACAAAGGTAATAATCTCTGGATTGTTACCTGAGCCACGAGCAAATTGGCACAGGGTCAATAAGATCAGAGAGATGAATGTGTGGCTCAAAGATTGGTGTGGGAGAAGTGGGTTTCGATTCATGGGGCACAGGCACCAGTACTGGGGAACGAGTGCTGTTCCATTGGGACGGGCTGCACCTGAACCGTGCAGGGACCAGAGTTCTAGCGAATCAAATAACTAGGGAGTTGATAGGGCTTTAAACTAAATAATTGGGGGAGGGTCCCAGTGGAGAGAAATCTAGAATGCTAAAGAGAAAAGACAAGGAAGCAGTGCAGGAAAGTGATTGGGGTAAGGATAGCCAGATTGTGTCAGGAAGGGACAGAGCGTACAACCAAGAGTGCACTAACAAAAATAGGGTCCGGGTCAGAAAAAATGGTAATAAGACAAATAGGGCCATAGTACAAAAAAATGCAAAAAAGACAAATCTAAAGGCACTGTGTCTGAATGTACGAAGCATTCGTAGTAAGGTAGACGAATTAACAGCGCAAATAGATGTAAACGGATATGATATAATTGCGATTACAGAGACATGGCTGCAGGGTGACCAAGGCTGGGAGCTGAATATCCAAGGGTATTCGATATTTAGGAAGGACAGGCAAAAAGGAAAAGGAGGTGGGGTTGTGTTGTTAGTAAAGGATGAAATCAGAGCAATACTGAGAAAGGATATTGGCTCAGAAAATCAAGATGTAGAATCAGTCTGGGTGGAGTCTGGGTCGCTGGGTCAAAATCCTGGAACTCCCTTCCGAACAGCACTGTGGGAGAACCGTCACCACACGGACTGCAGCGGTTCAAGAAGGCGGCTCACCACCACCTTCTCGAGGGCAATTAGGGATGGGCAATAAATGCCGGCCTTGCCAGCGACGCCCACATCCCGTGAACGGAAAAAAAAAAGTTAAGAAGCACCAAGGGGCAGAAAACACTGGTGGGAGTTGTCTATAGGCCTCCAAACAGTAGTGGTAATGTAGGGGACGGCAAACAGGAAATTAGAGATGCATGTAACAAGGGTACCACAGTAATCATGGGTGACTTCAATCTACATTTAGACTGACCAAACCAAATTAACAATAATACCGTGGAGATGGTTTTTTAGACCAGTACGTTGAGGAGCCAACCAGGGAACAGGCTATCCTGGATTGGGTATCGTGTAATGAGAAGGGGTTAATTAATAATCTTGTTGTCCGGGGTCTTTTAGGGAAGAGTGACCATAACATGATAGAATTCTTCATTAAGATGGAAAATGAAGTAGTCCAATCCAAAACTAGGGTCCTAAATCTAAACAAAGGAAACTACGAAGGTATGAGCAGTGAGTTGGCTATGATCGATTGGGGAGCTTCATTAAAAGGCATGACGGTGGATAGGCAATGGCTAACATTTAAGGAACTTATGCATGAATTGCAACAATTATACATTCCTTTCTGGCGCAAAATCACAAAAGGAAAAGCGGCGCAACCATGGCTAACAAAAGAAATTAAAGATAGTATTAGATCCAAAGAGGAGTCATATAAAGTTGCCAGAAAAAGTAGCAAGCCTGAGGATTGGGAGCAGTTTAGAATTCGTGCCAGACAAGTGCCAGGCAATGACCATCTCCAACAAGAGAGAGTCTAACCACCTCCCCTTGACATTCAACAGCATTACCATCGCCGAATCCCCCACCATCAACATCCTGGGGGTCATCATTGACCAGAAACTTAACTGGACCAGCCATATAAATACTGTGGCTACGAGAGCAGGTCAGAGGCTGGGTATTCTGCGGCGAGTGACTCACCTCCTGACTCCCCAAAGCCTTTCCACCATCTACAAGGCACAAGTCAGGAGTGTGATGGAATACTCTCCACTTGCCTGGATGAGTGCAGCTCCAACAACACTCAAGAAGCTCGACACCATCCAAGATAAAGCAGCCCGCTTGATTGGCACCCCATCCACCACCCGAAACATTCACTCCCTTCACCACCGGCGCACTGTGGCTGCAGTGTGTACCATCCACAGGATGCACTGCAGCAACTCGCCAAGGCTTCTTCGACAGCACCTCCCAAACCCGCGACCTCTACCACCTAGAAGGACAAGGGCAGCAGGCGCATGGGAACAACACCACCTGCACGTTCCCCTCCAAGTCACACACCATCCCGACTTGGAAATATATCGCCGTTCCTTCATTGTCGCTGGGTCAAAATCCTGGAACTCCCTTCCTAACAGCACTGTGGGAGAACCGTCACCACACGGACTGCAGCGGTTCAAGAAGGCGGCTCACCACCACCTTCTCGAGGGCAATTAGGGATGGGCAATAAATGCCGGCCTTGCCAGCGACGCCCACATCCCGTGAACGAATAATAAAAAAAAAAATTCAGCAAAAAAGGACCAAGAGATTGATTGATTAAGAGGGGAAAAATAGAGTATGAGAGTAAACTTGCCAGGAACATAAAAGTGGACTGTAAAAGCCTCTACAAGTATGTAAAAAGAAAAAGATTAGTGAAGACAAATGTAGGTCCCTTACAGTCAGAAACGGGAGAATTTATAATGGGGAACAGGGAAATGGCAGAGCAATTAAACAAATACTTTGGTTCTGTCTTCACGGAAGAGGACACAAATAACTTCCCAGAAATGCTAGGGAACCAAAGGACTAGTGAGAAGGAGGAATTAAAGGAAATTAGTATTAGTAAAAAATAGTGCTGGAGAAATTAATGGGACTGAAAGCCGATAAATCCCCAGGGCCTGATAATCTGCATCCCAGAGTACTAAAAGAGGTAGCCTTGGAAATAGTGGATGCATTAGTTGTCATCTTCCAAAATTCTATAGATTATGGAACAGTTCCTGCAGATTGGAGGGTGGTAAATGTAATCCCACTATTTAAAAAAGGAGGGAGAGAGAAAACAGGGAACGACAGACCAGTTAGCCTAACATCAGTAGTAGGGAAAATGCTAGAGTCTATTATAAAGGATGTGATAACAGGACACTTAGAAAATATCAGCGGGATTAGACAAAGTCAACATGGATTTATGAAAGGGAAATCATGTTTGACAAACCTACTGGAGTTTTTTGAGGATGTAACTGGTAGAATGGATAAGGGAGAACCAGTGGATGTGGTTTATTTGGATTTTCAGAAGGCCTTTGATAAAGTCCCCCAGAAGAGGTTAGTGTGCAAAATTAAAGCACATGGGATTGGGGGGAATATACTGGCATGGATTGAAAATTGGTTAACAGACAGGAAACAGAGAGTAGGAATAAATGGGTCTTTTTCAGGGTAGCAGGCAGTGACTAGTGGGGTACCGCAGGGATCAGTGCTTGGGCCCCAGCTATTCACAATATATATCAATGATTTGGATGAGGGAACCAAATGTAATATTTCCAAGTTTGCTGACGACACAAAACTAGGTGGGATCGTGAGTTGTGAGGAGGATGCAAAGAGGTTTCAAGGCGATTTAGACAAGTTGAGTGAGTGGGAATATACATGGCAGATGCAGAATAATGTGGATAAATGTGAAGTTATCCACTTTCGAAGGAAAAATCGAAAGGCAGAGTATTATTTAAATGGTGATAGATTGGGAAATGTTGATGTACAAAGGGACCTGGGTGTCCTTGTACACCAGTCACTGAAAGCAAATATGCAGGTGCAGCAAACAGTTAGGAAGGCAAATGGTATGTTGGCCTTCATTGCAAGAGGATTTGAGTACAGGAGCAGGGATGTCTTACTGCAGTTATACAGGGCCTTGGTGAGACCACACCTGGAGTATTGTGTGCAGTTTTGGTCTCCTTACCTAAGAAAGGATATACTTGCCATAGAGGGAATGCAGCGAAGGTTCACCAGACTGATCCCTGGGATGGCAGGACTGTCGTATGAGGAGAGATTGGGTCGACTCGGCCTGTATTCACTCGAGTTTAGAAGAATGAGAGGGGATCTCATTGAAATGTATAAAATTCTGACGGGGCTCGACAGACTGGATGCAGGGAGGATGTTTCCCCTGGCTGGGGGTCCAGAACGAGGGGTCACAGTCTCAGGATACGGGGTCGGACATTTAGGACTGAGATGAGGAGAAATTTCTTCACTGAGGGTGGTGAACCTGTGGAATTCTCTACCACAGAAGGCTGTGGAGGGCAAGTCACTGAATATATTTAGAAGGAGCTAGATAGATTTCTAGACACAAAAGGCATCAAGGGATATGAGGCGAGAGCGGGAATATGGTATTGAGATAGAGGATCAGCCATGATCATATTGAATGGCGGAGCAGGCTCGAAGGGCCGAATGGCCTACTCCTGCTCCTATTTTCTATGTTTCTATGTTTAACAAATCCGTGCTGGCTTTCCCTATTCAATCCACACTTGTCCAAGTGACTGTTAATTCTGTCCCTGATTATCGTTTCTAAAAGTTTCCCCACCACTGAGGTTAAACTGACTGGCCTGTAGTTGCTGGGTTTATCCTTACACCCTTTTTTGAACAAGGGTGTAACATTTGCAATTCTCCAGTAGTCGAAATCGTAGAATCATAGAAAATTTACGGCACAGAAGGAGGCCATTCGGCCCATCGTGTCCGCGCCAGTCCTCTAAGGATGTTTGGAAGATTATGGCCAGTACCTCTGCAAATTCCACCCTTATTTTCCTCATTAACCTAGGGTGCATCCCATCCAGACCGGGTGACTTATCTACTTTAAGTACAGCGAGCCTTTCTAATCCCTCCTCTTCATCAATTTTTACCCCATCCAGGATCTCAATTATATCTTCCTTTACTGACACTCTGGCAGCATCTTCTTCCTGAGGGAGTGCTGCACTGTCGGAGGGTCAGTACTGAGGGAGTGCTGCACTGTCGGAGGGTCAGTACTGAGGGAGCGCTGCACTGTCGGAGGGTCAGTACTGAGGGAGCGCTGCGCTGTCGGAGGGTCAGTACTGAGGGAGCGCTGCACTGTCGGAGGGTCAGTACTGAGGGAGAGCTGCACTGTCGGAGGGTCAGTACTGAGGGAGGGCTGCACTGTTGGAGGGTCAGTACTGAGGGAGCGCTGCAGTGTCAGAGGGTCAGTACTGAGAGAGCGCTGCACTGTCGGAGGGTCAGTACTGAGGGAGGGCTGCACTGTTGGAGGGTCAGTACTGAGGGAGCGCTGCAGTGTCAGAGGGTCAGTACTGAGGGAGCGCTGCACTGTCGGAGGTTCAGTACTGAGGGAGCACTGCATTGTCGGAGGGGCAGTACTGAGGGAGCGCTGCGCTGTCGGAGGGGCAGTACTGAGGGAGTGCTGCACTGTCGGAGGGGCAGTACTGAGGGAGTGCTGTACTGTCGGAGGGTCAGTACTGAGGGATTGCTGTACTGTCGGAGGGTCAGTACTGAGGGAGCGCTGCGCTGACGGAGGGGCAGTACTGAGGGAGCGCTGTACTGTCGGAGGGTCAGTACTGAGGGAGTGCTGTACTGTCAGAGGGTCAGTACTGAGGGAGCGCTGCGCTGCGCTGACGGAGGGACAGTACTGAGGGAGTGCTGTACTGTCGGAGGGTCAGTACTGAGGGAGCGCTGCGCTGACGGAGGGTCAGTACTGAGGGAGTGCTGCACTGTCGGAGGGTCAGTACTGAGGGAGCGCTGCGCTGTCGGAGGGTCAGTACTGAGGGAGCGCTGCACTGTCGGAGGGTCAGTACTGAGGGAGCGCTGCGCTGACGGAGGGGCAGTACTGAGGGAGCGCTGTACTGTCGGAGGGTCAGTACTGAGGGAGTGCTGTACTGTCGGAGGGTCAGTACTGAGGGAGCGCTGCGCTGCGCTGACGGAGGGACAGTACTGAGGGAGTGCTGTACTGTCGGAGGGTCAGTACTGAGGGAGTGCTGTACTGTCGGAGGGTCAGTACTGAGGGAGCGCTGCGCTGACGGAGGGTCAGTACTGAGGGAGCGCTGCACTGTCGGAGGGTCAGTACTGAGGGAGCGCTGCACTGTCGGAGGGTCAGTACTGAGGGAGCGCTGCGCTGACGGAGGGGCAGTACTGAGGGAGCGCTGTATTGTCGGAGGGTCAGTACTGAGGGAGTGCTGTACTGTCGGAGGGTCAGTACTGAGGGAGCGCAGCGCTGCGCTGACGGAGGGACAGTACTGAGGGAGTGCTGTACTGTCGGAGGGTCAGTACTGAGGGAGTGCTGTACTGTCGGAGGGTCAGTACTGAGGGAGCGCTGCGCTGACGGAGGGTCAGTACTGAGGGAGCGCTGCGCTGACGGAGGGTCAGTACTGAGGGAGCGCTGCGCTGTCGGAGGGTCAGTACTGAGGGAGCGCTGCGCTGTCGGAGGGTCAGTACTGAGGGAGCGCTGCACTGTCGGAGGGTCAGTACTGAGGGAGCGCTGCACTGTCGGAGGGTCAGTACTGAGGGAGCGCTGCGCTGACGGAGGGGCAGTACTGAGGGAGTGCTTTACTGTCGGAGGGTCAGTACTGAGGGAGCGCAGCGCTGCGCTGACGGAGGGACAGTACTGAGGGAGTGCTGTACTGTCGGAGGGTCAGTACTGAGGGAGTGCTGTACTGTCGGAGGGTCAGTACTGAGGGAGCGCTGCGCTGACGGAGGGTCAGTACTGAGGGAGCGCTGCGCTGTCGGAGGGTCAGTACTGAGGGAGCGCTGCGCTGTCGGAGGGTCAGTTCTGAGGGAGCGCTGCGCTGTCGGAGGGTCAGTACTGAGGGAGCGCTGCACTGTCGGAGGGTCAGTACTGAGGGAGCGCCGCACTGTCGGGAGGGCCACCTTTCAGATGAGACGTTAAACCGAGGCCCTGTCTGCGCTCTCAGGTAGACGTTAAAGATCCCGCGGGCACTATTTTGAAGAAGAGCAGGGAGTTCTCCCCGGTGTCCTGCTCAATATTTACCCCTCAACCAACATCACTTTAGCACATTGCTGTTTGTGGGATCTTGCTGTACACAAATTTGCTCCTGTGTTTCCTACATTACAACAGTGACTACACTTCAAAAAGTACTTCATTGGCTGTAAAGTGTTTTGAGACATCCTGAGGCTGTGAAAGGTGCTGTATATAAATACAAATCTTTCTCTGTCTGTTTGAGATCTCTGTATCTGGTCAGTGCTGATTTCCCACCTGTTTACCTGAATGGACTTTCTCTCTTTCAGATGTTTTATCCCAGACAAGCACATGGTGTTCTGCCCAGAGCAGCTGCTGAGGGTGATCCTGTCTCATATCCATTACATGCCCGACCACTGGCAAGGCAGTGCTCATCGCTACGAGACCAGAGACGAGTTTGCTCAGCTCTTCCAGTACAAAGCTGTGAGGACCTCTGTGTGTTGTTTGGCTCTAAATACGAGGGACTCTCAAGCTGAGCTACAGCTGCCGTATTAAACAGTCCTACGGAAGGGAGGGGGCAGTGAGCTGGGATAGAACTCTGCGGCCAGTGGTCCAGTCAGTCCACTGAATGGGGCCAGCCCCAGGGCTTCTGAGAGCACGTGGCCAGTGCGCACTGGCACTGACCCATACTGTATTATAGTGACTGCTACATGCAACCCTCGTGCATATCTCACCTGAGTGGAAGAGTGAGAGTCTGGGCAATGTGTGTTGCTGTGCTATTTAACTCTGGAGGGCATCACAGCCAAGCTTGAACTAGTCCTCTCCTGACATCCATTTTTGAGCAGTGGTTAGTGTAACAGGGGATTCTCCCAGTGACGGGGCCCTTCCCGTATCGGGATTATCCCAGTGACGGGGCCCATCCCGTATCGGGATTATCCCAGTGACGGGGCCCTTCCCGTATCGGGATTATCCCAGTGACGGGGCCCATCCCGTATCGGGATTATCCCAGTGACGGGGCCCATCCCGTAATGGGATTATCCCAGTGACGGGGCCCTTCCCGTAACGGGATTATCCCAGTGACTGGGCCCTTCCCGTAACGGGATTATCCCAGTGACGGGGCCCATCCCGTAACGGGATTATCCCAGTGACGAGCTGCCTTCCCCTCCCGGCCACAGTTGCTGATGTCCCTGCTGCTGCCCTGAGCGAGATCAGCTGTCACCAGGGAGAGAGCGGGGCTCTGTTGAGTGTCCGACTCAGTGCCAGAGCGGGCAGTGCCCTTTACCCGCAGAGCCAGGGGGCACTGTGGGGCCTGTGGGGGAGGGGAGCTCGGCAAAGCTACCTGGGTCTGGTCACCTGAAGTTAATCAGCTTCTCACTTCTCTCCACAGGCATTCATCCTGGAGGAGCTGCTCAGCCCCATTATCACTCCCTTCATCCTCATCTTCTGCCTGAGGAGGAAGTCCCTGGAGATCATCGATTTCTTCCGCAACTTCACCGTGGAGGTGGTGGGTGTTGGAGACACCTGCTCCTTCGCACAAATGGACGTCAGGCAGCACGGGCACCCTGCGGTAAGATGACACGACACATCTGTGTGCCCCCCTCTCTTGCTCGGGCTGTCTGGCCCCCCTCTCTTGCTCGGGCTGTCTGGCCCCCCTCTCTTGCTCGGGCTGTCTGGCCCCCCTCTCCCGCTCGGGCTGTCTGGCCCCCCTCTCCCGCTCGGGCTGTCTGGCCCCCCTCTCTTGCTCGGGCTGTCTGCCCCCCCTCTCCCGCTCGGGCTGTCTGGCCCCCCTCTCCCGCTCGGGCTGTCTGGCCCCCCTCTCCCGCTCGGGCTGTCTGGCCCCCCTCTCCCGCTCGGGCTGTCTGGCCCCCCTCTCCCGCTCGGGCTGTCTGGCCCCCCTCTCCCGCTCGGGCTGTCTGGCCCCCCTCTCCCGCTCGGGCTGTCTGGCCCCCCTCTCCCGCTCGGGCTGTCTGGCCCCCCTCTCCCGCTCGGGCTGTCTGGCCCCCCTCTCCCGCTCGGGCTGTCTGGCCCCCCTCTCCCGCTCGGGCTGTCTGCCCCCCCTCTCCCGCTCGGGCTGTCTGCCCCCCCTCTCCCGCTCGGGCTGTCTGCCCCCCCTCTCCCGCTCGGGCTGTCTGCCCCCCCTCTCCCGCTCGGGCTGTCTGCCCCCCCTCTCCCGCTCGGGCTGTCTGGCCCCCCTCTCCCGCTCGGGCTGTCTGGCCCCCCTCTCCCGCTCGGGCTGTCTGGCCCCCCTCTCCCGCTCGGGCTGTCTGGCCCCCCTCTCCCGCTCGGGCTGTCTGGCCCCCCTCTCCCGCTCGGGCTGTCTGGCCCCCCTCTCCCGCTCGGGCTGTCTGGCCCCCCTCTCCCGCTCGGGCTGTCTGGCCCCCCTCTCCCGCTCGGGCTGTCTGGCCCCCCTCTCCCGCTCGGGCTGTCTGGCCCCCCTCTCCCGCTCGGGCTGTCTGGCCCCCCTCTCCCGCTCGGGCTGTCTGGCCCCCCTCTCCCGCTCGGGCTGTCTGGCCCCCCTCTCCCGCTCGGGCTGTCTGGCCCCCCTCTCCCGCTCGGGCTGTCTGGCCCCCCTCTCCCGCTCGGGCTGTCTGGCCCCCCTCTCCCGCTCGGGCTGTCTGGCCCCCCTCTCCCGCTCGGGCTGTCTGGCCCCCCTCTCCCGCTCGGGCTGTCTGGCCCCCCTCTCCCGCTCGGGCTGTCTGGCCCCCCTCTCCCGCTCGGGCTGTCTGGCCCCCCTCTCCCGCTCGGGCTGTCTGGCCCCCCTCTCCCGCTCGGGCTGTCTGGCCCCCCTCTCCCGCTCGGGCTGTCTGGCCCCCCTCTCCCGCTCGGGCTGTCTGGCCCCCCTCTCCCGCTCGGGCTGTCTGGCCCCCCTCTCCCGCTCGGGCTGTCTGGCCCCCCTCTCCCGCTCGGGCTGTCTGGCCCCCCTCTCCCGCTCGGGCTGTCTGGCCCCCCTCTCCCGCTCGGGCTGTCTGGCCCCCCTCTCCCGCTCGGGCTGTCTGGCCCCCCTCTCCCGCTCGGGCTGTCTGGCCCCCCTCTCCCGCTCGGGCTGTCTGGCCCCCCTCTCCCGCTCGGGCTGTCTGGCCCCCCTCTCCCGCTCGGGCTGTCTGGCCCCCCTCTCCCGCTCGGGCTGTCTGGCCCCCCTCTCCCGCTCGGGCTGTCTGGCCCCCCTCTCCCGCTCGGGCTGTCTGGCCCCCCTCTCCCGCTCGGGCTGTCTGGCCCCCCTCTCCCGCTCGGGCTGTCTGGCCCCCCTCTCCCGCTCGGGCTGTCTGGCCCCCCTCTCCCGCTCGGGCTGTCTGGCCCCCCTCTCCCGCTCGGGCTGTCTGGCCCCCCTCTCCCGCTCGGGCTGTCTGGCCCCCCTCTCCCGCTCGGGCTGTCTGGCCCCCCTCTCCCGCTCGGGCTGTCTGGCCCCCCTCTCCCGCTCGGGCTGTCTGGCCCCCCTCTCCCGCTCGGGCTGTCTGGCCCCCCTCTCCCGCTCGGGCTGTCTGGCCCCCCTCTCCCGCTCGGGCTGTCTGGCCCCCCTCTCCCGCTCGGGCTGTCTGGCCCCCCTCTCCCGCTCGGGCTGTCTGGCCCCCCTCTCCCGCTCGGGCTGTCTGGCCCCCCTCTCCCGCTCGGGCTGTCTGGCCCCCCTCTCCCGCTCGGGCTGTCTGGCCCCCCTCTCCCGCTCGGGCTGTCTGGCCCCCCTCTCCCGCTCGGGCTGTCTGGCCCCCCTCTCCCGCTCGGGCTGTCTGGCCCCCCTCTCCCGCTCGGGCTGTCTGGCCCCCCTCTCCCGCTCGGGCTGTCTGGCCCCCCTCTCCCGCTCGGGCTGTCTGGCCCCCCTCTCCCGCTCGGGCTGTCTGGCCCCCCTCTCCAACCCCCAGACTGGGAATCTTTCACCCCCTGAGATGGGCCTGGATTTGAGCCCTGTCCATGGGAGGCCAGTGCCTAACCCTGTCCAGCACCCAGACCCCTGGCTCTGCGGAAAGGAGAGCGATGCAGAGCCAACTCCCTGGGATGTAATTACAGCCATTCGGGAGAGAGGGGTTTAGCCGGTGACTTTCAGTGACGGTGAAAACTGCTGGGTGCTCCCGGTCTATTCAGATGCCGAGCGGGCGGCTGGTTTCGAGTGGTCACAATCTGACTCTTACCATTTCCTCCCAGTGGCTCTCTGGGGCTAAGACCGAGGCCTCCATCTATCAACAGGCAGAGGACGGGAAAACCGAACTCTCTCTCATGCACTTTGCCATCACTAACCCACGCTGGCAGCCCCCCCAGGACAGCACTGCCTTCATCAGCCAGCTGAAGGAGAAGGTAAATCGGGAAAAGGCCGCAGTGATCGGGAGCCAGAGCTTCGTCCCAGAGAACGGTGTCTTCACGTCACTGCAGTCCGTCCTGTCGGAATCAGAGGTAAGGAACGGCCCCAGGTACGCGGAAACGTCATCAGTGTCAGGGAGGGCCCGCTCCCTCGGGGCACCAGGGGGGAGGGCCCGCTCCCTCGGGGCACCAGGGGGGAGGGCCCGCTCCCTCGGGGCACCAGGGGGGAGGGCCCGCTCCCTCGGGGCACCAGGGGGGAGGGCCCGCTCCCTCGGGGCACCAGGGGGAAGGGCCCGCTCCCTCGTGGCACCAGGGGGGAGGGCCCGGTCCCTCGGGGCAGCGGGGGACGTGGGCCCGGTCCCTCGGGGCAGCGGGGGACGTGGGCCCGGTCCCTCGGGCAGCGGGGGACGTGGGCCCGGTCCCTCGGGGCAGCGGGGGACGTGGGCCCGGTCCCTCGGGGCAGCGGGGGACGTGGGCCCGGTCCCTCGGGGCAGCGGGGGACGTGGGCCCGGTCCCTCGGGGCAGCGGGGGACGTGGGCCCGGTCCCTCGGGGCAGCGGGGGACGTGGGCCCGGTCCCTCGGGGCAGCGGGGGACGTGGGCCCGGTCCCTCGGGGCAGCGGGGGACGTGGGCCCGGTCCCTCGGGGCAGCGGGGGACGTGGGCCCGGTCCCTCGGGGCAGCGGGGGACGTGGGCCCGGTCCCTCGGGGCAGCGGGGGACGTGGGCCCGGTCCCTCGGGGCAGCGGGGGACGTGGGCCCGGTCCCTCGGGGCAGCGGGGGACGTGGGCCCGGGTGTGTTTCTCTAACCGTGAAACGTTATTTTGTTCCAGCCGCACAGTCTGATTGCCAACCTGATCGCAGGCCCCCCCTCGCTGATGTTGCGGAGAGGGCGAGACAGCTCCTCCGATCCAGCTTCCTCACTGCGTTCCTTCACTCCGGGACAGAGCGGTCCGAACCCTCCCAACAGTCTCCACAACTCGCTCCTCCGCACAGAGGCTGGGCGTTCCATGGTCGGATCAGGGTACGGATCGTATCGGGGCAGGGGGGGCGTGAGTGGGGTGGTACGGGGGGAGGGATACGATGGGGGAGATGGGATGGGGGATGGGGGGGGGAGATGAGAGATGGAATGGGGAGGGGGAGGGGGATGGGAGGGATAGATGGGATGGAGAGGGAGAAAAGGGATGGGGGAGGGGAGAGATAGGGGATGGAGATGAGGGGAGGGGAGAGATGGGGGATGGAGATGAGAGGGAGGGGAGAGATGGGGGATGGAGATGAGAGGGAGGGGAGAGATGGGGGATGGAGATGAGGGGAGGGGAGAGATGGGGGATGGAGATGAGAGGGAGGGGAGAGATGGGGGGTGGAGATGAGGGGAGGGGAGAGATGGGGGATGGAGATGAGAGGGAGGGGAGAGATGGGGGATGGAGATGAGGGGAGGGGAGAGATGGGGGATGGAGATGAGGGGAGGGGAGAGATAGGGGATGGAGATGAGGGGAGGGGAGAGATGGGGGATGGAGATGAGAGGGAGGGGAGAGATGGGGTATGGAGATGAGAGGGAGGGGAGAGATGGGGGGTGGAGATGAGAGGGAGGGGAGAGATGGGGGATGGAGATGAGGGGAGGGGAGAGATGGGGGGTGGAGATGAGAGGGAGGGGAGAGATGGGGGATGGAGATGAGGGGAGGGGAGAGATGGGGGGTGGAGATGAGAGGGAGGGGAGAGATGGGGGATGGAGATGAGGGGAGGGGAGAGATGGGGGATGGAGATGAGAGGGAGGGGAGAGATGGGGGATGGAGATGAGAGGGAGGGGAGAGATGGGGGGTGGAGATGAGGGGAGGGGAGAGATGGGGGGTGGAGATGAGAGGGAGGGGAGAGATGGGGGATGGAGATGAGGGGAGGGGAGAGATGGGGGATGGAGATGAGAGGGAGGGGAGAGATGGGGGATGGAGATGAGAGGGAGGGGAGAGATGGGGGGTGGAGATGAGAGGGAGGGGAGAGATGGGGGGTGGAGATGAGAGGGAGGGGAGAGATGGGGGATGGAGATGAGGGGAGGGGAGAGATGGGGGGTGGAGATGAGAGGGAGCGGAGAGATGGGGGATGGCGATGAGAGGGAGGGGAGAGATGGGGGGTGGAGATGAGAGGGAGGGGAGAGATGGGGGGTGGAGATGAGAGGGAGGGGAGAGATGGGGGATGGAGATGAGAGGGAGGGGAGAGATGGGGGATGGAGATGAGAGGGAGGGGAGAGATGGGGGATGGAGATGAGAGGGAGGGGAGAGATGGGGGATGGAGATGAGAGGGAGGGGAGAGATGGGGGATGGAGATGAGAGGGAGGGGAGAGATGGGGGATGGAGATGAGAGGGAGGGGAGAGATGGGGGATGGAGATGAGAGGGAGGGGAGAGATGGGGATGGAGATGAGAGGGAGGGGAGAGATGGGGGATGGAGATGAGAGGGAGGGGAGAGATGGGGGATGGAGATGAGAGGGAGGGGAGAGATGGGGGATGGAGATGAGAGGGAGGGGAGAGATGGGGGATGGAGATGAGAGGGAGGGGAGAGATGGGGGATGGAGATGAGAGGGAGGGGAGAGATGGGGGATGGAGATGAGAGGGAGGGGAGAGATGGGGGATGGAGATGAGAGGGAGGGGAGAGATGGGGGATGGAGATGAGAGGGAGGGGAGAGATGGGGGATGGAGATGAGAGGGAGGGGAGAGATGGGGGATGGAGATGAGAGGGAGGGGAGAGATGGGGATGGAGATGAGAGGGAGGGGAGAGATGGGGGATAGAGATGAGAGGGAGGGGAGAGATGGGGGATGGAGATGAGAGGGAGGGGAGAGATGGGGGATGGAGATGAGAGGGAGGGGAGAGATGGGGGATGGAGATGAGAGGGAGGGGAGAGATGGGGGATGGAGATGAGAGGGAGGGGAGAGATGGGGGATGGAGATGAGAGGGAGAGATGATGGGGGATGGAGATGAGAGGGAGGGGAGAGATGGGGGATGGAGATGAGAGGGAGGGGAGAGATGGGGGATGGAGATGAGAGGGAGGGGAGAGATGGGGGATGGAGATGAGAGGGAGAGATGATGGGGTATTTGAGGAGTGTCGGCGAGCTGGTCTACAGCAAACAAAGATCTCTGATTTGTTCCTAATCTTTGCTGTGAGAGTTGGGGCAGTAGATTTGCCCTCAGACCCCAGGATTAGGTTGGGGTAAATCGGGTAGGATTTCCACCCCCTGCTCACTGTCCCGCAATCCTGCAGGAAGTGCGTGCGGAGCTGCACCATCTCCCACAGGGACACGGACACTCTGAAACCCGGTCTTCAGCCCCCGCCTGGTTATGGGGAGCTCTCTGTTCACTGGTGTGGATGGCCTCTTGCTCAGTTGGAGTTTGCCGGGGTGGGGGGACTCCTGTCGCTCTGACCCTGTGTTTGTTTCTCTGTTGCGGTTACAGTAGGGATGCGAGGACCATGAGTTCAGGAGGCAGTGTGTGGGAGGCCCAGCTGCAGAGTCTGATTCTATCCGAATACACCTCCACCGAGATGAGTCTGCATGCACTCTACATGCATGAGGTGAGATCGGCTGTTCTATCTCCAACCCCCCCCCCCCGCCCCGCCACAAACGAATCCGTCCACAAGGAAAAAACCTCAACCCTTCCCCGCCCCCCTCCCCATAGAACCATAGAAAAGATACAGCACAGAAGGGGGCCATTCGGCCCATCGTGTCCGCGCCGGCTCGAAGAACGACCAGGTGCCCATTCTAATCCCACCTTCCAGCGCCCGGTCCGTAGCCCTGCAGTTTACAGCACTTTAGGTGCAGGTCCAGGTACTTTTTGAAGGAGTTGAGGGTCCCTGCCTCTACCACCAATTCAGGCAGTGAATTCCATACACCCACCACCCTCTGGGTAAAAAAGATTTTCCTCATGTCCCCTCTAATCCTTCCACCAATCAGCTTAAATCTATGTCCTCTAGTTCTTGAACTCTCCGCTAGGGGAAACAGGTACTTCCTGTCTCCTCGATCTGGGCCCCTCATAATTTTGTACACCTCAATCAAGTCTCCCCTCAGCCTCCTCTGCTCCAAGGAAAACAATCCCAGCCTATCCAATCTCTCCTCGGAGCTGCAATTTTCAAGCCCTGGCAACATTCTTGTAAATCTTCTCTGCACTCTCTCCAGAGCAATTACGTCCTTCCTGTAATGTGGTGACCAGAACTGCGCACAATACTCCAGCTGTGGCCTTACCAGCGTTTTATACAGTTCCATCATTACATCCCTGCTTTTGTATTCTATACCTCGGCTAATAACGGAGAGCATTCCGTATGCCTTCTTCACAACCTTATCTACCTGTACTGCCACCTTCAGGGACCTGTGCACATGCACTCCAAAGTCTCTCACTTCCTCTACCCCTCTCAATATATTCCTGTTTATTGCATATTCCCTTTTACTGTTTGTCCTCCCTAAGTGCATTACCTCACACTTCTCCGGGTTGAACTCCATTTGCCACTTTTCCGCCCACTCCACCAACCCATTGATATCTTCTTGGAGTCTACAGCTATCCTCTTCACTATCAACTGCACGGACAATTTTTGTATCATCTGCAAATTTGCCAATCGTGCCCCCTACATTCAAGTCCAAATCATTAATATATACCACAGACAGCAAGGGACCCAACACTGAGCCCTGTGGCACACCACTGGAAACGGATTTCCATTCACAAAGACATCCATCGACTTTTACCCTTTGTTTCCTGTTACTGAGCCAATTTTGGATCCAATTCGCCACATTTCCCTGTATCCCATGGGCTTTTACCTTTCTGACCAGTCTGCCATGTGGGACCTTGTCAAATGCCTTACTAAAATCCATGTAGACAACATCCACTGCACTACCCTCATCAATCCTCCTTGTCACTTCCTCAAAGAATTCAATCAGATTTGTAAGGCATGACCTTCCCTGAACAAATCCATGCTGACTATCCCTGATTAAACCATGCTTTTCCAAGTGACAGTTTATCCTATCTCTCAGTATTGATTCTAATAGTTTGCCCACCACCGAGGTAAGACTGACCGGCCTATAATTGTTCGGCCTTTCCCTCGTACCCTTTTTAAACAATGGTACTATGTTTGCCGTCTTCCAGTCCTCCGGTACCTCCCCTGTATCGAGTGAGGATTGGAAAATGATCCTCAGAGCATCTGCTATTTCCTCCCTGGCTTCCTTCAATAGCCCAGGAAACAATCCATCCGGCCCTGGTGACTTATCAACTTTCAAGGATTCCAGTCCCTCTAGTACTCCCTCTCGTAATGTTTACCTTATCCAATATTTCCCACCTCTCCTCTTTAATTACTACATCCGGATCATCCCTTTCCTTTGTGAATATGGAGACAAAATATTCATTTAAAACCCTACCCACATCCTCTGCTTCTGCACACAAGTTACCCTTATCATCCCTGATAGGTCCCACCTTTTCCTTAGCTATTCTCTTGTTCTTAATGTACTGATAAAACATCTTTGGGTTTTCTTTAATCTTACTAGCTAATATTTTTTCATGCCCTCTCTTTGCTTTCCTTATTTCCCTTTTCATGTCATCCCTGTATTTTCTATACTCCTCTTGGCTTTCTGCAGTATTTAGTTTTCTGTGACAGTCATAAGCTTTCTTTTTCTGCTTTATCTTGCCCTCTATACTTCTAGACAACCAGGGGGCTCTAAATTTGGCAGTGCCACCCCTTTTTCTTTGAGGGGACGTGTCTGCATTGTACCCGTAGAATTTCACTTTTTAGTGCCTCCCACTGGCTTGCCACTGATTTCTCCTCAAGTAGTTGTGTCCAGTCCACTTAGGAACATAGGAATATTGGAACAGGAGTAGGCCATTCAGCCCCTCGTGCCTGCTCCACCATTTGATAAGATCATGGCTGATCTGTGATCTAACTCCATATACCCGCCTTTGGCCCATATCCCTTAATACCTTTGGTTGCCAAAAAGCTATCTATCTCAGATTTAAATTTAGCAATTGAGCTAGTATCAATTGCCGTTTGCGGAAGAGAGTTCCAAACTTCTACCACCCTTTGTGTGTAGAAATGTTTTCTAATCTCACTCCTGAAAGGTCTGGCTCTAATTTTTAGACTGTGCCCCCTACTCCTAGAATCCCCAACCAGCGGAAATAGTTTCTCTCTATCCACCCTATCCGTTCCCCTTAATATCTTATAAACTTCGATCAGATCACCCCTTAACCTTCGAAACTCCAGAGAATACAACCCCAATTTGTGTAATCTCTCCTCGTAACGTAACCCTTGAAGTCTGGGTATCATTCTAGTAAACCTACGCTGCACTCCCTCCAAGGCCAATATGTCCTTCCGAAGGTGCGGTGCCCAGAACTGCTCACAGTGCTCCAGGTGCGGTCTAACCAGGGTTTTGTATAGCTGCAGCATAACTTCTGCCCCCTTGTACTCTAGTCCTCTAGATATAAAGGCCAGCATTCCATTAGCCTTATTGATTATTTTCTGCACCTGTTCATGACACTTCAATGATCTATGTACCTGAACCCCTAAGTCCCTTTGGACATCCACTGTTTTTACCATTTAGAAAGTACCCTGTTCTATCCTTTTGGATCCAAAGTGGATGACCTCACATTTGTCTACATTGAATTCCATTTGCCACAGTTTTGCCCATTCACCTAATCTATCAATATCCCTTTGTAATTTTATGTTTTCATCTACACTGCTTACAATGCCACCAATCTTTGTGTCATTGGCATAGATATGAGACTTTCTATGCCTTCATCTAAGTCGTTAATAAATATTGTGAATAATTGAGGCCCCAAGACAGATCCCTGCGAGACTCCACTAGTCACATCCTGCCAATGTGAGTACCTACCCATTATCCCTACTCTCTGTCGCCTTTCGCTCAGCCAACTTCCCTCGATTCCATGGGCTTCTATCTTAGCTAACAGTCTCTTGTGTGGGGCCTTATCAAATGCCTTCTGGAAGTCCATATAAATAACATCCATTGACATTCCCCTGACCACTACTTTAGTCACCTCTTCAAAAAATTCAATCAGGTTTGTCAGGCACGACCTACCTTTCACAAATCCATGCTGGCTCTCTCTGATTAACTGAAAATTCTCGAGGTATTCAGTCACCCTATCCTTAATTATAGACTCCAGCATTTTCCCCGCAACAGATGTTACGCTAACTGGTCTATAATTCCCTGGTTTCTCTCTCTCTCCTTTCTTAAAAAGTGGAGTGACATGTGCAATTTTCCAATCCAGAGGGACAGTTCCTGAATCCAGAGAACTTTGAAAGATTATAGTTAGGGCATCCGCAATGTGCTCACCTACTTCCTTTAAAACCCTGGGATGGAAACCATCTGGTCCTGGGGATTTGTCACTCTTTAGTGCTATTATTTTCTTCATTACTGTTGCTTTACTTATGTTAATTTTATCGAGTCCCTGTTGCCGATTCAATATTAGTTTTCTTGGGATTTCCGGCATGCTATCCTCATTTTCTACTGTAAATACTGACGCAAAGTAATTATTCAACATGTCCGCCATTTCCCCATTGTCAATGACAATATCCCCACTTTCAGTTTTTAAGGGGCCAACACTGCTCCTGACCACCCTCTTTTTCCTAATGTAACTATCAAAGTTCTTCATATTGGTTTTGATATCCCTTGCAAGTTTCTTTTCGTACTCTCTTTTTGTAACTCTTACTATCTGTTTTGTGACCCTTTGTTGATCTTTGTATCTTTCCCATTCGCCAGGATCTGTGCCATTTTTTGCCTTTTTGTATGCCCTTTCCTTATGTCTTATACTCTCCCTTACCTCTTTAGTTGTCCCTGGCTGTTTTTTTTGGCAAGTAGAGTTCTTGCCCCTTAGGGGTATAAACCGATTCTGTATCTCGTTCAATGTTTCTTTAAACATTTCTCACTGATCATCAGTCGTTTTACCCATTAACAGATTTGCCCAGTTTACTGTGGACAGTCTCTGTCTCATCCCATTGAAGTCGGCCTTACCCAAGTCTAGAATCTTAGCAGCTGACTCACTTTTTTCCCTTTCAAACACTACATTGAACTCGATCATGTTATGATCACTATTGGATAGATGTTCGCGTACAGTTAAGCCGTTAACTAAATCTGGTTCATTACTCATTACTAAACCTAGAATGGCTTGCCCCCTTGTTGCCTCTCGGACATACTGCTGTAGAAAACTATCCCGGACACACTCAAGAAATTCACTACCTTTCTGACAGTTGCTAGTCTGCATTTCCCAATCTATGTGAAGGTTAATGTCCCCCATTAAGACCACGATGCCTTTGTTACATGCTTGTATAATCTCTGCATTTATACAATCTAGCACTTCAGAGCTGCTGCCAGGGGTCCTACACACAACTCCCACTATAGTCTTAGATCCTTTCCTATTTCTCAATTCAACCCATAAGGTCTCTGTTGGCTGCTTACCTCTCGTTATATCCTCCTTTATCATTGAAGTGATTTCATCGCTAATCATTAAGGCTACTCCTCCCCCTCTTCCATTTTCCCTGTCTCTCCTGTCGACCTTATAACCCGGTATATTTAGTTCCCAATCCTGACAATCCTGCAGCCATGTCTCAGTAATAGCCATCATGTCATACCCTCCAATTTGAATTTGAACCTGTAGTTCATTTACTTTATTCCTTATACTCCATGCATTTGTATATAGAACTCTTAGTTGGGCCACACACTCGAGCCTGACCTTCAGCTACCAAATCACCTCTTAGTTCTGTAAAATTTGCCTTCCCCCCAATTTAAAATGTTCACTCCTGATTTAACTCTATCCTTTTCCATAATAATGCTAAAACTAACTGAATTGTGGTCACTATCCCCAATATGGTCACCCACTGTCACTTCACCCACTTGCCCATCTTTATTTCCCAGGACTAAATCTAGAATTGCATCCCCTCTTGTTGGGCTTGTCACGTACTGGCTAAAAAAGTTCTCCTGGACACCGATCAAGAATTTTGCGCCCTCTGTGCCCCTCACACTGTTTGAATCCCAGTTGATGTTTGAACCTGGACTTCAAGGGTTAAGTTACGAGGAGAGATTACACAAATTGGGGTTGTATTCTCTGGAGTTTCGAAGGTTAAGGGGTGATCTGATCGAAGTTTATAAGATATTAAGGGGAACGGACAGGGTGGATAGAGAGAAACTATTTCCGCTGGTTGGGGATTCTAGGAGTAGGGGGCACAGTCTAAAAATTAGAGCCAGACCTTTCAGGAGTGAGATTAGAAAACATTTCTACACACAAAGGGTGGTAGAAGTTTGGAACTCTCTTCCGCAAATGGCAATTGATACTAGCTCAATTGCTAAATTTAAATCTGAGATAGATAGCTTTTTGGCAACCAAAGGTATTAAGGGATATGGGCCAAAGGCAGGTATATGGAGTTAGATCACAGATCAGCCATGATCTTATCAAATGGCAGAGCAGGCACGAGGGGCTGAATGGCCTACTCCTGTTCCTATGATGTTCGGGTTGTTTAAGTCCCGACTATTATTGGCCTCATATTTTTGCACTCAGAAATTTGCCCACAAATTTGTCCTGCTATCTCCCTTTCACTATTCGGGGGTTGATACACCCCTCCCCCCGACACAACCCCTGCCCACAGGGAGCGTCTCCACCCCCCCCCCCCCCCGCACACAACCCCCGCCCACAGGGAGCATCTCCCCTCCCCCCCCCCCCCCCCCCCCCACACAGGGAGCACCTCCCCCCCGCCCCCCCCCTTTCCCCCCCCTTATCAAAGTCACTAATGCCATCCTCTGTGATGGTGACTGTGGGAAACTCTCCCTCCTCGTCCTTCTCCACCTGTCTGCAGCCTTCGACACGTTGACCGCACCGTCCTCCTCCATCGCCTCTCCTCCATCGCCTCTCCTCCATCGCCTCTCCTCCATCGCCTCTCCTCCATCGCCTCTCCTCCATCGCCTCTCCTCCATCGCCTCTCCTCCATCGCCTCTCCTCCATCGCCTCTCCTCCATCGCCTCTCCTCCATCGCCCCTCCTCCATCGCCCCTCCTCCATCGCCCCTCCTCCGGCGCCTCTCCTCCATCGCCTCTCCTCCATCGCCCCTCCTCCATCGCCTCTCCTCCATCGCCCCTCCTCCATCGCCCCTCCTCCATCGCCCCTCCTCCGGCGCCTCTCCTCCATCGCCTCTCCTCCATCGCCTCTCCTCCATCGCCTCTCCTCCATCGCCTCTCCTCCATCGCCCCTCCTCCATCGCCCCTCCTCCATCGCCCCTCCTCCATCGCCTCTCCTCCATCGCCCCTCCTCCATCGCCCCTCCTCCGGCGCCTCTCCTCCATCGCCTCTCCTCCATCGCCCCTCCTCCATCGCCTCTCCTCCATCGCCTCTCCTCCGGCGCCTCTCCTCCATCGCCTCTCCTCCATCGCCTCTCCTCCATCGCCTCTCCTCCATCGCCTCTCCTCCATCGCCTCTCCTCCATCGCCTCTCCTCCGGCGCCTCTCCTCCATCGCCTCTCCTCCATCGCCTCTCCTCCAGCGCCTCTCCTCCAGCGCCTCTCCTCCAGCGCCTCTCCTCCAGCGCCTCTCCTCCATCGACCTCTCCTCCATCGCCTCTCCTCCAGCGCCTCTCCTCCAGCGCCTCTCCTCCAGCGCCTCTCCTCCATCGCCTCTCCTCCATCGCCTCTCCTCCATCGCCTCTCCTCCATCGCCTCTCCTCCATCGCCTCTCCTCCATCGCCTCTCCTCCATCGCCTCTCCTCCATCGCCTCTCCTCCAGCGCCTCTCCTCCATCGCCTCTCCTCCATCGCCTCTCCTCCATCGCCTCTCCTCCATCGCCTCTCCTCCATCGCCTCTCCTCCGGCGCCTCTCCTCCATCGCCTCTCCTCCATCGCCTCTCCTCCATCGCCTCTCCTCCATCGCCTCTCGTCCATCGCCTCTCGTCCATCGCCTCTCCTCCATCGCCTCTCCTCCATCGCCTCTCCTCCATCGCCTCTCCTCCATCGCCCCTCCTCCATCGCCCCTCCTCCATCGCCCCTCCTCCATCGCCCCTCGTCCATCGCCTCTCCTCCATCGCCTCTCCTCCTCCATCGCCTCTCCTCCTCCATCGCCTCTCCTCCATCGCCTCTCCTCCATCGCCTCTCCTCCATCGCCCCTCCTCCATCGCCCCTCCTCCATCGCCCCTCCTCCATCGCCCCTCGTCCATCGCCTCTCCTCCATCGCCTCTCCTCCTCCATCGCCTCTCCTCCTCCATCGCCTCTCCTCCGGCGCCTCTCCTCCGGCGCCTCTCCTCCATCGCCCCTCCTCCATCGCCCCTCCTCCATCGCCTCTCCTCCATCGCCTCTCCTCCATCGCCTCTCCTCCATCGCCTCTCCTCCTCCATCGCCTCTCCTCCTCCATCGCCTCTCCTCCGGCGCCTCTCCTCCGGCGCCTCTCCTCCGGCGCCTCTCCTCCATCGCCCCTCCTCCATCGCCTCTCCTCCATCGCCTCTCCTCCATCGCCTCTCGTCCATCGCCTCTCCTCCATCGCCTCTCCTCCATCGCCTCTCCTCCATCGCCTCTCCTCCATCGCCTCTCCTCCATCGCCTCTCGTCCATCGCCTCTCGTCCATCGCCTCTCGTCCATCGCCTCTCGTCCATCGCCTCTCGTCCATCGCCTCTCGTCCATCGCCTCTCGTCCATCGCCTCTCGTCCATCGCCTCTCCTCCATCGCCTCTCCTCCATCGCCTCTCCTCCATCGCCTCTCCTCCATCGCCTCTCCTCCATCGCCTCTCCTCCATCGCCTCTCCTCCATCGCCTCTCCTCCATCGCCTCTCCTCCATCGACCTCTCCTCCATCGCCTCTCCTCCATCGCCTCTCCTCCATCGCCTCTCCTCCATCGCCTCTCCTCCATCGCCTCTCCTCCATCGCCTCTCGTCCATCGCCTCTCGTCCATCGACCTCTCCTCCATCGCCTCTCCTCCATCGCCTCTCCTCCATCGCCTCTCGTCCATCGCCCCTCGTCCATCGCCTCTCCTCCATCGCCTCTCGTCCATCGACCTCTCCTCCGGCGCCTCTCCTCCGGCGCCTCTCCTCCATCGCCACTCGTCCATCGCCCCTCGTCCATCGCCCCTCGTCCATCGCCCCTCGTCCATCGCCCCTCGTCCATCGCCCCTCGTCCATCGCCCCTCCTCCATCGCCCCTCCTCCATCGCCCCTCCTCCATCGCCCCTCCTCCATCGCCCCTCCTCCATCGCCCCTCCTCCATCGCCCCTCCTCCATCGCCCCTCCTCCATCGCCCCTCCTCCATCGCCCCTCCTCCATCGCCCCTCCTCCATCGCCCCTCCTCCATCGCCCCTCCTCCATCGCCCCTCCTCCATCGCCCCTCCTCCATCGCCCCTCCTCCATCGCCTCTCCTCCTCCATCGCCTCTCCTCCTCCATCGCCTCTCCTCCGGCGCCTCTCCTCCGGCGCCTCTCCTCCATCGCCTCTCCTCCATCGCCTCTCCTCCATCGCCTCTCCTCCATCGCCTCTCCTCCATCGCCTCTCCTCCATCGCCTCTCCTCCGGCGCCTCTCCTCCATCGCCTCTCCTCCATCGCCTCTCCTCCATCGCCCCTCCTCCATCGCCCCTCCTCCATCGCCCCTCGTCCATCGCCCCTCGTCCATCGCCCCTCGTCCATCGCCCCTCGTCCATCGCCCCTCCTCCATCGCCCCTCCTCCATCGCCCCTCCTCCATCGCCCCTCCTCCATCGCCCCTCCTCCATCGCCCCTCCTCCATCGCCCCTCCTCCATCGCCCCTCCTCCATCGCCCCTCCTCCATCGCCCCTCCTCCATCGCCCCTCCTCCATCGCCCCTCCTCCATCGCCTCTCCTCCTCCATCGCCTCTCCTCCTCCATCGCCTCTCCTCCGGCGCCTCTCCTCCGGCGCCTCTCCTCCGGCGCCTCTCCTCCATCGCCTCTCCTCCATCGCCTCTCCTCCATCGCCTCTCCTCCATCGCCTCTCCTCAGTCGCCTCTCCTCCATCGCCTCTCCTCCATCGCCTCTCCTCCGGCGCCTCTCCTCCATCGCCTCTCCTCCATCGCCTCTCCTCCATCGCCCCTCCTCCATCGCCCCTCCTCCATCGCCCCTCCTCCATCGCCCCTCCTCCATCGCCCCTCCTCCATCGCCCCTCCTCCATCGCCCCTCCTCCATCGCCCCTCCTCCATCGCCCCTCCTCCATCGCCCCTCCTCCATCGCCCCTCCTCCATCGCCCCTCCTCCATCGCCCCTCCTCCATCGCCCCTCCTCCATCGCCCCTCCTCCATCGCCCCTCCTCCATCGCCCCTCCTCCATCGCCCCTCCTCCATCGCCCCTCCTCCATCGCCCCTCCTCCATCGCCCCTCGTCCATCGCCTCTCCTCCATCGCCTCTCCTCCATCGCCTCTCCTCCATCGCCTCTCCTCCATCGCCCCTCCTCCATCGCCCCTCCTCCATCGCCCCTCCTCCATCGCCCCTCCTCCATCGCCCCTCCTCCATCGCCTCTCCTCCATCGCCCCTCCTCCATCGCCCCTCCTCCATCGCCCCTCCTCCATCGCCCCTCCTCCATCGCCCCTCCTCCATCGCCCCTCCTCCTTCGCCCCTCCTCCATCGCCCCTCCTCCATCGCCCCTCCTCCATCGCCCCTCCTCCATCGCCCCTCCTCCATCGCCTCTCCTCCATCGCCTCTCCTCCATCGCCCCTCCTCCATCGCCCCTCGTCCATCGCCTCTCGTCCATCGCCTCTCCTCCATCGCCTCTCCTCCATCGCCCCTCCTCCATCGCCCCTCGTCCATCGCCTCTCGTCCATCGCCTCTCCTCCATCGCCTCTCGTCCATCGCCTCTCCTCCATCGCCTCTCCTCCATCGCCTCTCCTCCATCGCCTCTCCTCCATCGCCCCTCCTCCATCGCCTCTCCTCCATCGCCTCTCCTCCATCGCCTCTCCTCCGGCGCCTCTCCTCCATCGCCTCTCCTCCATCGCCTCTCCTCCATCGCCTCTCCTCCATCGCCTCTCCTCCATCGCCCCTCCTCCATCGCCCCTCCTCCATCGCCCCTCCTCCATCGCCTCTCCTCCATCGCCTCTCCTCCATCGCCTCTCCTCCATCGCCTCTCGTCCATCGCCTCTCGTCCATCGCCTCTCCTCCATCGCCCCTCCTCCATCGCCCCTCCTCCATCGCCCCTCGTCCATCGCCTCTCGTCCATCGCCTCTCCTCCATCGCCTCTCCTCCATCGCCTCTCCTCCATCGCCTCTCCTCCATCGCCCCTCCTCCATCGCCTCTCCTCCATCGCCTCTCCTCCATCGCCTCTCCTCCATCGCCTCTCCTCCGGCGCCTCTCCTCCATCGCCTCTCCTCCATCGCCTCTCCTCCATCGCCTCTCCTCCGGCGCCTCTCCTCCATCGCCTCTCCTCCATCGCCCCTCCTCCATCGCCCCTCCTCCATCGCCCCTCCTCCATCGCCCCTCCTCCATCGCCTCTCCTCCGGCGCCTCTCCTCCATCGCCTCTCCTCCATCGCCTCTCCTCCATCGCCTCTCCTCCATCGCCTCTCCTCCATCGCCTCTCCTCCATCGCCTCTCCTCCATCGCCTCTCCTCCATCGCCTCTCCTCCATCGCCTCTCCTCCATCGCCTCTCCTCCATCGCCTCTCCTCCATCGCCTCTCCTCCATCGCCTCTCCTCCATCGCCTCTCCTCCGGCGCCTCTCCTCCATCGCCTCTCCTCCATCGCCCCTCCTCCATCGCCCCTCCTCCATCGCCCCTCCTCCATCGCCCCTCCTCCATCGCCCCTCCTCCGGCGCCTCTCCTCCATCGCCTCTCCTCCATCGCCTCTCCTCCATCGCCTCTCCTCCATCGCCTCTCCTCCATCGCCTCTCCTCCATCGCCTCTCCTCCATCGCCTCTCCTCCATCGCCTCTCCTCCATCGCCTCTCCTCCATCGCCTCTCCTCCATCGCCTCTCCTCCATCGCCTCTCCTCCATCGCCTCTCCTCCATCGCCTCTCCTCCAGCGCCTCTCCTCCATCGCCTCTCCTCCATCGCCTCTCCTCCATCGCCTCTCCTCCATCGCCTCTCCTCCATCGCCCCTCCTCCATCGCCCCTCCTCCAGCGCCTCTCCTCCATCGCCTCTCCTCCATCGCCCCTCCTCCATCGCCCCTCCTCCATCGCCCCTCCTCCATCGCCCCTCCTCCATCGCCCCTCCTCCATCGCCCCTCCTCCATCGCCCCTCCTCCATCGCCCCTCCTCCATCGCCTCTCCTCCATCGCCTCTCCTCCATCGTCCTGCTGTCTGGGACTGCCCTCGTCTAGTTCCATTCCTTATCTATCCAGTCGTAGCCAGAGAATTCCTGCAACGGCTTCTCTTCCCGCTCCCACACCGTTACCCCTGGAGTCCCCCAAGGATCTATCCGTGGCCCCTCCTATTTCTCACCTACAGGCTGCCCCTCAGCGACATCATCCGAAAACACAATGTCAGGTTCCATGGGAACAGGAGGAGGCCATTCAGCCCCTCGAGCCTATTCCGTCATTTAATTAGATCATGGCTCATCTGTATCTTAACTCCATTTACCCACTTGGCTCCATAAACTTAATCCCCTCACCCAACACAAATCTCAGTCTTGAAATTCTCAATTGACCCCCAGCCTCGACAGCTTTTTGGGGGAGAGAGTTCCAGATTCCCACTCCTCTTTGTGTGAGGAAATGCTTCCTGACATCACCCCTGAACGGCCTGGCTCTAATTTTAAGGTTCTGCCCCCTTGTCCTGGACTCCCCCCACCAGAGGAAATAGTTTCTCTCTATCGACCCTATCAAATCCTTTAATCATCTTAAACACCTCGATTAGATCACCCCTTAATCTTCTAAACTCGAGGGAATACAAGCCTAGTCTATAGACTCATAGAATGGTTACATCACAGAAGGAGGCCATTCAGCCCATTGAGCCCGTGTCGGCTCTTTGTAAGAGTAATCCAGCTCGTCCCACTCCTCCGCCCTGTCCCCGTAGCCCTGCAAGTTTTTTCCCTTCAAATATTTATCCAGTTCCCTTTTGAAGGCCATGATTGAATCTGCCTCCACCACCCCCTCGGGCAGTGCATTCCAGATCCTAACCACTCGCTGTGTAAAAAAGTTTTTCCTCATGTCACCTTTGGTTCTTTTGCCGATCACCTTAAATCCATGTCCTCTGGTTCTTGACCCTTCCACCAATGGGGACAGTTTCTCTCTATCCACTCTGTCTGGACCCTTCATGATTTTGAACACCTCGATCAAATCTCCTCACAACCTTCTCTGTTCTAAGGAGAACAATCCCAGCTTCTCCAGTCTATCCACGTAACTAAAGACCCTCATCCCTGGAACCATTCTAGTAAATCTCTGCTGCACCCTCTCTAAGGCCTTCACATCTTTCCTAAAGTGCGGTGCCCAGAACTGGACACAATACTCCAGTTGTGGGTCGAACCAGTGTTTTATAAAGGTTCATCATCACTTCCTTGCTTTTGTACTCCATGCCTCTATTTATAAAGCCCAGGATCCCGAAGGTTTTTTAACTGCTTTCCCAACCTATCCTCATAATTTGACCCTTTTATCCCCGGTATCATTCTGGTGAATCTGCGCTGCCCCCCCTCCAAGGCCAATATATCCTTCCTGAGGTGCGGTGCCCAGAACTGATCCACTCGTACGCTGACGACACCCAGCCCCACCTCACCAACTTTGCGTCTCCCTCTAGCTCCACAAACAGCAAACCCATGGGGAGCAGTCCCGTCACGTGTGGCACAGGCACGACAGTGACGACAGCGGAGAGAGCGGGCACGAGGAGACGGACACCAGGAGACCAGCGCCTGTGACCATCCCTCGATCCTCCACATACCCTGTCACAGCCAGCAGAGCCGCAGACACTCGGGAGGAATCGGCCGAGCTCCAACCAGCCATCCCAAGGAGATACGGAGGGGTCAGCGGTAAGACTGTGGGGGGGTGGGGGGAGAGGTGATAGCCCGACCAACTCATGGGGTACCTGTACCCCTGAATACCCTGACTGTGGGGGTACAGTCCTGCGTTACCCTGTACCCCTGAATACCCTGACTCTGGGGTACAGTCCTGCATTACCCTGTACCCCTGAATACCCTGACTGGGGGTACAGTCCTGTGTTACCCTGTACCCCTAATTACCCTGACTGGCGGTACAGTCCTGTGTTACCCTGTACCCCTGAATACCCTGACTGGGGGTACAGTCCTGCGTTACACTGTACCCCTGAATACCCTGACTGGGGGTACAGTCCTGCGTTACCCTGTACCCCTGAATACCCTGACTGGGGGTACAGTCCTGCGTTACCCTGTACCCCTGAATACCCTGACTGGGGGTACAGTCCTGTGTTACCCTGTACCCCTGAATACCCTGACTGTGGGGGTACAGTCCTGCGTTACCCTGTACCCCTGTATATCCTGACTGGGGGTACAGTCCTGCGTTACCCTGTACCCCTGTATATCCTGACTGGGGGTACAGTCCTGCGTTACACTGTACCCCTGAATGCTCTGACTCTGGGGGTACTGGCTGCAGTCTGGTGGATTGTCCACATGGCCTCTCACTGCGACTGTCAGCGGCCATTCGACTGTGGAAGCATCGTATCCGAACCTGATTCTGCCCCAACATGTGACCATGTGAGCTGTTACATGGACCTTGATCGACTCCCTGGCCCTTTCATTCCAAACACTCAGCTCCATTTGTATGAATGAACTCCGCCTCATCTCTGCACATCACCCCTCCCTTTCTCACCAACTTTATTCTGCTTTTCCCACTATCACTAGATTCTTCTGGGTCCCAAAGACCTGCCTCCCGGCTTCCCCGACAGCCAATGGGAGGGTGGACAGAGGAGGGTCAGTCCAATCGACATCCTGAGACTGTTCCAGAGGAGGGATCGGAGGATGAACAAGCCCGACAAAGGCACCAGGTAAACGCACCCTGAGCAGGTCAGGGATGGGGCAGGCTTCGTTACCGGGGCTGTGGGCTCAATTATTTGGCACTGAGGCCCACAGTGGGGAGAGTCCATGGTTGAGTATTCAGACTGTGGATAGAGGGGGGAGAGTCTGTGATCCAGTATCAGACACGGACTGTGGGACAGGTGGAACAGGTTTGCTCACTAAATGAATTCCACTTTTTTAAGGTGATGTAGACCGGGAATGTGCGACACGGAGAGGGAGTCGGAGTCGGAGACGGAGTTGAAGGCTCGCTGGTGCTGGACTCGAATGCATGGCTCACTGATGTGTGTTTGATTAAGTTTGGCTCAATCAGATTGCTGTCTGTGTGACTGGTTGTTGAGGCATGTCGTATTGTTTTACAGAATGTTCCGAGGGTCTTTGTCGTTTTTAATAGATCATCGTGAAGGTGTTTCAATATTGATCAGCAATCCACTCGGGTTTCTGGGCCCCTCAGAGTCAGAATCCTCGGAGTCCTCAGTCCCTCACTCCCAGGGCACGAGTCTGGATTCATGGTGTGTCGGGTTGGTCACTAACTGTTCTCCCCAACCCAGTCTTCATCATGATTTGGTTTTGAGCGTTGTTCCGTTAAAGGGGATTTCTGTGGACATTTGAGGCAGAGAAACCCAGGGGAGTCTCCCAAAGAAAACACTGGGAATCTGTTTGCCCAGTTATGGAGATGCATTCTGCCCCACGCACACATCCCCCCCAGGGTCACCCCCTGACCCACGGGGTCACCCCCCCCCCCCCCCGACCCACAGGGTCACCCCCCCCCCGACCCACAGGGTCACCCCCCCCCGACCGTGTCCCACAGGGTCACCCCCCCCCCCGACCGTGTCCCACAGGGTCAACCCCCGACCCACAGGGTCACCCCCCGCCGACCGTGTCCCGCAGGGTCACCCCCCCCCCCGACCCACAGGGTCACCCCCCCCCCCCGACCGTGTCCCACAGGGTCACCCCCCCCCGACCCACAGGGTCACCCCCCCCCCGACCGTGTCCCACAGGGTCACCCCCCCCCGACCGTGTCCCACAGGGTCAACCCCCGACCCACAGGGTCACCCCCCCCCCCCCGACCGTGTCCCACAGGGTCACCCCCCGACCCACAGGGTCACCCCCCCCCGACCGTGTCCCACAGGGTCACCCCCCCCCCCGACCGTGTCCCACAGGGTCAACCCCCGACCCACAGGGTCACCCCCCCCCCCCGACCGTGTCCCACAGGGTCAACCCCCGACCCACAGGGTCACCCCCCCCCCCGACCGTGTCCCGCAGGGTCACCCCCCCCCCCCGACCCACAGGGTCACCCCCCCCCGACCGTGTCCCACAGGGTCACCCCCCCCCCCCCCCGACCGTGTCCCACAGGGTCACCCCCCCCCCCCCCGACCGTGTCCCGCAGGGTCACCCCCCCCCCCCCCCCCCGACCCACAGGGTCACCCCCCCGACCGTGTCCCACAGGGTCACCCCCCCCGACCGTATCCCACAGGGTCACCCCCCCCGACCCAAAGGTTCACCCCCCCGATCGTGTCCCACAGGGTCTCCCCCCCCCCCCCCCCCGACCGTGTCCCACAGGGTCACCCCCCGGACTGTGTCCCACAGGGTCAACCCCCGACCCACAGGGTCACCCCCCCCCACCGAGAGTGTCTCTGTTACAGGAACAGGAGGAGGCCATTCAGCCCCTCGAGCCTGTTCCACCATTCAATCAGATCACGGCTGATCTGGATCCTGACCCCATTTTCCCGCCTTTGCTCCATATCCCTCGATACCCTCACCCAACAAAAATCCATCGATCTCAGTTTTGAAATTTCCAATTGACCCCCCAATTTTTTTGGGGGAGAGAGTTCCAGATTCCCACTCCCCTTTGTGTGAGGAAATGCTTCCTGACATCACCCCTGAACGGCCTGGCTCTAATTTTAAGGTTCTGCCCCCTTGTTCTGGACTCCCCCCACCAGAGGAAATAGTTTCTCTCTATCGACCCTATCAAATCCTTTAATCATCTTAAACCCCTCGATTAGATCACCCCTTAATCTTCTAAACTCGAGGGAATACAAGCCCAGTCTGTGCAACCTGTCCTCGTAATTTAACCCTTTTAGCCCCGGTATCATTCTGGTGAATCTGCGCTGCCCCCCCTCCAAGGCCAATCTCTCCTTCCTGAGGTGCGGTGCCCAGAACTGAACCCAGTCTCCACGAGGGATGGGCAGGGGCTTGTGGGTGGGTACATGGGTGGGGGGCGAGGCAGTGTTGTGGAGGGGGTGGGGTGAGTGAAGGGTGATTCCCATGATGTTGGGGCAACAGGACAGAGTGAGCTGGGGATGAGGCTCCGAGGCCGGACAGGGATTCCCCCCCCCCCCGCAGTGGGAGGGCGACCCCCCTCTCCCCCCCCCCCCCCCCCCTCCACCCCCCCCCCCCAGTTGGGAGTGTGACCCCCCTCCACCCCCCCCCCAGTTGGGAGTGTGACCCCCCTCCACCCCCCCCCCAGTTGGGAGTGTGACCCCCCTCCACCCCCCCCCCCAGTTGGGAGTGTGACCCCCCTCCACCCCCCCCCCCAGTTGGGAGTGTGACCCCCCTCCACCCCCCCCCCCCAGTTGGGAGTGTGACCCCTCTCCAACCCCCCCCCCCCCCCGGTTGGGAGTGTGACCCCTCTCCAACCCCCCCCCCAGTTGGGAGTGTGACCCCCCTCCCCCCCCCCCCCCCGAGTTGTGAGTGTGACCCCCCTCCACCTTTCCCCCCCCCCCCCCAGTTGGGAGTGTGACCCCCCTCCACCCCCCCCCAGTTGGGAGTGTGACGCCCCTCGACCCCCCCCCCCGAGTTGGGAGTGTGACCCCCTCCACCCCCCCCCCCCCCAGTTGGGAGTGTGACCCCCCTCCACCCCCCCCCCCCCCGAGTTGGGAGCGTGACCCCCCCCCACCCACGCTGGGCGCTGCATTTAGTTATTTTTGTTGTCATACTGTGCCACTGCCTTTGTGAATCCTGATCGGCCGTTTCTAATCAGCCTTTATAGTGTGTGCTCTGTTCCATTGGTCACTCTGAGCTCGAGGCACCGGCTCTTGGATTATTCCCATTCCGTCGATATATTCCCCCTTCCCTGACCCGACCAGACCGTGTTCGTGTTTTACATCCACCTGAGAGGGCCAGTCTGCCCCTCGGTGGATGTAAAAGAAGAGCAGGGAGTTCTCCCGGTATCCTGGCCAATATTTATCCCTCCAACATCACCACTGATCATCCTATTACTGCTTGTGGATCTTGCTGTGCAAAAAATGGCTGCTGTATTTGCTTACATAGATTTGGTGACTATTTCAGAGTAACTCGTCGTCTGTGAGATGCGCTGAGGCCTTGTATCACACAACTCGTTCTCAGTCATTGTTAATAACTGATCCAACCATTGATGTTTCTCCCCAAAACTCCACCGAAACCCTCCCAAACTTCCTGAACACCCCCTGAACCCCTTCCCAAACCCCCCCGAACCTGTCCCGAACCCCCCCTGAACACCCCTGAACTTCCTGAACACCCCCTGAACTTCCTGAACACCCCCTGAACTTCCTGAACACCCCCTGAACTTCCTGAACACCCCCTGAACTTCCTGAACACCCCCTGAACTTCCTGAACACCCCCTGAACTTCCTGAACACCCCCTGAACTTCCTGAACACCCCCTGAACTTCCTGAACACCCCCTGAACTTCCTGAACACCCCCTGAACTTCCTGAACACCCCCTGAACTTCCTGAACACCCCCTGAACTTCCTGAACACCCCCTGAACTTCCTGAACACCCCCTGAACTTCCTGAACACCCCCTGAACTTCCTGAACACCCCCTGAACTTCCTGAACACCCCCTGAACTTCCTGAACACCCCCTGAACTTCCTGAACACCCCCTGAACTTCCTGAACACCCCCTGAACTTCCTGAACACCCCCTGAACTTCCTGAACACCCCCTGAACTTCCTGAACACCCCCTGAACTTCCTGAACACCCCCTGAACTTCCTGAACACCCCCTGAACTTCCTGAACACCCCCTGAACTTCCTGAACACCCCCCCGAACCCCTTCCCCAACCCCCCTCCCCCGGACCCCTTCCCCAACCACCCCCCCCCCCCGAACCCCTTCCCAAACACCCCCCCCCCGAACCCCTTCCCCAACAACCTTCCCGAACACCCCCCCGAACCCCTTCCCAAACACCCACCCCCCGAACCCCTTCCCGAAGAACATTCCCAAACACCCCCCCGAACCCCTTCCCAAACACCCCCCCCCCCCCGAAACCCTTCCCGAAGAACCTTCCCAAACACCCCCCCCCCGAAACCCTTCCCGAAGAACCTTCCCAAACACCCCCCCCGAACCCCTTCCCAAACACCCCCCCCCCCGAACCCCTTCCCAAACACCCCCCCCGAACAACCTTCCCAAACACCCCCCCCCGAACCCCTTCCCAAACACCCCCCCCGAACCCCTTCCCGAAGAACATTCCCAAACACCCCCCCCGAACCCCTTCCCAAACACCCCCCCCCCCGAAACCCTTCCCGAACAACCTTCCCAAACACCCCCCCCCCGAAACCCTTCCCGAACAACCTTCCCAAACACCCCCCCCGAACCCCTTCCCAAACACCCCCCCCCCCGAACCCCTTCCCAAACACCCCCCCCGAACCCCTTCCCAAACACCCCCCCCGAACCCCTTCCCCAACACCCCTCCCCCGGACCCCTTCCCCAACCACCCCCCCCCCCCGAACCCCTTCCCAAACACCCCCCCCCCGAACCCCTTCCCCAACAACCTTCCCGAACACCCCCCCGAACCCCTTCCCAAACACCCACCCCCCGAACCCCTTCCCGAAGAACATTCCCAAACACCCCCCCGAACCCCTTCCCAAACACCCCCCCCCCCCGAAACCCTTCCCGAAGAACCTTCCCAAACACCCCCCCCCCGAAACCCTTCCCGAAGAACCTTCCCAAACACCCCCCCCGAACCCCTTCCCAAACACCCCCCCCCCCGAACCCCTTCCCAAACACCCCCCCCGAACAACCTTCCCAAACACCCCCCCCCGAACCCCTTCCCAAACACCCCCCCCGAACCCCTTCCCGAAGAACATTCCCAAACACCCCCCCCGAACCCCTTCCCAAACACCCCCCCCCCCGAAACCCTTCCCGAACAACCTTCCCAAACACCCCCCCCCCGAAACCCTTCCCGAACAACCTTCCCAAACACCCCCCCCGAACCCCTTCCCAAACACCCCCCCCCCCGAACCCCTTCCCAAACACCCCCCCCGAACCCCTTCCCAAACACCCCCCCCGAACCCCTTCCCAAACACCCCCCCCGAACCCCTTCCCGAACACCCCCCCGAACCCCTTCCCGAACAACCTTCCCAAACACCCCCCCCCGAACCCCTTCCCAAACACCCCCCCCGAACCCCTTCCCAAACACCCCCCCCGAACCCCTTCCCAAACACCCCCCCCGAACCCCTTCCCAAACACCCCCCCGAACCCCTTCCCAAACACCCCCCCGAACCCCTTCCCAAACACCCCCCCCCGAACCCCTTCCCAAACACCCCCCCCGAACCCCTTCCCAAACACCCCCCCCGAACCCCTTCCCAAACACCCCCCCGAACCCCTTCCCAAACACCCCCCCGAACCCCTTCCCAAACACCCCCCCGAACCCCTTCCCAAACACCCCCCGAACCCCTTCCCAAACACCCCCCCGAACCCCTTCCCAAACACCCCCCCGAACCCCTTCCCAAACACCCCCCCCGAACCCCTTCCCCAACCCCCCCTGAACTTCCCAAACCACCCAGAACAACCCCTGAACTTCCTGAAAACCCCCCGAACCCCTTCCCGAACACCCCCTGACCCCCTTCCCGACCCCCCCTGAAATTCCTGAAAACCCCCCGAACCCCTTCCCAAACCCCCCCGAACCCCTTCCCAAACACCCCCCCCCCCCGAACCCCTTCCCAAACCCCCCCCAAACCCCTTCCCAAACACCCCCCCCGAACCCCTTCCCAAACACCCCCCCGAACCTCTTCCCAAACACCCCCCCCCCCCGAACCTCTTCCCAAACCCCCCCCCCGAACCTCTTCCCAAACACCCCCCCGAACCCCTTCCTGAACAACCTTCCCAAACACCCCCCCCCCGAACCCCTTCCCAAACCCCCCCCGAACCCCTTCCCAAACCCCCCCCGAACCCCTTCCCAAACCCCCCCCGAACCCCTTCCCAAACCCCCCCCGAACCCCTTCCCAAACCCCCCCCCGAACCCCTTCCCAAACACCCCCCCGAACCCCTTCCCAAACCCCCCCCTAACGCCTTCCCAAACACCCCCCCCTGAACCCCTTCCCAAACACCCCCCCCCGAACAACCTTCCCAAACACCCCCCCCCGAACCCCTTCCCAAACACCCCCCCCCCGAACCCCTTCCCAAACACCCCCCCCCGAACCCCTTCCCAAACACCCCCCCCCGAACCCCTTCCCAAACCCCCCCCCGAACCCCTTCCCAAACCCCCCCCCGAACCCCTTCCCAAACCCCCCCCCGAACCCCTTCCCAAACCCCCCCCCGAACCCCTTCCCAAACCCCCCCCCGAACCCCTTCCCAAACCCCCCCCCGAACCCCTTCCCAAACCCCCCCCCGAACCCCTTCCCAAACCCCCCCCCGAACAACCTTCCCAAACACCCCCCCCGAACCCCTTCCCAAACACCCCCCCCGAACCCCTTCCCAAACACCCCCCCGAACCCCTTCCCAAACACCCCCCCGAACCCCTTCCCAAACACCCCCCCGAACCCCTTCCCAAACACCCCCCCGAACCCCTTCCCAAACACCCCCCCGAACCCCTTCCCAAACACCCCCCCGAACCCCTTCCCAAACACCCCCCCGAACCCCTTCCCAAACACCCCCCCCCGAACCCCTTCCCAAACACCCCCCCGAACCCCTTCCCAAACACCCCCCCGAACCCCTTCCCAAACACCCCCCCGAACCCCTTCCCAAACACCCCCCCGAACCCCTTCCCAAACACCCCCCCGAACCCCTTCCCAAACACCCCCCCGAACCCCTTCCCAAACACCCCCCCGAACCCCTTCCCAAACACCCCCCCGAAACCCTTCCCAAACACCCCCCCGAAACCCTTCCCAAACACCCCCCCGAACCCCTTCCCAAACACCCCCCCGAACCCCTTCCCAAACACCCCCCCGAACCCCTTCCCAAACACCCCCCCCGAACCCCTTCCCAAACACCCCCCCGAACCCCTTCCCAAACACCCCCCCGAACCCCTTCCCAAACACCCCCCCGAACCCCTTCCCAAACACCCCCCCGAACCCCTTCCCAAACACCCCCCCGAACCCCTTCCCAAACACCCCCCCGAACCCCTTCCCAAACACCCCCCCGAACCCCTTCCCAAACACCCCCCCGAACCCCTTCCCAAACACCCCCCCGAACCCCTTCCCAAACACCCCCCCGAACCCCTTCCCAAACACCCCCCCGAACCCCTTCCCAAACACCCCCCCGAACCCCTTCCCAAACACCCCCCCGAACCCCTTCCCAAACACCCCCCCGAACCCCTTCCCAAACACCCCCCCGAACCCCTTCCCAAACACCCCCCCGAACCCCTTCCCAAACACCCCCCCGAACCCCTTCCCAAACCCCTTCCCAAACACCCCCCCCCCGAACCCCTTCCCAAACACCCCCCGAACCCCTTCCAAAACACCCCCCCCGAACCCCTTCCCAAACACCCCCCCCGAACCCCTTCCCAAACACCCCCCCCGAACCCCTTCCCAAACACCCCCCCCGAACCCCTTCCAAAACACCCCCCCCGAACCCCTTCCAAAACACCCCCCCCCGAACCCCTTCCCAAACACCCCCCCGAACCCCTTCCCGAACAACCTTCCCAAACACCCCCCCCCGAACCCCTTCCCAAACACCCCCCCCAAACCCCTCCCAAGCCCCCCCGAAACTTCCTGAACACCCACCCCAAACCCATCCTAAACCCCAGCCCGAAGCCCCCCACTGAACCCCCCTGAACTTCCTGAACCCCCCCGAATCCCTGATCCTCCCCCCCCCCCCCCACCCAGTCCCCCCCGCCCCCGTCTCTTCTCCCACCACTACTTCCCTGCCCCCCACCCCGTCTCTTCCCTGCCCCCCACAAACCTCACTCTGTGCTTTATCCCATGGGCCCTATGTTAATTTGCACTTTTTAATCATCTGTGTACAGCCCTGTTTTGTATAGAATCTGTATATAGCACATTTTTTACAGGTGTACAGCCATTGATAATAAAATAATGTACAACATCAACATGAGCCTTTGTTTTCCTTCCCCCCCCCCCCCATTCGCTCTCTTCCCCCGAGGGACCACTCCATAGAACCATAGAAAAGATACAGCACAGAAGGGGGCCATTCGGCCTGTCGTGTCCGTGCTGGCTCGAAGAACAACCAGGTGCCCATTCTAATCCCACCTTCCAGCACCCGGTCCGTAGCCCTGCAGCTTACAGCACTTTAGGTGCAGGTCCAGGTACTTTTTAAAAGAGTTGAGGGTCCCTGCCTCTACCACCAATTCGGGCAGCGAATTCCATACACCCACCACCCTCTGGGTAAAAAGGTTTTTCCTCATGTCCCCTCTAATCCTTCTGCCAATCAGCTTAAATCAATGTCCTCTGGTTCCTGAACTCTCCGCGAGGGGAAACAGGTACTTCCTCTCTACTCTATCGAGGCCCCTCATAATTTTGTACACCTCAATCCAGTCTCCCCTCAGCCTCCTCTGCTCCAAGGAAAACAACCCCAGCCTATCCAATCTCTCCTCGTAGCTGCAATTTTCAAGCTCTGGCAACATTCTGGTCATAGTGCAGGTCCCACCCTCTCCACCGCACCCAGCGAGCCCACCCTCTCCGCCGCACCCAGCGAGCCCACCCTCTCCGCCGCACCCAGCGAGCCCACCCTCTCCGCCGCACCCAGCGAGCCCACCCTCTCCGCCGCACCCAGCGAGCCCACCCTCTCCGCCGCACCCAGCGAGCCCACCCTCTCCGCCGCACCCAGCGAGCCCACCCTCTCCACCGCACCCAGCGAGCCCACCCTCTCCGCCGCACCCAGCGAGCCCACCCTCTCCGCCGCACCCAGCGAGCCCACCCTCTCCGCCGCACCCAGCGAGCCCACCCTCTCCGCCGCACCCAGCGAGCCCACCCTCTCCGCCGCACCCAGCGAGCCCACCCTCTCCGCCGCACCCAGCGAGCCCACCCTCTCCGCCGCACCCAGCGAGCCCACCCTCTCCGCCGCACCCAGCGAGCCCACCCTCTCCGCCGCACCCAGCGAGCCCACCCTCTCCGCCGCACCCAGCGAGCCCACCCTCTCCGCCGCACCCAGCGAGCCCACCCTCTCCGCCGCACCCAGCGAGCCCACCCTCTCCGCCGCACCCAGCGAGCCCACCCTCTCCGCCGCACCCAGCGAGCCCACCCTCTCCGCCGCACCCAGCGAGCCCACCCTCTCCGCCGCACCCAGCGAGCCCACCCTCTCCGCCGCACCCAGCGAGCCCACCCAGCGAGCCGAAAGTAAAACTTGTTGACAGATACTACGTGTGTGTGTGTGTGTGTGTGTGTGTATATATATATATCGGCACACATGTACGCGTACACACACGGCACACGTACGCGTACACACACGGCACGCGTACACACACGGCACACGTACGCGTACACACGGCACACATATACGCGTACACGTATACATATACACGCACACTTCCGTAAAATATTGAAATCTTGCATCCACTTGTAAGTATCACACGCACTTCCTGTTTGCTCACCGTGTGTCAGAAGTTATGCAATGACACTATATTCATACGCACCCCCACCCACCCCCACCCACCCCCCCACGCACCCCCACACACACTCATACCCTAGTAAAATGTCCTGGTGAGATAATAGAGGTTTGCTATTTGCTTTAAAATTCTTCTTTATTAAAAAATGAAGGAACATTAGGATGAGGAATGATGCTGCATATCTCTCTATTTTCTCTGTATCTGTATCTCTTTCTTTTACACGGATTATTCACACACACACACACACACACACACACACAGCCTCTGTTTAGAAAGAAATCTCATATAACCTTTGCCTGAATTAAGTTTTTGAAACTTGTCCCCTGAGCTTTCCTTCTGATGATTTAGGGGTGGGGGTAAAGCAGCTGAGCAGAAACCGCAAGATTCTTGGGAAAAATATTCCACCAGTACAGTTGACCAAGTGAATTATGCTGGTGCGTCCTGGGAACTCCGGGACACGGCACATGTTGGGATTGAGAGATCTGCATCCAACTCACGGTCTGAGATCTGAGCAAAAATATCAGGTACAAGCCCACCTGGGCTTCTGAGGGTTTCAAGTAAGTGTGTTAATGAAGGCTTTAAAACCATAAAATACATTAAATGGGTAAGTTTAATCGTTATTGTGAGGCGGGTATCCATAGAACCATAGAAAAGATACAGCACAGAAGGGGGCCATTCGGCCCATCATGTCCGCGCCGGCTCGAAGAACAACCAGGTGCCCATTCTAATCCCACCTTCCAGCACCCGGTCCGTAGCCCTGCAGCTTACAGCACTTTAGGTGCAGGTCCAGGTACTTTTTAAAAGAGTTGAGGGTCCCTGCCTCTACCACCAATTCAGGCAGCGAATTCCAGACACCCACCACCCTCTGGGTAAAAAAGTTTTTCCTCATGTCCCCTCTAATCCTTCTGCCAATTTTTGTGTCGTCTGCAAATTTGCCAATCATGCCCCCTATATTCAAGTCCAAATCATTAATATATACCACAAACAGCAAGGGACCCAACACTGAGCCCTGTGGCACACCACTGGAAACAGATTTCCATTCACAAAGACATCCATCGACTTTTACCCTTTGTTTCCTGTTACTGAGCCAATTTTGGATCCAATTCGCCACATTTCCCTGTATCCCATGGGCTTTTACCTTTCTGACCAGTCTGCCATGTGGGACCTTGTCAAATGCCCGACTGAAATCCATGCAGACAACATCCACTGCACTACCCTCATCAATCCTCCTTGTCACTTCCTCAAAGAATTCAATCAGATTTGTAAGGCATGACCTTCCCTGAACAAATCCATGCTGACTATCCCTGATTAAACCAGGCCTTTCCAAGTGACAGTTTATCCTATCTCTCAGTATTGATTCTAATAGTTTGCCCACCACCGAGGTAAGACTGACCGGCCTATAATTGTTCAGCCTTTCCCTCGTACCCTTTTGAAACAATGGTACTACGTTTGCAGTCTTCCAGTTTTTTTTTCATTTTGGTTAGACCCATATTTAGGATATTAGCAATTTCAGTGACTGAGACAGTGGGGATGGGCTCGAAACGTATTTTCGGAGATTTGTGTCGCACTGTGAGGCTGTGACAGGTCAGTGATCAGATCAACACTGAGAATCATGTTACAGCAACGTCTACATTGAAATGTCACAGGTAGGTGTCACATGAGGGTGGATAATTTAAGGGGACAATGTCCATACAAATGTTTACATAACATTTTCTAATGGAGCATGTAACCCTGGTACTGATTTTAATTTGGGGGCGTGTGTATGTACAGTGAGCTGTGACCGAATGCCTTCAGGAGAAGCTGGCTTAGAAGATGGTGGATAATTGGACATGATCCCATCTCCAATTTAAAGTCACACATTCTGTCTTTAAAATGTCAGCCATGACTCAGTTGGTAGCACTCTTGCCCCTAAAGGTTGTAGGTTCAAGTCCAACTCCAGATGACTCGAAACTTGGAAATGTGGAAAACGATGTGGAGGATAGTAACTGACTTCAGGAGGACAGAGACAGACTGGTGAAATGGGCAGACACATGGAATCGAGGGAAAAGTACGGACTTGGTTAGGAAGTTGGCTGAGCGAAAGGCGACAGAGAGTAGGGATAATGGGAAGGTACTCACATTGGCAGGATGTGACTAGTGGAGTCCCGCAGGGATCTGTCTTGAGGCCTCAATTATTCACAATATTTATTAACGACTTAGATGAAGGCATAGAAAGTCTCATATCTAAGTTTGCTGATGACACAAAGATTGGTGGCATTGTAAGCAGTGTAGATGAAAACATAAAATTACAAAGGGATATTTATCGATTAGGTGAATGGGCAAAACTGTGACAAATGGAATTCAATGTAGACAAATGTGAGGTCATCCACTTTGGATCAAAAAAGGATAGAACAGGGTACTTTCTAAATGGTAAAAAGTTAAAAACAGTGGATGTCCAAAGGGACCTAGGGGTTCAGGTGCATAGATCATTGAAGTGTCATGAACAGGTGCAGAAAATAATCAAGAAGGCTAATGGAATGCTGGCCTTCATATCGAGAGGACTGGAGTACAAGGGGGCAGAAGTTATGCTGCAGCTATACAAAACCCTGGTTAGACCGCACCTGGAGTACTGTGAGCAGTTCTGGGCACCGCACCTTCGGAAGGACATATTGGCCTTGGAGGGAGTGCAGCGTAGGTTTACTAGAATGATACCCAGACTTCAAGGGTTAAGTTACGAGGAGAGATTACACAAATTGGGGTTGTATTCTCTGGAGTTTCGAAGGTTAAGGGGTGATCTGATTGAAGTTTATAAGATATTAAGGGGAATGGATAGGGTGGATAGAGAGAAACTATTTCCGCTGGTTGGGGATTCTAGGAGTAGGGGGCACAGTCTAAAAATTAGAGCCAGACCTTTCAGGAGTGAGATTAGAAAACATTTCTACACACAAAGGGTTGTAGAAGTTTGGAACTCTCTTCCACAAACGGCAGTTGATGCTAGCTCAATTACTAAATTTAAATCTGAGATAGATAGCTTTTTGGCAACCAAAGGTATTAAGGGATATGGGCCAAAGGCAGGTATATGGAGTTAGATCACAGATCAGCCATGATCTTATCAAATGGCGGAGCAGGCACGAGGGGCTGAATGGCCTACTCCTGTTCCTATGTTCCCAGATGGAATTTAACGCACAGAAGTGTGAAATGATACGTTTTGGTAGGGAGAAAGAGGAGAGGCAATAAAAACTAAATGGTACAATTTTAAAGGGGGTGCAGGAACAGAGAGACCTGGGGGTGTATGCGCTTAAATCTTTGAAGGTGGCAGGACAGGTTGAGAAGGCTGTTAAAAAAGCATATGGGATCCTGGGCTTTACAAATAGAGGCAAAGAGTACAAAAGTAAGGAAGTTATGTTTAACCTTTATAAAACACTGGTTCGGCCTCAGCTGGAGTATTGTGTGCAATTCTGGGCACCGCACTTTAGGAAAGATATGAAGGCCTGAGAGAGGGTGCAGACTCTATCCTCCATCTCCCCCATTCCACTAGACTCTAACCTCCATCACCCCCATTCCCCCAGACTCGATTCTCCATCTCCCCCATTCCCCCAGACTCTAACCTCCATTTCCCCTCTTCCCCCAGACTATCTCCCCCATTCCCCCAGACTCTATCCTCCATCTTCCCCATTCCCCCAGACTCTAACCTCCATCTACCCTCTTCTCCCAGACGCTATCCTCCATCTCCCATCTTCACCCAGATTCTAACGTCCATCTCCCCCATTCCACCAGATTCTATCCTCCATCTCCCCTCTTCACCCAGACTCTAACCTCCATCTCCCCCATTCCACCGGATTCTATCCTCCATCTCCCCCATTCCCCACACTCAAACATACATCACCACATTCCCCCAGACTCTATCCTCCATCTCCCCCATTCCCACATGCTTGATCCTCCATTTCCCCCAGACTCTATCCTCCATCTCCCCTCTTCCCCCACACTCCATCCTCCATCTCCACCATTCCCCCAGACTCAAAACTCTATCTCCCCTCTTCCCCAGACTCCAATCTCCATCTCCCCCATTCCCCCAGAGTCTATCCTCCAACTCCCCTCTTCCCCAGACTCTAACCTCCATGTCCACCAGACTCTAAGGTCCATCTCCCCATTCCCCCAGACTCTAACCTCCATCTCCCCCATTCCCCCATTCCCGAAACTCCATCTTCCCCATTCCACCAGACTCTAACCTCCATCTCCACCATTCCCCCAGCCTAAAATCTCCATCTCCCCCATTCCCCCAGACTCGAACCTCCATCTCCCCCATTCTCCCAGACTCTAACCACAATCTCACCCATTCCCCCATTCCCGAAACTCCATCTCCCCCATTCCCCCAGCCGAAAACCTCCATCTCCCCCATTCCCCCGGACTCAAACCTCCATCTCCCCTCTTCACCCAAACTCGAACTTCCATCTCCCCCATTCCCCCAGTCTCCAAACTCCATCTCCCCCATTCCCCCAGCCTCTAACCTCCATCTCCCCCCTTCCCCAAGACGCTATCCTCCATCTCCCCTCTTCCACCACACTCCAACCTCCATCTCCCCCATTCCCCGAGACTCTATCCTCCATCTACCCCATTCCCCCAGACTCTATCCTCCATTTCCCCCAGACTCTATCCTCCATCTCCCCTCTTCCCCCACACTCTATCCTCCATCTCCACCATCCCCCCAGACTCGAACCTCCATCTCAACCATTCCCCAGACTCTACCCTCCATCTCCCCTCTCCCCCAGACTCAAACCTCCATCTCCACATTCCCCCAGAGTCTCACCTCCATCTCCCCTCTTACCCAGACTCCAATCTCCATCTCCCCCTTTCCCCCAGAGTCTATCCTGCAACTCCCCTCTTGACTAGATTCGAACCTCCATTTCCCCCAAATTCAAACCTCCAACTCCCCCATTCCCCCAGACTCTAACCTCCATCTCCCCCATTCCCCCAGACTCCAACCTCCATCTCCCCCATTCCCGAAACTCAATCTTACCCATTCCCCCAGATTCAAACCTCCATCTCCACCATTCCCCCAGCCATGAACCTCCATCTCCCCCATTCCACCATTCCCGAAACTCAATCTTACCCATTCCTCCAGATTCCAACCTCCACCTCCACCATTCCCCCAGACTCTAACCTCCATCTCCCCTCTTCCCCAGACTCGAATCTCCATCTCACCCATTCCACCAGAGTCTATCCTCCAACTCCCCTCTTCCCCAGACTCAAACCTCCATTTCCCACAGACTCTAACCTCCATCTCCCCCATTCTCCCAGACTCAAACCTCCATCTCCACCATTTCCCCAGCCTCTAGCCTCCATCTCCTCTCTTCCCCCAAACTCTAACCTCCATCTCCCACATTCTCCCAGACTCGAACCTCCATCTCCCCCATTCCCCCAGACTCTAACCTCCATTTCCCCCATTCCCTCAGACTCTATCCTCCATCTCGCCTCTTCTCCCACACTCTATCCTCCATCTCCACTATTCCCCCAGACTCTAACCTCCACCTCCACCATTCCCCCAGACTCTAACCTCCATCTCCCCTCTCCCCCAGACTCAAACCTCCATTTGCCCCATTGCCCCAGACTCAAACCGCGATCTCCCCTCTTCCCCAGAATCGAATCTCTATCTCCCCCATTCCAGAGTCTATCCTCCAACTCCCCTCTTCCCCAGACTCCATTCTCCATCTCCCCCATTCCCCCAGAGTCTATCCTCCAACTCCCCTCCTCCCCAGACTCTAACCTCCATTTCACCCAGACTCAAACCTCCATTTCCCCATTCCCCCAGACTCGAACCTCCATCTCCCCCATTCCACCAGATTCTATCCTCCATCTCCCCCATTCCCCACACTCAAACATACATCACCACATTCCCCCAGACTCTATCCTCCATCTCCCCCATTCCCCCATGCTTGATCCTCCATTTCCCCCAGACTCTATCCTCCATCTCCCCTCTTCCCCCACACTCCAACCTCCATTTCCCCATTCCCCCAGACTCGAACCTCCATCTCCCCCATTCCACCAGATTCTATCCTCCATCTCCCCCATTCCCCCAGACTCTAACCTCCATCTCCCCCATTCCACCAGACTCTATCCTCCATCTCCCCCATTCCCCCAGACTCTATCCTCCATCTCCCCCATTCCCCAAGACTCTATCCTCCATCTCCCCCATTCCCCCAGACTCTATCCTCCATCTCCCCCATTCCCCCAGACTCTATCCTCCATCTCCCCCATTACACCTGACTCGAACCTCCATCGCCCCGATTCCCCCAGACTCTATCCTCCATCTCCCGCATTCTCCCAGACTCTATCCTCCATCTCCCCTCTTCCCCCACACTCAATCCTCCATCTCCACCATTCACCCAGCCTCTAACCTCCATTTCCCCCTTCCCCCAGACTCTATCCTCCATCTACCCTCTTCCCCCACACTCGAACCTCCATCACCCCCATTCCCCCAGACACTATCCTCCATCTCCCCCAATCCCCAAGACTCTATCCTCCATCTCCCCCATTCCCCCAGACTCTATCCTCCATCTCCCCCATTCCCCCAGACTCTATCCTCCATCTCCCCCATTACACCCGACTCTAACCTCCATCGCCCCGATTCCCCCAGAATCTGTCCTCCATCTCCCGCATTCTCCCAGACTCTATCCTCCATCTCCCCTCTTCCCCCACACTCAATCCTCCATCTCCACCATTCACCCAGCCTCTAACCTCCATTTCCCCCTTCCCCCAGACTCGATACTCCATCTCCCCTCTTCCCCCACACTCTATCCTTCATCTCCACCATTCCCCCAAACTCTATCCTCCATCTCCCCTCTTCCCCCACAGACCATCCTCCATCTCCCCCATTCCCCCAGAGTCTATCCTCCAACTCCCCTCTTCCCCAGACTCTAACCTCCATTTCCCCCAGACTCTAAACTCCATCTCCCCCATTCCCCCAGACTCTAACCTCCATCTCCCCCATTCTCCCAGACTCTAAGCACAATCTCACCCATTCCCCTGTTCCCTAAACTCCATCTCCCCCATTCCCCCGGACTCAAACCTCCATCTCCCCTCTTCGCCCAAACTCTAACTTCCATCTCCCCCATTCCCCCAATCACCAACCTCCATCTCCCCCATTCCCCCAGCCTCTAACCTCCATCTCCCCCCTTCCCCAAGACTCGATCCTCCATCTCCCCTCTTCCCCCACACTCTAACCTCCATCTCCCCCATTCCCCAGAGTCTATCCTCCAACTCCCCTCTTCCCCAGACTCCAATCTCCATATCCCCCATTCCCCCAGAGTCTATCCTCCAACTCCCCTCTTCCCCAGACTCTAACCTCCATTTCCCCCAGACTCAAACCTCCATTTCCCAATTCCGCCAGACTCTAACCTCCATCTCCTCCATTACACCAGACTCTATCCTTCATTTCCCCCAGACTCTATCCTCCATCTCCCCTCTTCCCCCACACTCTATCCTCCATCTCTACCATTCCCCCAGACTCTAACGTCCATCTCCACCATTCCCCGTGACTCTAACCTCCATCTCCCCTCTCCCCCAGATTCAAACCTCCATCTGCCCCATTCCCCCAAACTCGAACCTCCATCTCCCCTCTTCCCCAGACTCTAATCTCCATCTCCCCCATTCCCCAGACTCTAACCTCCATTTCCGCAAGACTCAAACCTGCATTTCCCCATTCCGCCAGACTCTAACCTCCATCTCCCCTCTCCCCCAGACGAAAACCTCCATCTGCCCCATTCCCCCAGACTCTAACCTCCATCTCCCCCATTACACCCGACTCTAACCTCCATCTCCCCTATTCCGCCAGACACTATCCTCCATTTCCTCCTTCCCCCAGACTCTAACCTCCATCTCCCCCATTCCACCAGATTCTATCCTCCATCACCCCCATTCCCCCAGACTCGAACCTCCATCTCCACCATCCCACCAGATTCTATCCTCCATCTCCCCCATTCTCCGAGACTCTATCCTCCATCTCCCCTCTTGCCCCACACGATATCCTCCATCTCCACCATTCCCCCAGACTCTATCCTCCATCTCCCCTCTTCCCCCACACTCTAACCTCCATCTCCCCCATTCCCCCAGACTCCATCCTCCATCTCCCCCATTCCCCCAGAGTCTTTCCTCCAACTCCCCTCTTCCCCAGACTCAAACCTCCATTTCCCCCAGACTCTAACCTCCATCTCCCCCCTTCCCCAAGACTCTATCCTCCATCTCCCCTCTTCCCCCACAATCTAACCTCCATCTCCACCATTCCCCCAGACTCTACCCTCCATCTCCCCTCATCCCCAGACTCCAATCTCCATCTCCCCCTTTCCCCCAGACTCAAACCTCCATCTCCCCCATTCCCCCAGACTCGATCCTCCATTTCCCGCAGACTCTATCCTCCATCTCCCCTCTTCCCCCACACTCTATCCTCAATCTCCACCATTCCCCAAGACTCGAACCTCCATTTCCATCATTCCCCCAGACTCTAACCTCCATTTCCCCCTTCCCCCAGACTCTATACTCCATCTCCCCTCTTCCCCCACACTCTATCCTTCATCTCCACCATTCCCCCAAACTCTATCCTCCATCTCCCCTCTTCCCCCACACACCATCCTCCATCTCCCCCATTCCCCCAGAGTCTATCCTCCAACTCCCCTCTTCCCCAGACTCTAACCTCCATTTCCCCCAGACTCTAAACTCCATCTCCCCCATTCCCCCAGACTCTAACCTCCATCTCCTCCATTCTCCCAGACTCTAAGCACAATCTCACCCATTCCCCTGTTCCCTAAACTCCATCTCCCCCATTCCCCCGGACTCAAACCTCCATCTCCCCTCTTCGCCCAAACTCTAACTTCCATCTCCCCCATTCCCCCAGACTCTAACCTCCATCTCCCCCATTCTCCCAGACTCTAAGCACAATCTCACCCATTCCCCTGTTCCCTAAACTCCATCTCCCCCATTCCCCCGGACTCAAACCTCCATCTCCCCTCTTCGCCCAAACTCTAACTTCCATCTCCCCCATTCCCCCAATCACCAACCTCCATCTCCCCCATTCCCCCAGCCTCTAACCTCCATCTCCCCCCTTCCCCAAGACTCGATCCTCCATCTCCCCTCTTCCCCCACACTCTAACCTCCATCTGCCCCATTCCCCCAGACTCTAACCTCCATCTCCCCTCTTCCCCAGACTCTAATCTCCATCTCCCCCATTCCCCAGAGTCTATCCTCCAACTCCCCTCTTCCCCAGACTCCAATCTCCATATCCCCCATTCCCCCAGAGTCTATCCTCCAACTCCCCTCTTCCCCAGACTCTAACCTCCATTTCCCCCAGACTCAAACCTCCATTTCCCAATTCCGCCAGACTCTAACCTCCATCTCCTCCATTACACCAGACTCTATCCTCCATTTCCCCCAGACTCTATCCTCCATCTCCCCTCTTCCCCCACACTCTATCCTCCATCTCCACCATTCCCCCAGACTCTAACGTCCATCTCCACCATTCCCCGTGACTCTAACCTCCATCTCCCCTCTCCCCCAGATTCAAACCTCCATCTGCCCCATTCCCCCAGACTCGAACCTCCATCTCCCCTCTTCCCCAGACTCTAATCTCCATCTCCCCCATTCCCCAGACTCTAACCTCCATTTCCGCAAGACTCAAACCTCCATTTCCCCATTCCGCCAGACTCTAACCTCCATCTCCCCTCTCCCCCAGACGAAAACCACCATCTGCCCCATTCCCCCAGACTCTAACCTCCATCTCCCCCATTACACCCGACTCTAACCTCCATCTCCCCTATTCCGCCAGACACTATCCTCCATCTCCCACATTCCCCCAGACTCTATCCTCCATCTCCCCCATTCCCCCAGACTCTATCCTCCATCTCCCGCATTCCACCAGACTCAATCCTCCATCTCACCCATTCCCCCAGACTCTATCCTCCATCTCCCCCATTACACCGACTCTAACCTCCATCTCCCCTCTTCCCCCAGACTCTATCCTCCATCACCACCATTCCCCCAGCCGCAAACCTCCATTTCCTCCTTCCCCCAGACTCTAACCTCCATCTCCCCCATTCCACCAGATTCTATCCTCCATCACCCCCATTCCCCCAGACTCTAACCTCCATCTCCACCATCCCACCAGATTCTATCCTCCATCTCCCCCATTCTCCGAGACTCTATCCTCCATCTCCCCTCTTGCCCCACACGATATCCTCCATCTCCACCATTCCCCCAGACTCTATCCTCCAACTCCCCTCTTCCCCAGACTCCAATCTCCATCTCCCCCATTCCCCCAGAGTCTATCCTCCAACTCCCCTCTTCCCCAGACTCTAACCTCCATTTCCACCAGACTCTAAACTCCATCTCCCCCATTCCCCCAGACTCTAACCTCCATCTCCCCCATTCTCCCAGACTCGAAGCACAATCTCACCCATTCCCCTGTTCCCTAAACTCCATCTCCCCCATTCCCCCGGACTCAAACCTCCATCTCCCCTCTTCGCCCAAACTCTAACTTCCATTTCCCCCATTCCCCCAATCACCAACCTCCATCTCCCCCATTCCCCCAGCCTCTAACCTCCATCTCCCCCCTTCCCCAAGACTCGATCCTCCATCTCCCCTCTTCCCCCACACTCTAACCTGCATCTCCCCCGTTCCCCCAGACTCTATCCTCCATCTCCCACATTCCCCCAGACTCTAACCTCCATCTGCCCCATTCCCCCAGACTCTAACCTCCATCTCCCCTCTTCCCCAGACTCTAATCTCCATCTCCCCCATTCCCCAGAGTCTATCCTCCAACTCCCCTCTTCCCCAGACTCCAATCTCCATATCCCCCATTCCCCCAGAGTCTATCCTCCAACTCCCCTCTTCCCCAGACTCTAACCTCCATTTCCCCCAGACTCAAACCTCCATTTCCCAATTCCGCCAGACTCTAACCTCCATCTCCTCCATTACACCAGACTCTATCCTCCATTTCCCCCAGACTCTATCCTCCATCTCCCCTCTTCCCCCACACTCTATCCTCCATCTCCACCATTCCCCCAGACTCTAACGTCCATCTCCACCATTCCCCGTGACTCTAACCTCCATCTCCCCTCTCCCCCAGATTCAAACCTCCATCTGCCCCATTCCCCCAGACTCGAACCTCCATCTCCCCTCTTCCCCAGACTCTAATCTCCATCTCCCCCATTCCCCAGACTCTAACCTCCATTTCCGCAAGACTCAAACCTGCATTTCCCCATTCCGCCAGACTCCAACCTCCATCTCCCCTCTCCCCCAGACGAAAACCTCCATCTGCCCCATTCCCCCAGACTCCAACCTCCATCTCCCCCATTACACCCGACTCTTACCTCCATCTCCCCTATTCCGCCAGACACTATCCTCCATCTCCCACATTCCCCCAGACTATATCCTCCATCTCCCCCATTCCCCCAGACTCTATCCTCCATCTCTCGCATTCCACCAGACTCAATCCTCCATCTCACCCATTCCCCCAGACTCTATCCTCCATCTCCCCCATTACACCGACTCTAACCTCCATCTCCCCTATTCCCCCAGACTCCATCCTCCATCTCCCCTCTTCCCCCACACTCTATCCTCCATCACCACCATTCCCCCAGCCGCAAACCTCCATTTCCTCCTTCCCCCAGACTCTAACCTCCATCTCCCCCATTCCACCAGATTCTATCCTCCATCACCCCCATTCCCCCAGACTCTAACCTCCATCTCCACCATCCCACCAGATTCTATCCTCCATCTCCCCCATTCTCCGAGACTCTATCCTCCATCTCCCCTCTTGCCCCACACGATATCCTCCATCTCCACCATTCCCCCAGACTCTATCCTCCATCTCCCCTCTTGCCCCACACGATATCCTCCATCTCCCCCATTCCCCCAGAGTCTTTCCTCCAACTCCCCTCTTCCCCAGACTCAAACCTCCATTTCCCCCAGACTCTAACCTCCATCTCCCCCCTTCCCCAAGACTCTATCCTCCATCTCCCCTCTTCCCCCACAATCTAACCTCCATCTCCACCATTCCCCCAGACTCTACCCTCCATCTCCCCTCATCCCCAGACTCCAATCTCCATCTCCCCCTTTCCCCCAGACTCAAACCTACATCTCCCCCATTCCCCCAGACTCGATCCTCCATTTCCCCCAGACTCTATCCTCCATCTCCCCTCTTCCCCCACACTCTATCCTCAATCTCCACCATTCCCCAAGACTCGAACCTCCATCTCCCCCATTCCCCCAGAGTCTTTCCTCCAACTCCCCTCTTCCCCAGACTCAAACCTCCATTTCCCCCAGACTCTAACCTCCATCTCCCCCCTTCCCCAAGACTCTATCCTCCATCTCCCCTCTTCCCCCACAATCTAACCTCCATCTCCACCATTCCCCCAGACTCTACCCTCCATCTCCCCTCATCCACAGACTCCAATCTCCATCTCCCCCATTCCCCCAGACTCAAACCTCCATCTCCCCCATTCCCCCAGACTCGATCCTCCATTTCCCCCAGACTCTATCCTCCATCTCCCCTCTTCCCCCACACTCTATCCTCAATCTCCACCATTCCCCAAGACTCGAACCTCCATCTCCATCATTCCCCCAGACTCTAACCTCCATTTCCCCCTTCCCCCAGACTCTATACTCCATCTCCCCTCTTCCCCCACACTCTATCCTTCATCTCCACCATTCCCCCAAACTCTATCCTCCATCTCCCCTCTTCCCCCACACACCATCCTCCATCTCCCCCATTCCCCCAGAGTCTATCCTCCAACTCCCCTCTTCCCCAGACTCTAACCTCCATTTCCCCCAGACTCTAAACTCCATCTCCCCCATTCCCCCAGACTCTAACCTCCATCTCCCCCATTCTCCCAGACTCTAAGCACAATCTCACCCATTCCCCTGTTCCCTAAACTCCATCTCCCCCATTCCCCCGGACTCAAACCTCCATCTCCCCTCTTCGCCCAAACTCTAACTTCCATCTCCCCCATTCCCCCAATCACCAACCTCCATCTCCCCCATTCCCCCAGCCTCTAACCTCCATCTCCCCCCTTCCCCAAGACTCGATCCTCCATCTCCCCTCTTCCCCCACACTCTAACCTCCATCTGCCCCATTCCCCCAGACTCTAACCTCCATCTCCCCTCTTCCCCAGACTCTAATCTCCATCTCCCCCATTCCCCAGAGTCTATCCTCCAACTCCCCTCTTCCCCAGACTCCAATCTCCATATCCCCCATTCCCCCAGAGTCTATCCTCCAACTCCCCTCTTCCCCAGACTCTAACCTCCATTTCCCCCAGACTCAAACCTCCATTTCCCAATTCCGCCAGACTCTAACCTCCATCTCCTCCATTACACCAGACTCTATCCTCCATTTCCCCCAGACTCTATCCTCCATCTCCCCTCTTCCCCCACACTCTATCCTCCATCTCCACCATTCCCCCAGACTCTAACGTCCATCTCCACCATTCCCCGTGACTCTAACCTCCATCTCCCCTCTCCCCCAGATTCAAACCTCCATCTGCCCCATTCCCCCAGACTCGAACCTCCATCTCCCCTCTTCCCCAGACTCTAATCTCCATCTCCCCCATTCCCCAGACTCTAACCTCCATTTCCGCAAGACTCAAACCTGCATTTCCCCATTCCGCCAGACTCCAACCTCCATCTCCCCTCTCCCCCAGACGAAAACCTCCATCTGCCCCATTCCCCCAGACTCCAACCTCCATCTCCCCCATTACACCCGACTCTTACCTCCATCTCCCCTATTCCGCCAGACACTATCCTCCATCTCCCACATTCCCCCAGACTATATCCTCCATCTCCCCCATTCCCCCAGACTCTATCCTCCATCTCTCGCATTCCACCAGACTCAATCCTCCATCTCACCCATTCCCCCAGACTCTATCCTCCATCTCCCCCATTACACCGACTCTAACCTCCATCTCCCCTATTCCCCCAGACTCCATCCTCCATCTCCCCTCTTCCCCCACACTCTATCCTCCATCACCACCATTCCCCCAGCCGCAAACCTCCATTTCCTCCTTCCCCCAGACTCTAACCTCCATCTCCCCCATTCCACCAGATTCTATCCTCCATCACCCCCATTCCCCCAGACTCTAACCTCCATCTCCACCATCCCACCAGATTCTATCCTCCATCTCCCCCATTCTCCGAGACTCTATCCTCCATCTCCCCTCTTGCCCCACACGATATCCTCCATCTCCACCATTCCCCCAGACTCTATCCTCCATCTCCCCTCTTGCCCCACACGATATCCTCCATCTCCCCCATTCCCCCAGAGTCTTTCCTCCAACTCCCCTCTTCCCCAGACTCAAACCTCCATTTCCCCCAGACTCTAACCTCCATCTCCCCCCTTCCCCAAGACTCTATCCTCCATCTCCCCTCTTCCCCCACAATCTAACCTCCATCTCCACCATTCCCCCAGACTCTACCCTCCATCTCCCCTCATCCCCAGACTCCAATCTCCATCTCCCCCTTTCCCCCAGACTCAAACCTACATCTCCCCCATTCCCCCAGACTCGATCCTCCATTTCCCCCAGACTCTATCCTCCATCTCCCCTCTTCCCCCACACTCTATCCTCAATCTCCACCATTCCCCAAGACTCGAACCTCCATCTCCCCCATTCCCCCAGAGTCTTTCCTCCAACTCCCCTCTTCCCCAGACTCAAACCTCCATTTCCCCCAGACTCTAACCTCCATCTCCCCCCTTCCCCAAGACTCTATCCTCCATCTCCCCTCTTCCCCCACAATCTAACCTCCATCTCCACCATTCCCCCAGACTCTACCCTCCATCTCCCCTCATCCACAGACTCCAATCTCCATCTCCCCCATTCCCCCAGACTCAAACCTCCATCTCCCCCATTCCCCCAGACTCGATCCTCCATTTCCCCCAGACTCTATCCTCCATCTCCCCTCTTCCCCCACACTCTATCCTCAATCTCCACCATTCCCCAAGACTCGAACCTCCATCTCCATCATTCCCCCAGACTCTAACCTCCATTTCCCCCTTCCCCCAGACTCTATACTCCATCTCCCCTCTTCCCCCACACTCTATCCTTCATCTCCACCATTCCCCCAAACTCTATCCTCCATCTCCCCTCTTCCCCCACACGCCATCCTCCATCTCCCCCATTCCCCCAGAGTCTATCCTCCAACTCCCCTCTTCCCCAGACTCTAACCTCCATTTCCCCCAGACTCTAAACTCCATCTCCCCCATTCCCCCAGACTCTAACCTCCATCTCCCCCATTCTCCCAGACTCGAAGCACAATCTCACCCATTCCCCTGTTCCCTAAACTCCATCTCCCCCATTCCCCCGGACTCAAACCTCCATCTCCCCTCTTCGCCCAAACTCTAACTTCCATCTCCCCCATTCCCCCAGACTCTAACCTCCATCTCCCCCATTCTCCCAGACTCTAAGCACAATCTCACCCATTCCCCTGTTCCCTAAACTCCATCTCCCCCATTCCCCCGGACTCAAACCTCCATCTCCCCTCTTTGCCCAAACTCTAACTTCCATCTCCCCCATTCCCCCAATCACCAACCTCCATCTCCCCCATTCCCCCAGCCTCTAACCTCCATCTCCCCCCTTCCCCAAGACTCGATCCTCCATCTCCCCTCTTCCCCCACACTCTAACCTCCATCTGCCCCATTCCCCCAGACTCTAACCTCCATCTCCCCTCTTCCCCAGACTCTAATCTCCATCTCCCCCATTCCCCAGAGTCTATCCTCCAACTCCCCTCTTCCCCAGACTCCAATCTCCATATCCCCCATTCCCCCAGAGTCTATCCTCCAACTCCCCTCTTCCCCAGACTCTAACCTCCATTTCCCCCAGACTCAAACCTCCATTTCCCAATTCCGCCAGACTCTAACCTCCATCTCCTCCATTACACCAGACTCTATCCTCCATTTCCCCCAGACTCTATCCTCCATCTCCCCTCTTCCCCCACACTCTATCCTCCATCTCCACCATTCCCCCAGACTCTAACGTCCATCTCCACCATTCCCCGTGACTCTAACCTCCATCTCCCCTCTCCCCCAGATTCAAACCTCCATCTGCCCCATTCCCCCAGACTCGAACCTCCATCTCCCCTCTTCCCCAGACTCTAATCTCCATCTCCCCCATTCCCCAGACTCTAACCTCCATTTCCGCAAGACTCAAACCTCCATTTCCCCATTCCGCCAGACTCTAACCTCCATCTCCCCTCTCCCCCAGACGAAAACCTCCATCTGCCCCATTCCCCCAGACTCTAACCTCCATCTCCCCCATTACACCCGACTCTAACCTCCATCTCCCCTATTCCGCCAGACACTATCCTCCATCTCCCCCATTCCCCCAGACTCTATCCTCCATCTCCCGCATTCCACCAGACTCAATCCTCCATCTCACCCATTCCCCCAGACTCTATCCTCCATCTCCCCCATTACACCGACTCTAACCTCCATCTCCCCTATTCCCCCAGACTCCATCCTCCATCTCCACTCTTCCCCCACACTCTATCCTCCATCACCACCATTCCCCCAGCCGCAAACCTCCATTTCCTCCTTCCCCCAGACTCTAACCTCCATCTCCCCCATTCCACCAGATTCTATCCTCCATCACCCCCATTCTCCGAGACTCTATCCTCCATCTCCCCTCTTCCCCCAGACTCCATCCTCCATCTCCCCCATTCCCCCAGAGTCTTTCCTCCAACTCCCCTCTTCCCCAGACTCAAACCTCCATTTCCCCCAGACTCTAACCTCCATCTCCCCCCTTCCCCAAGACTCTGTCCTCCATCTCCCCTCTTCCCCCACAATCTAACCTCCATCTCCACCATTCCCCCAGACTCTACCCTCCATCTCCCCTCATCCCCAGACTCCAATCTCCATCTCCCCCTTTCCCCCAGACTCAAACCTCCATCTCCCCCATTCCCCCAGACTCGATCCTCCATTTCCCCCAGACTCTATCCTCCATCTCCCCTCTTCCCCCACACTCTATCCTCAATCTCCACCATTCCCCAAGACTCGAACCTCCATCTCCATCATTCCCCCAGACTCTAACCTCCATCTCCCCTCTCCCCCAGACTCAAACCTCCATCTGCCCCATTCCCCCGAGTCTATCCTCCAACTCCCCTCTTCCCCAGACTCCAATCTCTTCTCCCCCATTCCCCCAGAGTCTATCCTCCAACTCCCCTCTTCCCCAGACTCTAACCTCCATTTCCACCAGACTCAAACCTCCATTTCCCAATTCCGCCAGACTCTAACCTCCATCTCCCCTCTCCCCCAGACTCAAACCTCCATCTCCCCCATTCCGCCAGACTCTATCCTCCATCTCCCGCATTCCACCAGACTCAATCCTCCATCTCCCCCAATCCCCCAGACTCTAACCTCCATCTCCCCCAATCCCCCAGACTCTAACCTCCATCTCCCCCATTACACCGACTCGAACCTCCATCTCCCCTATTCCCCCAGACTCTATCCTCCATCTCCCCCATTCTCCCAGACTCTATCCTCCATCTCCCCCATTCTCCCAGACTCTATCCTCCATCTCCCCTCTTCCCCCACACTCTATCCTCCATCTCCACCATTCCCCCAGCCGCAAACCTCCATTTCCTCCTTCCCCCAGACTCCACCCTCCATCTCCCCCATTCCTCCAGATTCTATCCTCCATCACCCCCATTCCCCCAGACTCTAACCTCCATCTCCAACATCCCACCAGATTCTATCCTCCATCTCCCCCATTCTCCGAGACTCTATCCTCCAACTCCCCTCTTCCCCAGATTCTAACCTCCATTTCCCCCAAATTCAAACCTCCAACTCGCCCATTCCCCCAGACTCAAACCTCCATCTCCCCGATTCCCCCAGACTCGATCCTCCATTTCCCCCAGACTCTATCCTCCATCTCCCCTCTTCCCCCACACTCTATCCTCAATCTCCACCATTCCCCAAGACTCGAACCTCCATCTCCATCATTCCCCCAGACTCTAACCTCCATCACCCCTCTCCCCCAGACTCAAACCTCCATCTGCCCCATTCCCCCGAGACTATCCTCCAACTCCCCTCTTCCCAGACTCCAATCTCCATCTCCCCCAATCCCCCAGAGTCTATCCTCCAACTCCCCTCTTCCCCAGACTCTAACCTCCATTTCCCCCAGACTCAAACCTCCATTTCCCAATTCCGCCAGACTCTAACCTCCATCTCCCCTCTCCCCCAGACTCAAACCTCCATCTGCCCCATTCCCCCAGACTCTAACCTCCATCTCCACCATTCCACCAGATTCTAACCTCCATCTCCCCCATTCCCCCAGACTCTATCCTCCATCTCCCCCATTCCCCCAGACTCTATCCTCCATCTCCCCCATTCCCCCAGACTCTATCCTCCATCTCCTCCATTCCCCCAGACTCTATCCTCCATCTCTCCCATTACACCCGACTCTAACCTCCATCTCCCCTATTCCCCCAGACTCTATCCTCCATCTCCCCCATTCTCCCAGACTCTATCCTCCGTCTCCCCTCTTCCCCCACACTCTACTCTCCATCTCCACCATTCCCCCAGACTCTATCCTCCATCTCCCCTCTTCCCCCACACTCGAACCTCCATCTCCCCCATTCCCCCAGAGTCTAAGCTACATCTTCCCTCTTCCCCAGACTCCAATCTCCATCTACCCCATTACACCGAATCTAACCTCCATCTCCCCCATTCCACCAGACTCTATCCTCCATCTCCCCCATTCTCCCAGACTCTATCCTCCATCTCCCCTCTTCCCCCACACTCTACTCTCCATCTCCACCATTCCCCCAGACTCTATCCTCCATCTCCCCTCTTCCCCCAGACTCTAACCTCCATCTCTCCCATTCCCCCTGACTCTAACCTATATCTTCCCTCTTCCCCAGACTCCAATCTCCATCTCCCCCATTCCCCCAGAGTCTATCCTCCAACTCCCCTCTTCCCCAGATTCTAACCACCATTTCCCCCAGACTCTAACCTCCATCTCCCCCATTCGCCCATTCCCGAAACTCCATCTTCCCCATTCCACCTGACTCTAACCTCCATCTCCACCATTCCCCCAGAATCCAACCTCCATCTCCCGCATTCCCACAGACTCGAACCACAATCTCACCTATTCCCCCATTCCTTGAACCCATCTCCCCCATTTCCCCAGACTCGAAGCTCAATCTCCCCCATTCCCAAAGCCTCTATCCTCCATCTCCCCTCTTCACCCACACTCTAACGTCCATCTCCCCCATTCCCCGAGACTCTATCCTCCATTTCCCCCTGACTCTATCCTCCATCTCCCCTCTTCCCCCACACTCAATCCTCCATCGACACCATTCCCCCAGAGTCTATCCTCCATCTCCCCTCTTCCCCAGACTCTAACCTCCACTTCCCCCAGACTCTAAACTCCATCTCCCCCATTCCACCAGACTCTAACCTCCATCTCCCCCATTCCCCCAGACTCTAACCTCCATCTCCCCTCTTCCCCAGATTCTAATCTCCATCTCCCCCATTCCACAGAGTCTATCCTCCAACTCCCCTCTTCCCCAGACTCCAATCTCCATCTCCCCCATTCCCCAGAGACTATTCTACATCTCCCCTCTTCCCCAGACTCCAATCTCCATCTCCCCCATTCCCCCAGAGTCTATCCTCCAACTCCCCTCTTCCCCAGACTCGAACCTCCATTTTCCCCAGACTCTAACCTCCATCTCCCCCATTTCCCCAGACTCGAACCTCCATCTCCCCTCTCCCCCAGACTCAAACCTCCATCTGCCCCATTCCACCAGACTCTAACCTCCATCTCCCCCATTCCACCAGATTCTATCCTACATTTCCCCCATTCCCCCAGACTCTAACCTCCATCTCCCCCATTCCACCAGATTCTATCCTCCAGCTCCCCCATTCCCCCAGATTCTATCCTCCATCTCCCCCATTCCCCCAGCCTCGAAACTCCATCTCCCCCCTTCCCCCAGACTCTATCCTCCATCTCCCCTATTCCCCCAGACTCTATCCTCCATCTCCCCCATTCTCCCAGACTCTATCCTCCATCTCCCCTCTTACCCCACACTCTAACCTCCATCTCCACCATTCCCCCAGACTCTATCCTCCATCTTCCCTCTTCCTCCACACTCTAAACTCCATCACCCCCATTCCCCCAGACTCTATCCTCCATCTCCTCTCTTCCCCCACACTCTATCCTCCATCTCCACCATTCCCCGAGCCTCTAACCTCCATTTTCTCTTCTCCCAGACACTATCCTCCATCTCCCCTCTTCCCCACACTCTAACCTCCATCTCCCCCATTTCCCCAGACTCTATCCTCCATCTCCTCTGTTCCCCCACACTCTATCCTGCATCTCCACCATTCCCCCAGACTCTAACCTCCATCTCCCCCATTACACCAGACTCTATCCTCCATTTCCCCCAGACTCTAACCTCCATCTCCCGTGTTCCCCCACACTCTATCCTCCATCTCCACCATTGCCCCAGACTCTAACCTCCATCTCCCCCATTCCCGCAGACTCTACCCTCCAACTCCACTCTTCCCATTTTCTAACCTCCATTTCCCCCAAATTCTAACCTCCATCTCCCCCATTCCACCATTCCCGAAACTCAATCTTCCCCATTCCCCTGACTCTAACCTCCACCTCCACCATTCCCCCAGACTCTAACTTCCATCTCCCCCATTCCCACAGAGTCAAACCTCCATCTCCCCTCTTCCCCAGACTATAATCTCCATCTCCCCCATTACCCCAGAGTCTATCCTCCAACTCCCCTCTTCCCCAGACTCAAACCTCCATTTCCCACAGACTCTAACCTCCATCTCCCCCATTCCCCCAGACTCAAACCTCCATCTCCCCATTCCCTAAACTCGATCTCCCCCATTCCGCCAGACTCCAACCTCCATCTCCCCCATTCTCCCAGACTCAAACCTGCATCTCCCCCAATCCCTCAGACTCTAACCTCCATCTCCCCTCTTCCCCAGATTCTAATCTCCATCTCCCCCATTCCACAGAGTCTATCCTCCAATTCCCCCATTCCCCCAGCCTCGAAACTACATCTCACCCCTTCCCCCAGACTCTCTCCTCCATCTCCACCATTCCCCCAGACTCTAACCTCCATCTCCACCATTCCCCCAGACTCTAACCTCCATCACCCCTCTCCCCCAGAAACTAATCTCCATCTCCCCCATTCCCCAGAGTCTATCCTCCAACTCCCCTCTCCACCAGACACAAACCTCCATCTGCCCCATTCCCCCAGACTCTAATCTCCATCTCCCCTCTCCCCCAGACTCAAACCTCCATCTGCCCCATTCCCCCAGACTCTAACCTCCATCTCCCCCATTCCACCAGATTCTATCCTCCATCTCCCCCATTCCCCCAGACTCTAACCTCCATCTCCCCCATTACCCCAGACTCTATCCTCCATCTCCCCCATTCCCCCAGACTCTATCCTCCATCTCCCCCATTTTTGCAGACTCTATCCTCCATCTCCCCTCTTCCCCCACACTCTATCCTCCACCTCCACCATTCCCCCAGCCTCTAACCTCCATTTCCCCTTCCCCCAGATTCTATCCTCCATCACCCCCATTCCCCCAGGCTCTATCCTCCATCACCCCCATTCCCCCAGGCTTGATCCTCCATTTCCCCCAGACTCTATCCTCCATCTCACCTCTTCCACCACATTCTATCCTCCATCTCCCCCATTCCCCCAGACTCCAACCTTCATCTCCACCATTCCCCCACACTCTATCCTCCATCTCCAGCATTCCCCCAGACTCTAACCTCCATCTCCCCCATTCCCCCAGACTCCAACCTTCATCTCCCCCATTCCCCCAGACTCTAACCACAATCTCCCCTCTTCCCCCACACTCTAACCTCCATCTCCTCCATTTCCCCCAGATTCGATCCTCCATCTCCCCTCTTCCCCCACACTCCATCCGCCATCTCCACCATTCCCCCAGACTCGAACCACAATCTCACCCATTCCCCCTTTCCCTAAACTTCATTTCCCCCATTCCCCCAGACTCAAACCTCCATCTCCCCTCTTCCCCAGACTCTATCCTCCATCTCCCCTCTACCCCACACTCTATCCTCCATCTCCACCATTCCCCAAGACTCTATCCTCAATCTCCCCTCTTCCCCCACACTCTAACCTCCATCTCCCCCATTCCCCCAGACTCTATCCTCCATCTCCCCCATTCCCCCAGGCTTGATCCTCCATTTCCCCCAGACTCTATCCTCCACCTCCCCTCTTCCCCCACATTCTATCCTCCATCTCCACCAGACTCTAACCTCCATCTCCCCCATTCCCCCAGACTCTAACCTTCATCTCCCCCATTCCCCCAGACTCTAACCACAATCTCACCCATTCCCCCATTCCCTAAACTTCATTTCCCCCATTCCCCCAGACTCAAACCTCCATCTCCCCTCTTCCCCAGACTCTATCCTCCATCTCCCCTCTTCCCCCACACTCTATCCTCCATCTCCACCATTCCCCCAGACTCTATCCTCCATCTCCCCTCTTCCCCCACACTCTAACCTCCATCTCCCCCATTCCCCCAGACTCTAACCTCCATCTCCCCTCTTCGCCCAAACTCAAAACTCCACCTCCCCCATTCCCCCAATCTCCAACCTCCATCTCCCCCATTCCCCCAGCCTCTAACCTCCATCTCCCCCCTTCCCCAAGACTCTATCCTCCATCTCCCCTCTTCCCCCACACTCTAACCTCCATCACCCCCATTCCCCCAGACTCTATCCTCCATCTCCCTCATTCCCCCAGACTCTATCCTCCATTTCCCCGAGACTCTGTCCTCCATCTCCCCTCTTCCCCCACACTCTGTCCTCCATCTCCACCATCCCCCCAGACTCTAACCTCCATCTCCACCATTCCCCCAGACTCTACCCTCCATCTTCCCTCTCCCCCAGACTCAAACCTCCATCTCCACATTCCCCCAGAGTCTCACCTCCATCTCCCCTCTTCCCCAGACTCCAATCTCCATCTCCCCCTTTCCCCCAGAGTCTATCCTCCATCTCCCCTCTTCCCCAGATTCTAACCTTCATTTCGCCCAAATTCAAACCTCCAACTCCCCCATTCCCCCAGACTCGAACCTCCATCTCCCCCATTCCCCCAGACTCGATCGTCCATTTCCCCCAGACTCTATCCTCCATCTCCCCTCTTCCCCCACACTCTATCCTCCATCTCCACCATTCCCCCAGACTCTATCCTCCATCTCCCCTCTTCACCCACACTCTAACCTCCATCTCCTCCATTTCCCCCAGATTCGATCCTCCATCTCCCCTCTTCCCCCACACTCCATCCGCCATCTCCACCATGCACCCAGCCTCTAACCTCCATTTCTCCTTCCCCCAGACTCTATCCTCCATCTCCCCCATTCCCCCAGGCTTGATCCTCCATTTCCCCCAGACTCTATCCTCCATCTCCCCTCTTCCCCCACATTCTATCCTCCATCTCCACCATTCCCCCAGACTCTAACCTCCATCTCCCCCATTCCCCCAGACTCTAACCTTCATCTCCCCCATTCCCCCAGACTCGAACCACAATCTCACCCATTCCCCCTTTCCCTAAACTTCATTTCCCCCATTCCCCCAGACTCAAACCTCCATCTCCCCTCTTCCCCAGACTCTATCCTCCATCTCCCCTCTACCCCACACTCTATCCTCCATCTCCACCATTCCTCCAGACTCTATCCTCCATCTCCCCTCTTCCCCCACACTCTAACCTCCATCTCCTCCATTTCCCCAAGATTCTATCCTCCATCTCCCCCATTCCCCCAGAGTCTATCTTCCAACTCCCCTCTTCCCCAGACTCCAACCTCCATTTCCACCGGACTCTAACCTCCATCTCCCCCATTCTCCCAGACTCTAACCACAATCTCACCCATTCCCCCGTTCCCTAAATTCCATCTCCCCCATTCCCCCGGACTCAAACCTCCATCTCCCCTCTTCGACCAAACTCTAACCTCCACCTCCCCCATTCCCCCAATCTGCAACCTCCATCTCCCCCATTCCCACAGCCTCTAACCTCCATCTCCCCCCTTCCCCAAGACTCTATCCTCAATCTCCCCTCTTCCCCCACACTCTAACCTCCATCTCCCCCATTCCCCCAGATTCTATCCTCCATCTCCCCCATTCCCCCAGGCTTGATCCTCCATTTCCCCCAGACTCTAACCTCCATCTCCCCTCTTCGCCCAAACTCTAAACTCCACCTCCCCCATTCCCCCAATCTCCAACCTCCATCTCCCCCATTCCCCCAGCCTCTAACCTCCATCTCCCCCCTTCCCCAAGACTCTATCCTCCATCTCCACTCTTCCCCCACACTCTAACCTCCATCACCCCCATTCCCCCAGACTCTATCCTCCATCTCCCTCATTCCCCCAGACTCTATCCTCCATTTCCCCCAGACTCTATCCTCCATCTCCCCTCTTCCCCCACACTCTGTCCTCCATCTCCACCATCCCCCCAGACTCTAACCTCCATCTCCACCATTCCCCCAGACTCTACCCTCCATCTTCCCTCTCCCCCAGACTCAAACCTCCATCTCCACATTCCCCCAGAGTCTCACCTCCATCTCCCCTCTTCCCCAGACTCCAATCTCCATCTCCCCCTTAACCCCAGAGTCTATCCTCCATCTCCCCTCTTCCCCAGATTCTAACCTTCATTTCCCCCAAATTCAAACCTCCAACTCCCCCATTCCCCCAGACTCGAACCTCCATCTCCCCCATTCCCCCAGACTCGATCGTCCATTTCCCCCAGACTCTATCCTCCATCTCCCCTCTTCCCCCACACTCTATCCTCAATCTCCATCATTCCCCCAGACTCTAACCTCCATCTGCCCCATTCCCCCCGACTCTAACCTCCATCTCCCCTCTTCCCCAGACTCTAATCTTCATCTCCCCCATTCCACTGAGTCTATCCTCCAACTCCCCTCTTCCCCAGACTCCAATCTCCATCTCCCCCATTCCCCCAGAGTCTATCCTCCAACTCCCCTCTTCCCCAGGCTCTAACCTCCATTTCCCCCTGACTCAAATCTCAAATTCCCAATTCCGCCAGACTCCAACCTCCATCTCCCCTCTCCCCCAGACTCAAACCTCCATCTCCCCCATTCCCCCAGACTCTATCCTCCATCGCCCCCATTCTCCCAGACTCTATCCTCCATTTCCCCCTTCCCCCAGACTCTATCCTCCATCTCCCCTCTTCCCCCACACTCCATCCTCCATCTCCACCATTCCCCCAGACTCTAACCTCCATCTCCCCTCTCCCCCAGCCTCTAACCTCCATTTCCCCCTTCCCCCAGACTCTATCCTCCATCTCCCCTCTTCCCCCACACTCCATCCTCCATCTCCACCATTCCCACAGACTCTAACCTCCATCTTCCCTCTTCCCCAGACTCCAATCTCCATCTCCCCCATTCCCCCAGAGTCTATCCTCCAACTCCCCTCTTCCCCAGATTCTAACCTCCATTTCCCCCAGACTCTAACCTCCATCTCCCCCATTCCCCCATTCCCGAAACTCCATCTTCCCCATTCCACCTGACTCTAACCTTCATCTCCACCATTCCCCCAGCCTCGAACCTCCATCTCCCCCATTTCCCCAGACTCAAACCTCCATCGCCCCTCTTCCCCAGACTCTATCCTTCATCTCAGCCATTCCCCCAGTCTCGAACCTCCATCTCCCCCATTCCCCTCGACTCTATCCTCCATTTCCCCCATTCCCCTCGACTCTATCCTCCATTTCCCCCAGACTCTATCCTCCATCTCCCCTCTTCCCCCACAATCTATCCTCAATCTCCACCATTCCCCCAGACTTGAACCTCCATCTCCATCATTCCCCCAGACTCTAACCTCCATCTCCCCTCTCTCCCAGACTCAAACCTCCATCTGCCCCATTCCCCCAGACTCTAACCTCCATCTCCATCATTCCCCCAGACTCTAACCTCCATCTCCCCTCTCTCCCAGACTCAAACCTCCATCTGCCCCATTCCCCCAGACTCTAACCTCCATCTCCATCATTCCCCCAGACTCTAACCTCCATCTCCCCTCTCTCCCAGACTCAAACCTCCATCTGCCCCATTCCCCCAGACTCTAACCTCCATCTCCCCTCTTCCCCAGACTCCAATATCCATCTCCCCCATTCCCCCAGAGTCTATCCTCCAACTCCCCTCTTCGCCAGACTCAAACCTCCATCTGCCCCATTCCCCCAAACTCTAACCTCCATCTCCATCATTCCACCAGATTCTATCCTCCATCTCCCCCATTCCCCCAGGCTCTAACCTCCATCTGCCCCATTCCACTAGATTCTATCCTCCATCTCCCCCATTCCCCCAGACTCTAACCTCCATCTGCCCCATTCCACCAGATTCTATCCTCCATCTCCCCCATTACACCCGACTCTAACCTCCATCTCCCCCATTCCCCAGAGTCTATCCTCCATCTTCCCTCTTCCCCAGACTCCAATCTCCATCTCCCCCATTCCCCCAGAGTCAATCCTCCAACTCCCCTCTTCCCCAGATTCTAACCTCCATTTCCCCCTGACTCTAACCTCCATCTCCCACATTCCACCAGACTCGAACCACAATCCCACCCATTCCCCCATTCCCGAAACTCCATCTGCCCCAGTTCCCCAGACTCAAACCTCCATCGCCCCTCTTCCCCAGACACTATCCTCCATCTCAGCCATTCCCCCAGCATCGAAACTCAATCTCCCCTCTTCCCCCACACTCTAACCTCCATCTCCCCCATTCCCCTAGACTCGATCCTCCATTTCCCCCAGACTCTATCCTCCATCTCCCCTCTTCCCCCACACTCTATCCTCCATCTCCACCATTCCCCCAGAGTCTATAGTCCAACTCCGCTCTTCCCCAGACTCTAACCTCCATTTCCCCCAGACTCTAACCTCCATCTCCCCCATTCCCGAAACTCAATCTTCCCCATTCCCCCAGACTCAAACCTCCATCACCCAAATTTCCCCTGGCAATATCCTCCATTTCCCCCAGACTCTAACCTCCTTCTCCCCTCTTCCCCCACACTCTATCCTCCAACTCCACCATTCCCCCAGACTCTAACCACCATCTCCACCATTCCCCCAGACTCTAACCTGCATTTCCCCCAGACTCAAACCTCCATCTCCCCCATTCCCCCATTCCCTAAACTCCATTTCCCCTCTTCCCCAGACTCTAATCTCCATCTCCCCCATTCCCCAGAGTCTATCCTCCAACTGCCCTCTTCCCCAGACTCCAATCTCCATCTCCCCCATTCCCCCAGAGTCTATCCTCGAACTCCCCTCTTCCCCAGACTCTAACCTCAATTTTCCCCAGACTCTAACCTCTATCTCCCCCATTTCCCCAGACTCTAACCTCCATCTCCCCTCTCCCCCAGACTCAAACCACCATCTGCCCCATTCCACCAGACTCTAACCTCCATCTCCCCCATTCCACCAGATTCTATCCTCCATCTCCCCCATTCCACCAGACACTAACCTCCATCTCCCCCATTCCACCAGATTCTATCCTCCATCTCCCCCATTTCCCCAGACTCTAACCTCCATCTCCCCTCTCCCCCAGACTCAAACCTCCATCTCCCCCATTCCACCAGATTCTATCCTCCATCTCCCACATTCCACCAGGAACCCTCACAACATTCAAGAAGCATTTGGATGAGCACTTGAAATGCCATAGCATACAAGGCTACGGACCAAATGCTGGAATATGGGATTAGAGAAGACAGGGCTGGTGGCCGGCGCGGACACGATGGGCCGAAGGGCCTCTATCCGTGCTGTATAACTCTATGACTCTATGACTCTATTCTATCCTCCATCTCCCCCATTCCCCCAGCCTTAAAACTCCATCTCCCCCTTCCCCCAGACTCTATCCTCCATCTCCCACATTACCCCCGACTCTAACCTCCATCTCCCCTATTCTCCCACACTCTAACCTCCATCTCCACCATTCCCCCAGACTCTATCCTCCATCTCCCCTCTTCCCCCACACTCTATCCTCCATCTCCACCATTCCCCCACACTCTAAACTCCATCTGCCCTCTTCCTCCAAACTCTAAACTCCATCATCCCCATTCCCCCACACTCTATCCTCCATCGCCACCATTCCCCCAGACTCGAAACTCCATCTCCCCTCTTCCCCCACACTCCATCCTCCATCTCCCCTCTCCCCCAGACTCAAACCTCCATCTGCCCCATTCCCCCAGACTCTTACCTCCATCTCCCCCATTCCACCAGATTCTATCCTCCATCTCCCCCATTCCCCCAGACTCTAAGCTCCATCTCCCCCATTCCACCAGATTCTATCCTCCATCTCCCCCAATCCCCCAGCCTCGAAACTCCAACTCCCCCCTTCCCCCAGACTCTATCCTCCATCTCCCCCATTCTCCCAGACTCGATCCTCCATCGACCATCTTCCCCCACTCTCTATCTTCCATCTCCACCATTCCCTCAGCCTCGAACCTCCATTTCCCCTTCCCCCAGACACTATCCTCCATCTCCCCTCTTACCCCACACTCTCACCTCCATCTCCCCCATTCCCCCAGACTCTATCCTCTATCTCCCCTCTTCCCCCACACTCTATGCTCCATCTCCACCATTCCCCCAGACTCTATCCTCCATCTCCCCTCTTCCCCCACACTCTATCCTCCATCTCCACAATTCCCCCAGACTCTATCCTCCATCTGCCCTCTTCCTCCACACTCTAAACTCCATCACCCCCACTCCCCCAGACTCGATCCTCCATCTCCTCTCTTCCCCAACAATCTATCCTCCATCTCCACCATTCCCCCAGACTCTATCCTCCATCTCCCCCATTACCCCAGACTTGATCCTCCATTTCCCCCAGACTCTATCCTCCATCTCCCGTCTTCCCCCACACTCTATCCTCCATCTCCCCCATTCCCCCAGCGTCAAAAATCCATCACCCCCTTCCCCAAGACTCTCTCCTCCATCTCCCCCATTACTCCCGACTCTAACCTCCATCTTCCCGATTCCCCCAGACTCAATCCTCCATCTCCCCTCTTCCCCCACACTCCATCCTCCATTTCCCCTCTCCCCCAGACTCAAACCTCCATCTGCCCCATTCCCCCCAACTCTAACCTCCATCTCCCCCATTCCACCAGATTCTATCCTCCATCTCCCCCATTACCCCAGACTCTATCCTCCATCTCCCCCATTCTCCCAGACTCTATCCTCCATCTACCATCTTCCCCCACTCTCTATCTTCCATCTCCACCATTCCCCCAGCCTCTAACCTCCATTTCCCCTTCCCCCAGACACTATCCTCCATCTCCCCTCTTACCCCACACTCTCACCTCCATCTCCCCCATTCCCCCAGACTCTATCCTCCATCTCCCCTCTTCCCCCACACTCTAGCCTCCATGTCCACCATTCCCCCAGACTCTATCCTCCATCTGCCCTCTTCCTCCACACTCTAAACTCCATCACCCCCATTCCGCCAGACTTGATCCTCCATTTCCCCCAAACTCTATCCTCCATCTCCCCCATTCCCCCAGCCTCAAAACTCCATCTCCCCCTTCCCCCAGACTCTATCCTCCATCTCCCCCATGACCCCCGACTCTAACCTCCATCTCCCCTATTCCCCCAGACTCTATCCTCCATCTCCCCTCTTCCCCCACACTCTAACCTCCATCTCCCCCATTACCCCAGCCTCTCACCTCCATTTCCCCTTCCCCCAGACACTATCCTCCATCTCCCCTCTTCCCCTACACTCTATCCTCCATCTCCACCATTCCCCCACACTCCAAACTCCATCTCCCCCATTCCCCCAGACTTGATCCTCCATTTCCCCCAGACTCAATCCTCCATCTCCCCTCTTCCCCCACACTCCATCCTCCATCTCCCCTCTCTCCCAGACTTAAAACTCCATCTGCCCCATTCCCCCAGACTCTAACCTCCATCTCCCCCATTCCACCAGATTCTATCCTCCATCTACCCCATTCCCCCAGACTCCAAGCTCCATCTCCCCCATTCCACCAGATTCTATCCTCCATCTCCCCCAATCCCCCAGCCTCTAAACTCCATCTCCCCCCTTCCCCCAGACTCTATCCTCCATCTCCCCCATTACCCCCGACTCAAACCTCCATCTCCCCTATTCCCCCAGACTCTATCCTCCATCTCCCCCATTCTCTCAGACTCTATCCACCATCTACCATCTTCCCCCACTCTCTATCTTCCATCTCCACCATTCCCCCAGCCTCTATCCTCCATTTCCCCTTCCCCCATACACTATCCTCCATCTCCCCTCTTACCCCACACTCTCAACTCCATCTCCCCCATTCCCCCAGACTCTATCCTCCATCTCCCCTCTTCCCCCACACTCTATCCTCCATCTCCACCATTCCCCCAGACTCTATCCTCCATCTCCCCTCTTCCTCCACACTCTAAACTCCATCACCCCCATTCCCCCAGACACTATCCTCCATCTCCTCTCTTCCCCAACACTCAAACCTCCATCTCCCCTATTCCCGAAACTCAATCTTCCCCATTCCCCCAGACTCAAACCTCCATCACCCAAATTTCCCCCGGCAATATCCTCCATTTCCCCCAGACTCTAACCTCCTTCTCCCCTCTTCCCCCACACTCTATCCTCCAACTCCACCATTCCCCCAGACTCTAACCACCATCTCCACCATTCCCCCAGACTCTAACCTGCATTTCCCCCAGACTCAAACCTCCATCTCCCCCATTCCCCCATTCCCTAAACTCCATTTCCCCTCTCCCCCAGACTCTAATCTCCATCTCCCCCATTCCCCAGAGTCTATCCTCCAACTGCCCTCTTCCCCAGACTCCAATCTCCATCTCCCCCATTCCCCCAGAGTCTATCCTCGAACTCCCCTCTTCCCCAGACTCTAACCTCAATTTTCCCCAGACTCTAACCTCTATCTCCCCCATTTCCCCAGACTCTAACCTCCATCTCCCCTCTCCCCCAGACTCAAACCTCCATCTCCCCCATTCCACCAGATTCTATCCTCCATCTCCCACATTCCACCAGGAACCCTCACAACATTCAAGAAGCATTTGGATGAGCACTTGAAATGCCATAGCATACAAGGCTACGGACCAAATGCTGGAATATGGGATTAGAGAAGACAGGGCTGGTGGCCGGCGCGGACACGATGGGCCGAAGGGCCTCTATCCGTGCTGTATAACTCTATGACTCTATGACTCTATTCTATCCTCCATCTCCCCCATTCCCCCAGCCTGAAAACTCCATCTCCCCCTTCCCCCAGACTCTATCCTCCATCTACCCCATTACCCCCGACTCTAACCTCCATCTCCCCTATTCCCCCACACTCTAACCTCCATCTCCACCATTCCCCCAGACTCTATCCTCCATTTCCCCTTCCCCCAGACACTATCCTCCATCTCCCCTCTTCCCCCACACTCTATCCTCCATCTCCACCATTCCCCCACACTCTAAACTCCATCTGCCCTCTTCCTCCAAACTCTAAACTCCATCATCCCCATTCCCCCACACTCTATCCTCCATCGCCACCATTCCCCCAGACTCGAAACTCCATCTCCCCTCTTCCCCCACACTCCATCCTCCATCTCCCCTCTCCCCCAGACTCAAACCTCCATCTGCCCCATTCCCCCGGACTCTTACCTCCATCTCCCCCATTCCACCAGATTCTATCCTCCATCTCCCCCATTCCCCCAGCCTCGAAACTCCAACTCCCCCCTTCCCCCAGACTCTATCCTCCATCTCCCCCATTACCCCCGACTCGAACCTCCATCTCCCCCATTCTCCCAGACTCTATCCTCCATCGACCATCTTCCCCCACTCTCTATCTTCCATCTCCACCATTCCCTCAGCCTCTAACCTCCATTTCCCCTTCCCCCAGACACTATCCTCCATCTCCCCTCTTACCCCACACTCTCACCTCCATCTCCCCCATTCCCCCAGACTCTATCCTCTATCTGCCCTCTTCCCCCACACTCTATCCTCCATCTCCACCATTCCCCCAGACTCTATCCTCCATCTCCCCCATTACCCCAGACTTGATCCTCCATTTCCCCCAGACTCTATCCTCCATCTCCCGTCTTCACCCACACTCTATCCTCCATCTCCCCCATTCCCCCAGCGTCAAAAATCCATCTCCCCCTTCCCCCAGACTCTCTCCTCCATCTCCCCCATTACTCCCGACTCTAACCTCCATCTTCCCGATTCCCCCAGACTCAATCCTCCATCTCCCCTCTCCCCCAGACTCAAACCTCCATCTGCCCCATTCCCCCCAACTCTAACCTCCATCTCCCCCATTCCACCAGATTCTATCCTCCATCTCCCCCATTACCCCAGACTCTATCCTCCATCTCCCCCATTCTCCCAGACTCTATCCTCCATCTACCATCTTCCCCCACTCTCTATCTTCCATCTCCACCATTCCCCCAGCCTCTAACCTTCATTTCCCCTTCCCCCAGACACTATCCTCCAACTCCCCTCTTACCCCACACTCTCACCTCCATCTCCCCCATTCCCCCAGACTCTATCCTCCATCTCCCCTCTTCCCCCACACTCTAGCCTCCATGTCCACCATTCCCCCAGACTCTATCCTCCATCTGCCCTCTTCCTCCACACTCTAAACTCCATCACCCCCATTCCGCCAGACTTGATCCTCCATTTCCCCCAAACTCTATCCTCCATCTCCCCCATTCCCTCAGCCTCAAAACTCCATCTCCCCCTTCCCCCAGACTCTATCCTCCATCTCCCCCATTACCCCCGACTCTAACCTCCATCTCCCCTATTCCCCCAGACTCTATCCTCCATCTCCCCTCTTCCCCCACACTCTAACCTCCATCTCCACCATTCCCCCAGCCTCTCACCTCCATTTCCCCTTCCCCCAGACACTATCCTCCATCTCCCCTCTTCCCCTACACTCTATCCTCCATCTCCACCATTCCCCCACACTCCAAACTCCATCTCCCCCATTCCCCCAGACTTGATCCTCCATTTCCCCCAGACTCAATCCTCCATCTCCCCTCTTCCCCCACACTCCATCCTCCATCTCCCCTCTCTCCCAGACTTAAAACTCCATCTGCCCCATTCCCCCAGACTCTAACCTCCATCTCCCCCATTCCACCAGATTCTATCCTCCATCTACCCCATTCCCCCAGACTCTAAGCTCCATCTCCCCCATTCCACCAGATTCTATCCTCCATCTCCCCCAATCCCCCAGCCTCTAAACTCCATCTCCCCCCTTCCCCCAGACTCTATCCTCCATCTCCCCCATTACCCCCGACTCGAACCTCCATCTCCCCTATTCCCCCAGACTCTATCCTCCATCTCCCCCATTCTCTCAGACTCTATCCACCATCTACCATCTTCCCCCACTCTCTATCTTCCATCTCCACCATTCCCCCAGCCTCTAACCTTCATTTCCCCTTCCCCCAGACACTATCCTCCAACTCCCCTCTTACCCCACACTCTCACCTCCATCTCCCCCATTCCCCCAGACTCTATCCTCCATCTCCCCTCTTCCCCCACACTCTAGCCTCCATGTCCACCATTCCCCCAGACTCTATCCTCCATCTGCCCTCTTCCTCCACACTCTAAACTCCATCACCCCCATTCCGCCAGACTTGATCCTCCATTTCCCCCAAACTCTATCCTCCATCTCCCCCATTCCCTCAGCCTCAAAACTCCATCTCCCCCTTCCCCCAGACTCTATCCTCCATCTCCCCCATTACCCCCGACTCTAACCTCCATCTCCCCTATTCCCCCAGACTCTATCCTCCATCTCCCCTCTTCCCCCACACTCTAACCTCCATCTCCACCATTCCCCCAGCCTCTCACCTCCATTTCCCCTTCCCCCAGACACTATCCTCCATCTCCCCTCTTCCCCTACACTCTATCCTCCATCTCCACCATTCCCCCACACTCCAAACTCCATCTCCCCCATTCCCCCAGACTTGATCCTCCATTTCCCCCAGACTCAATCCTCCATCTCCCCTCTTCCCCCACACTCCATCCTCCATCTCCCCTCTCTCCCAGACTTAAAACTCCATCTGCCCCATTCCCCCAGACTCTAACCTCCATCTCCCCCATTCCACCAGATTCTATCCTCCATCTACCCCATTCCCCCAGACTCTAAGCTCCATCTCCCCCATTCCACCAGATTCTATCCTCCATCTCCCCCAATCCCCCAGCCTCTAAACTCCATCTCCCCCCTTCCCCCAGACTCTATCCTCCATCTCCCCCATTACCCCCGACTCGAACCTCCATCTCCCCTATTCCCCCAGACTCTATCCTCCATCTCCCCCATTCTCTCAGACTCTATCCACCATCTACCATCTTCCCCCACTCTCTATCTTCCATCTCCACCATTCCCCCAGCCTCTATCCTCCATTTCCCCTTCCCCCAGACACTATCCTCCATCTCCCCTCTTACCCCACACTCTCACCTCCATCTCCCCCATTCCCCCAGACTCTATCCTCCATCTCCCCTCTTCCCCCACACTCTATCCTCCATCTCCACCATTCCCCCAGACTCTATCCTCCATCTCCGCTCTTCCTCCACACTCTAAACTCCATCACCCCCATTCCCCCAGAGTCTCACCTCCATCTTCCCTCTTCCCCAGACTCCAATCTCCATCTCCCCCATTCCCCCAGAGTCTATCCTCCAAATCCACTCTTCCCCATTTTCTAACCTCCATTTCCCCCAAATTCTAACCTCCATCTCCCCCATTCTCCCAGACTCTAAACACAATCTCACCCATTCTCCCATTCCCTAAACTCCATCTCCCCCATTCCCCCGGACTCAAACCTCCATCTCCCCTCTTCCCCAGACTCGATCCTCCATCTCCCCTATTCCCCCACACTCCATCCTCCATCTCCTCTCTTCCCCCAGACTCAAACCTCCATCTGCCCCATTCCCCCAGACTCTAACCTCCATCTCCCCCATTCCACCAGATTCTATCCTCCATCTCCCCCATTCCCCCAGACTCTAACCTCCATCTCCCCCATTCCACCAGATTCTATCCTCCATTTCCCCCAGACTCAATCCTCCATCTCCCCTCTTCCCCCACACTCCATCCTCCATCTCCCCTCTCCCCCAGACTCAAACCTTTATCTGCCCCATTCCCCCAGACTCTAACCACCATCTCCCCCATTCCACCAGATTCTATCCTCCATCTCCCCCATTCACCCAGACTCTCAGCTCCATCTCCCCCATTCCACCAGATTCTATCCTCCATCTCCCCCAATCCCCCAGCCTCCAAACTCCATCTCCCCCCTTCCCCCAGACTCTATCCTCCATCTCCCCCATTACCCCCGACTCGAACCTCCATCTCCCCTATTCCCCCAGACTCTATCCTCCATCTCCCCCATTCTCCCAGACTCTATCCTCCATCTACCATCTTCCCCCACTCTCTATCTTCCATCTCCACCATTCCCCCAGCCTCTATCCTCCATTTCCCCTTCCCCCAGACACTATCCTCCATCTCCCCTCTTACCCCACACTCTCACCTCCATCTCACCCATTCCCCCAGACTCTATCCTCCATCTCCCCTCTGCCCCCACACTCTATCCTCCATCTCCACCATTCCCCCAGACTCTATCCTCCATCTCCCCTCTTCCTCCACACTCTAAACTACATCACCACCATTCCTCCAGCCTCTCACCTCCATTTCCCCTTCCCCCAGACACTATCCTCCATCTCCCCTCTTCCCCCACACTCTATCCTCCATCTCCACCATTCCCCCACACTCCAAACTCCTAATCCCCCATTCCCCCAGACTTGATCCTCCATTTCCCTCAGACTCAAACCTCCATCTGCCCCATTCCCCCAGACTCTAACCTCCATCTCCCCCATTCCCCCAGACTCTAACCTCCATCTCCCCCATTCCACCAGATTCTATCCTCCATCTCCCCCATTCCCCCAGACTCTAAGCTCCATCTCCCCCATTCAACCAGATTCTATCCTCCATCTCCCCCAATCCCCAGCCTCAAAACTCCATCTCCCCTATTCCCCCAGACTCTATCCTCCATCTCCCCCATTCTCCCAGACTCTATCCTCCATCTACCATCTTCCCCCACTCTCTATCTTCCATCTCCACCATTCCCACAGCCTCTAACCTCCATTTCCCCTTCCCCCAGACACGATCCACCATCACCCCTCTTACCCCACACTCTCACCTCCATCTCCCCCATTCCCCCAGACTCTATCCTCCATCTCCCCTCTGCCCCCACACTCTATCCTCCATCTCCACCATTCCCCCAGACTCTATACTCCATCTCCCCTCTTCCTCCACACTCTAAACTCCATCACCCCCATTCCCCCAGACTCTATCCTCCATCTCCTCTCTTCCCCAACACTCAATCCTCCATCTCCACCATTCCCCCAGACTCTATCCTCCATCTCCCCCATTACCCCAGACTTGATCCTCCATTTCCCCCAGACTCTATCCTCCATCTCCCGTCTTCCCCCACACTCTATCCTCCAACTCCACCATTCCCCCAGACTCGAACCACCATCTCCACCATTCCCCCAGACTCTAACCTACATTTCCCCCATACTCAAACCTCCATCTCCCCCATTCCCCCATTCCCGAAACTCCATTTCCCCTCTTCGCCAGACTCTAATCTACATCTCCCCCATTCCCCAGAGTCTATCCTCCAAATCCCCTCTTCCCCAGACTCCAATCTCCATCTCCCCCATTCCCCCAGAGTCGATCCTCCATTTCCCCGAGACTCTATCCTCCAACTCCCCTCTTCCCCCACACTCTGATCTCCATCTCCACCATTACCCCACACTCTATCCTCCATTTCCACCATTCCCCCAGACTCCAATCTCCATCTCCCCCATAGTCTATCCTCCAACTCCCCTCTTCCCCAGACTCTAACCTCCATTTCCCCCAGACACTCACCTCCATCTCCCCCATTCCCCCAGACTCTAACCTCCATCTCCCCCATTCCCCCAGACTCTATCCTCCATCTCCCCCATTCCCCCAGACTCAATCCTCCATTTGCCCCAGACCCTATCCTCCATCTCCCCTCTTCCCCATCACTCTATCCTCCATCTCCATCATTCCCCCAGACTCTAACCTCCATCTCCACCATTCCCCCAGACTCTACCCTCCATTTCCCCTCTCCCCCAGACTCAAACCTCCATCTCCCCATTCCCCCAGAGTCTCACCTCCATCTCCCCTCTTCCCCAGACTCCAATCTCCATCTCCCCCATTCCCCCAGTGTCTATCCTCCAACTCCACTCTTCCCCATTTTCTAACCTCCATTTCCCCCAAATTCTAACCTCCATCTCCCCCATTCTCCCAGACTCTAGCCACAATCTCACCCATTCTCCCATTCCCGAAACTCCATCTCCCCCATTCCCCCGGACTCAAACCTCCATCTCCCCTCTTCCCCAGACTCTATCCTCCATCTCCCCTATTCCCCCATACTCTATCCTCCATCTCCCCTCTTCCCCCACACTCTAACCTCCATCTCCCCCATTCCCCAGACTCTATGCTCCATCACCCCCAATCCTCCAGACTCTATCCTCCATCTCCCCCAGACTCTATCCTCCATCTCCCCTCTTTCCCCACACTCTATCCTCCATCTCCACCATTCCCCCAGACTCTGTCCTCCATCTCCCCCATTCCCCCAGGCTTGATCCTCCATTTCCCCCAGACTCTATCCTCCATCTCCCCTCTTCCCCCACACTCTATCCTCCATCTCCACCGTTCCCCCAGACTCTAATCTCCATCTCCCCCATTCCCCAGAGTCTATCCTCCAACTCCCTGCTTCCCCAGACTCTAACCTACATTTCCCCCAGACACTCACCTCCATCTCCCCCATTCCCCCATTCCATAAACTCCATCTCCCCCATTCCCTCAGACTCGAACCTCCATCTCCCCTCTTCCCCAGACTCTAATCTCCATCTCCCCTCTTCCCCAGAGTCTATCCTCCAACTCCACTCTTCCCCATTTGCTAACCTCCATTTCCCCCAAATTCTAACCTCCATCTCCCCCATTCCACCATTCCCGAAACTCAATCTTCCCCATTGCCCTGACTCTAACCTCCACCTCCACCATTCCCCCAGACTCTAACTTCCATCTCCCCCATTCCCCCAGAGTCAAACCTCCATCTCCCCTCTTCCCCAGACTCTAATCTCCATCTCCCCGATTCCCCCAGAGTCTATCCTCCAACTCCCCTCTTCCCCAGACTCAAACCTCCATTTCCCACAGACTCGAACCTCCATCTCCGCCATTCCCCCAGACTCAAACCTCCATCTCCCCCATTCCCCCATTCCCTAAACTCCAACACCCCATTCCCCCAGACTCCAACCTCCATCTCCTCCATTCTCCCAGACTCAAACCTCCATCTCCCCCATTCCCCCAGACTCTAACCTCCATCTCCCCTCTTCCCCCAGACTCTAACCTCCATCTCCCCCATTCCCCCAGCCTCTAAACTCCATCTCCCCCTTTCCCCCAGACTCTCTCCTCCATCTCCACCATTCCCCCAGACTCTAACCTCCATCTCCACCATTCCCCCAGACTCTAACCTCCATCACCCCTCTCCCCCAGAATCTAATCTCCATCTCCCCCATTCCCCCAGAGTCTATCCTCTAACTCCCCTCTCCACCAGACTCAAACCTCCAACTGCCCCATTCCCCCAGACTCCAATCTCCATCTCCCCTCTCCCCCAGGCTCAAACCTCCATCTGCCCCATTCCCCCAGACTCGAACCTCCAACTCCCCCATTCCACCAGATTCTATCCTCCATCTCCCCCATTCCCCCACACTCTATCCTCCATCTCCACCAATCCCCCAGACTCTCTCCTCTATCTCCCCCATTCCCCCAGGCTTGATCCTCCATTTCCCCCAGACTCTATCCTCCATCTCCCCTCTTCCCCCACACTCTATCCTCCATCTCCACCATTCCCCCAGACTCTAACCTCCATCTCCCCCATTCCCCAGAGTCTATCCTCCAACTCCCTGCTTCCCCAGACTCTAACCTACATTTTCCCCAGACTCTTACCTCCATCTCCCCCATTCCCCCATTCCCTAAACTCCATCTCCCCCATTCCCTCAGACTCGAACCTCCATCTCCCCTCTTCCCCAGACTCCAATCTCCATCTCCCCCATTCCCCCAGACTCTATCCCCCAACTCCCCTCTTCCCCAGACTCCAATCTCCATCTCCCCCATTCCCCCAGAGTCTATCCTCCATCTCCCCACTTCCCCAGACTCTAATCTCCATGTCCCCCATTCCTCAGAGTCTATCCCCCAACTCCCCTCTTCCCGAGACTCCAATCTCCATCTCCCCCATTCCCCCAGAGTCTATCCTCCAACTCCCCTCTTCCCCAGACACAAACCTCCATTTTCCCCAGACTCAAACCTCCATCTCCCCCATTCCCCCAGTCTCTCACCTCCATCTCCCCTCTCCCCCAGACTCAAACCTCCATCTCCCCCATTCCCCCAGACTCTATCCTCCATCTCCCCTCTTCCCCCACACTCTATCCTCCATCTCCACCATTCCCCCAGACTCTATCCTCCATCTCCCCTCTTCCCCCACACTCCATACTCCATCTCCCCTCTCCCCCAGACTCAAACCTCCATCTGCCCCATTCCCCCAGACTCTAACCTCCATCTCCCCCATTCCACCAGATTCTGTCCTCCATCTCCCCCATTCCCCCAGACTCTAACCTCCAACTCCCCCATTCCACCAGATTCTATCCTCCATCTCCCCCATTCCCCCAGCCTCTAAACTCCATCTCCCCCTTCCCCCTACTCTATCCTCCATCTCCCCCATTACCCCCGACTCCAACCTCCATCTCCCCTATTCCCCCATACTCTATCCTCCATCTCCACCATTTCCCCAGACTCTATCCTCCATCTCCCCTCTTCCCCCACACTCTATCCTCCATCTCCACCATTCCCCCAGACTCTATCCTCCATCTCCCCCATTCCCCCAGACTTGATCCTCCATTTCCCCCAGACTCTATCCTCCATCTCCCCTCTTCCCCCACACTCTATCCTCCATCTCCACCATTCCCCCAGACTCTAACCTCCATCTCCCCTCTTCCCCAGACTCCAATCTCCATCTCCCCCATAGTCTATCCTCCAACTCCCCTCTTCCCCAGACTCGAACCTTCCTTTCCCACAGACTCTAACGTCCATCTCCCCCATGCCCCCATTCCCGAAACTCCATCTTCCCAATTCCACCAGACTCTAACCTCCATCTCCACCATTCCCCCAGCCTCTAACCTCCATCGACCCCATTCCCCCAGACTCTAACCTCCATCTCCCCCATTCTCCCAGTCTCTAACCACAATCTCACCCATTCTCCCATTCCCTAAACTCCATCTCCCCCATTCCCCCGGACTCAAACCTCCATCTCCCCCCTTCCCCCAGACTCTCTCCTCCATCTCCACCATTCCCCCAGACTCTAACCTCCATCTCCACCATTCCCCCAGTCTCTAACCTCCATCACCCCTCTCCCCCAGAATCTAATCTCCATCTCCCCCATTCCCCCAGAGTCTATCCTCCAACTCCCCTCTCCACCAGACTCAAACCTCCAACTGCCCCATTCCCCCAGACTCTAATCTCCATCTCCCCTCTCCCCCAGGCTCAAACCTCCATCTGCCCCATTCCCCCAGACTCTAACCTCCAACTCCCCCATTCCACCAGATTCTATCCTCCATCTCCACCAATCCCCCAGACTCTCTCCTCTATCTCCCCCATTCCCCCAGGCTTGATCCTCCATTTCCCCCAGACTCTATCCTCCATCTCCACCATTCCACCAGACTCTGATCTCCATCTCCCCCATTCCCCAGAGTCTATCCTCCAACTCCCTGCTTCCCCAGACTCTAACCTACATTTTCCCCAGAATCTTACCTCCATCTCCCCCATTCCCCCATTCCCTAAACTCCATCTCCCCCATTCCCTCAGACTCGAACCTCCATCTCCCCTCTTCCCCAGACTCTAATCTCCATCTCCCCCATTCCCCAGAGTCTATCCTCCAACTCCCCTCTTCCCCAGACTCCAATCTCCATCTCCCCCATTCCCCCAGACTCTATCCTCCATCTCCCCTCTTCCCCCACACTCTATCTTCCATCTCCACCTTTCCCCCAGAATCTGACCTCCATCTCCCCTCTCCCCCAGACTCAAAACTCCATCTCCCCCATTCCCCCAGAGTCTATCCTCCATCTCCCCACTTCTCCAGACTCTAATCTCCATCTCCCCCATTCCTCAGAGTCTATCCCCCAACTCCCCTCTTCCCGAGACTCCAATCTCCATCTCCCCCATTCCCCCAGAGTCTATCCTCCAACTCCCCTCTTTCCCAGACTCAAACCTCCATTTTCCCCAGACTCTAACCTCCATCTCCCCCATTCCCCCAGTCTCTAACCTCCATCTCCCCTCTCCCCCAGACTCAAACCTCCATCTGCCCCATTCCCCCAGACTCAAACCTCCATCTGCCCCATTCCCCCAGACTCTAACCTCCATCTCCCCCATTCCACCAGATTCTATCCTCCATCTCCCCCATTCCCCCAGACACTCACCTCCGTCTCCCCCATTCCCCCAGACACTCACCTCCGTCTCCCCCATTCCCCCAGACTCTATCCTCCATCTCCCCCATTCGACTGGACTCTATCCTCCATCTCCCCTCTTCCCCCACACTCCATCCTCCATCTCCACCATTCCCCCAGACTCTAACCTCCATCTCTCCTCTTCCCCTGACTCCAATTTCCACATCCCCCATTCCCCCAGAGTCTACCCTCCAACTCCCCTCTTCCCCAGACTCAAACCTCCATTTCCCCCAGACTCTAACCTCCATCTCACCCATTCCCCCAGACTCTAACCACAATCTCACCCATTCCGCCAAACTCTAACCTCCATCTCCCCCATTCCCCCAGACTCCAACCACAATCTCACCCATTCCCCCATTCCCTAAACTCCATTTCCCCCATTCCCCCAGACTCAAATCTCCATCTCCCCCATTCCCCCAGAGTCTATCCTCCAACTCCCATCTTCCCCATTTTCTAACCTCCATTTCCCCCAAATTCTAACCTCCATCTCCCCCATTCCCGAAACTCAATCTTCCCCATTCCCCTGACTCTATCCTCCACCTCCACCATTCCCCCAGACTTTAACTTCCATCTCCCCCATTCCCCCAGACTCAAACCTCCATCTTCCCTCTTCCCCAGACTCTAATCTCCATCTCCCCCATTCCCCTAGAGTCTATCCTCCAACTCCCCTCTTCCCCAGACTCAAACCTCCATTTCCCACAGACTCTAACATCCATCTCCCCCATTCCCCAGACTCTAACCTCCATCTCCCCCATTCCCTCATTCCCGAAACTCGATCTCCCCCATTCCCCCAGACTCCAACCTCCATCTCCCCCATTCTCCCAGACTCAAAGCTCCATCTCCCCCATTCCCCCAGACTCTAACATCCATCTCCCCCAGACTCTAACCTTCATCTCCCCTCTTCCCAAGACTCTAACCTCCATCTCCCCCATTCCCCCAGACTCTAACCTCCATCTCCCCCCTTCCCCCAGACTCTAACCTCCATCTCCCCCCTTCCCCCAGACTCTATCCACCATCACCACCATTCCCCCATTCCCGAACTCCATCTTCCCAATTCCACCAGAATCTAACCTCCATCTCCACCATTCCCCCAGCCTCTAACCTCCATCTCCCGCATTCTCCCAGACTCTAACCACAATCTCACCCATTCTCCCATTCCCTAAACTCCAGCTCCCCCATTCCCCCGGACTCAAACCTCCAACTCCCCTCTTCCCCAGACTCTATCCTCCATCTCCCCCATTCTCCCAGACTCGAACCTCCATCTCCCCTCTTTGCCCAAACTCTAACCTCCATCTACCCCATTCCCCCAGTCTCCAACCTCCATCTCCCCCATTCGCCCAGACTCTAACTTCCATCTCCCCCATTCTCACAGACTCGAACCTCCATCTCCCCCATTCCCCCATTCCCTAAACTCCATCTCCGCCATTCCACCGGACTCAAACCTCCATCTCCCCTCTTCCCCAGACTCTATCCTCCATCTCCCCTCTTCCCCAGACTCTATCCTCCATCTCCCCCATTCCCCCAGACTCGATCCTCCATTTGCCACAGACCCTATCCTCCATCTCCCCTCTTCCCCATCACTCTATCCTCCATCTCCACCATTCCCCCAGACTCTAACCTCCATCTCCCCTCTCCTCCAGGCTCAAACCTCCATCTGCCCCATTCCCCCAGACTCTAACCTCCATCTGCCCTCTTCCCCAGAATCTAATCTCCATCTCCCCCATTCCCCAGAGTCTATCCTCCAACTCCCCTTTTCCCCAGACTCCAATCTCCATCTCCCCCCATTCCCCCAGAGTCTATCCTCCAACTCCTCTCTTCCCCAGACTCTAACCTCCATTTCCCCCAGACTCAAACCTCCATCTCCCCCATTCCCCCAGACTCTAACCTCCATCTCCCCCATTCCACCAGATTCTATCCTCCATCTCCCCACTTCCCCCAGAGTCGACCCTCCAACTCCCCTCTTCCCCAGACTCAAACCTCCATTTCCCCCAGACTCGAACCTCCATCTCCCCCATTCCCGAAACTCCATCTTCCCCATTACTCCAGCCTCTAACCTCCATCTCCCCCATTCCCCCAGACTCTAACCTCCATCTCCCCCATTCCCCCAGCGTCTCACCTCCATCTCCCCTCTTCCCCGGACTCCAATCTCCATCTCCCCCATTCCCCCAGCATCTATCCTCCAACTCCCATCTTCCCCATTTTCTAACCTCCATTTCCCCCAAATTCTAACCTCCATCTCACCCATTCCCCCAGACTCTAACCTCCATCTCCCCCATTCCCACATTCCCGAAACTCAATCTTCCCCATTCCCCTGACTCTGTCCTCCACCTCCACCATTCCCCCAGACTCTAACTTCCATCTCCCCCATTCCCCCAGACTCAAACCTCCATCTTCCCTCTTCCCCAGACTCTAATCTCCATCTCCCCCATTCCCCCAGAGTCTATCCTCCAACTCCCCTCTTCCCCAGACTCAAACCTCCATTTCCCACAGACTCTAACATCCATCTCCCCCATTCCCCAGATTCTAACCTCCATCTCCCCCATTCCCTCATTCCCGAAACTCCATCTCCCCCATTCCCCCAGACTCCAACCTCCATCTCCCCCAATCTCCCAGACTCAAACCTCCATCTCCCCCATTCCCCCAGACTCTAACCTCCATCTCCCCCAGACTCTAACCTTCATCTCCCCTCTTCCCAAGACTCGAATCTCCATCTCCCCCATTCCCCCAGACTCTAACCTCCATCTCCCCCATTCCTCCATTCCCTAAACTCCATCTCCCCCATTCCCCAAGACTCCAACCTCCATCTCCCTCATTCTCCCAGACTCAAACCTCCATCTCCCCCATTCCCCCAGACTCTAACCTCCATCTCCCCTCTTTCCCCAGACTCTGACCTCCATCTCCCCCATTCCCCCAGACTCTAACCTCCATCTCCCCCATTCTCGCAGACTCTAACCACAATCTCACCCATTCTCCCATTCCCTAAACTCCATCTCCCCCATTCTCCCAGACTCGAACCTCCATCTCCCCTCTTTGCCCAAACTCTAACCTCCATCTACCCCATTCCCCCAGACTCTAACCTCCATCTCCCCCATTCTCCCAGACTCTAACCACAATCTCACCCATTCCCCCATTCCCTAAACTCCATCTCCCCCATTCCCCAAGACTCCAACCTCCATCTCCCTCATTCTCCCAGACTCAAACCTCCATCTCCCCCATTCCCCCAGACTCCAACCTCCATCTCCCCCCTTCCCCCAGACTCTAACCTCCATCTACCCCATTCCCCCAGACTCTAACCTCCATCTCCCCCATTCTCGCAGACTCTAACCTCCATCTCCCCCATTCCCCCAGACTCTAACCACAATCTCACCCATTCCCCCATTCCCTAAACTCCATTTCCCCCATTCCCCCAGACTCAAACCTTCATCTCCCCATTCCCCCAGAGTCTCACCTCCATCTCCCCTCTTCCCCAGACTCCAATCTCCATCTCCCCCACTCTCCCAGAGTCTATCCTCCAACTCCCATCTTCCCCATTTTCTAATCTCCATTTCCCCCAAATTCTAACTTCCATCTCCCCCATTCCCGAAACTCAATCTTCCCCTTTCCCCTGACTCTATCCTCCACCTCCACCATTCCCCCAGCCTCCAACCTCCATCTCCCCTCTTCCCCCAAACTCTAACCTCCTTCTCCCCCATTCACTAACCTCCATCTCCCCCATTCCCCCCGACTCTAACCACAATCTCACCCATTCCCCCATTCCCTAAACTCCATTTCCCCCATTCCCCCAGACTCAAACCTCCATCTCCCCTCTTCCCCAGACTCAAACATCCATCTCCCCCATTCTCCCAGACTCTAACCTCCATCTACCCTCTTCCCCCAAACTCTAACCTCCATCTCCCCCATTCCCCAGATTCTATCCTCCATCTCCCCCATTTCTCCAGACTCTATCATCCATTTCCCCAGACTCTAACCTCCATCTCCCCCATTCTCCCAGACTCAAACCTCCATCTCCCCTCTTCCCCAGACTCAAACATCCATCTCCCCCATTCTCCCAGACTCTAACCTCCATCTACCCTCTTCCCCCAAACTCTAACCTCCATCTCCCCCATTCCCCAGATTCTATCCTCCATCTCCCCCATTTCTCCAGACTCTATCATCCATTTCCCCAGACTCTAACCTCCATCTCCCCCATTCTCCCAGACTCGAACCTCCATCTCCCCTCTTTGCCCAAACTCTAACCTCCATCTACCCCATTCCCCCAGTCTCCAACCTCCATCTCCCCGATTCGCCCAGACTCTAACCACAATCTCACCCATTCCCCCATTCCCTAAACTCCATCTCCGCCATTCCACCGGACTCAAACCTCCATCTCCCCTCTTCCCCAGACTCTATCCTCCATCTCCACCACTCCCCCTGACTCTAACTTCCATCTCCACCATTCCCCCAGACTCTAACCTCAATCTCCCCTCTCCCCCAGACTCAAACCTCCATCTGCCCCATTCCCCCAGACTCTAACCTCCATCTGCCCTCTTCCCCAGAATCTAATCTCCATCTCCCCCATTCCCCAGAGTCTATCCTCCAACTCCCCTGTTCCCCAGACTCCAATCTCCATCTCCCCCATTCCCCCAGACTCTAATCTCCATCTCCCCTCTCCCCCAGACTCAAACCTCCATCTGCCCCATTCCCCCAGACTCTAACCTCCATCTCCCCCATTCCACCAGATTCTATCCTCCATCTCCCCCATTCCCCCAGACACTCACCTCCGTCTCCCCCATTCCCCCAGACACTCACCTCCGTCTCCCCCATTCCCCCAGACTCTATCCTCCATCTCCCCCATTCTCCCAGAATCTATCCTCCATCTCCCCTCTTCCCCCACACTCTATCCTCCATCTCCACCATTCCCCCAGCCTCTAACCTCCATTTCCCCTTCTCCCAGACACTATCCTCCATCTCCCCTCTTCCCCCACACTCTAACTTCCATCTCCCCCATTCCCCTGGACTCTATCCTCCATCTCCCCTCTTCCCCCACACTCTATCCTCCATCTCCACCATGCCCCCAGCCTTTAACCTCCATTTCCCCTTCCCCCAGACTCTATCCTCCATCTCCCATCTTCACCCACACTCTAACCTCCATCTCCCCCATTCCCCCAGACTCGATCCTCCATCTCCCCCATTCCCCCAGGCTTGATCCTCCATTTCCCCCAGACTCTATCCTCCATCTCCCCTCTTCCCCCACACTCCATCCTCCATCTCCACCATTCCCCCAGACTCTAACCTCCATCTCCCCTCTTCCCCAGACTCCAATTTCCACCTCCCCCATTCCCCCAGAGTCTACCCTCCAACTCCCCTCTTCCCCAGACGCAAACCTCCATTTCCCCCAGACTCTAACCTCCATCTCCCCCATTCCCGAAACTCCATTTTCCCCATTCCGCCAGACTCTAACCTCCATCTCCCCCATTCCCCCAGACTCTAACCACAATCTCACCCATTCCCCCATTCCCTAAACTCCATTTCCCCCATTCCCCCAGACTCAAACCTTCATCTCCCCACTCCCCCAGAGTCTCACCTCCATCTCCCCTCTTCCCCAGACTCCAATCTCCATCTCCCCCATTCCCCCAGAGTCTATCCTCCAACTCCCATCTTCCCCATTTTCTAACCTCCATTTCCCCCAAATTCTAACTTCCATCTCCCCCATTCCCGAAACTCAATCTTCCCCTTTCCCCTGACTCTATCCTCCACCTCCACCATTCCCCCAGCTTCCAACCTCCATCTCCCCTCTTCCGCCAAACTCTAACCTCCATCTCCCCCATTCACTAACCTCCATCTCCCCCATTCCCCCAGCCTCTAACCTCCATCTCCCCCATTCCCCCAGACTCTAACCTCCATCTCCCCCATTCCCCCAGACTCGAACCTCCATCTCCCATCTTCCCCCAAACTCTAACCTCCGTCTCCCCCATACCCCCACACTCTAACCTCCATCTCCCCCATACCCCCAGACTCTAACCTCAATCTCCCCAATTCCCCCAGCCTCTAACCTCCATCTCCCCCATTCCCCCAGCCTCTAACCTCCATCTCCCCCATTCCCCCAGACTCTAACCTCCATCTCCCATCTTCCCCCAAACTCTAACCTCCATCTCCCCCATTCCCCCAGCCTCTAACCTCCATCTCCCCCATTTCCACAGACTCTAACCTCCATCTCCCATCTTCCCCCAGACTCCAACCTCCATCTCCCCCATTCCCCCAGCCTCTAACCTCCATCTCCCCCATTCCCCCAGACTCTAACCTCCATCTCCCATCTTCCCCCAAACTCTAACCTCCACCTCCCCCATTCCCCCAGCCTCGAACCTCCATCTCCCCCATTCCCCCAGACTCTAACCTCCATCTCCCCCATTCCCCCAGACTCTAACCTCCACCTCCCCCATTCCCACAGACTCTAACCTCCATCTCCCCCATTCTCCCAGGCGCTAACCTCCATGTCCACCATTCCCCCACACTCTAACCTCCACCTCCACCATTTCCCCAGACTCTAACCTCCATTTCCCCCAGACTCCAACCTCCAACTCTCCCATTCTCCCAGACTCTAAACTCCATCTCCCCTCTCCCCCAGCCTCAAACCTCCATCTGCCCCCTTCCCCCAGACTCTATCCTCCATCTCCCCGCTTCCCCCAGACTCTATCCTCCATCTCCAACATTCCCCCAGAATCTATCCTCCATCTCCCCCATTCCCCCAGACTCTATCCTCCATCTCCCCCATTCCCCCAGACTCTATCCTCCATCTCCACCATTCCCCCAGACTCCAATCTCCATCTCCCCCATTCCCCCAGACTCTGACCTCCATCTCCCCCATTCCCCCAGACTCTATCCTCCATCTCCCCCATTCCCCCAGACTCTGTCCTCCATCTCCCCCATTCCCCCAGACTCTGTCCTCCATCTCCCCCATTCCCCCAGACTCGATCCTCCATCTCGCCCATTCCCTCAGACTCTATCCTCCATCTCCCCCATTCCCACAGACTCTATCCTCCATCTCCCCCATTCCCCCAGACTCCAATCTCCATCTCCCCTCTTCCCCCACACTCTATCCTCCATCTCCACCATTCCCCCAGACTCCAATCTCCATCTCCCCCATTCCCCCAGACTCTATCCTCCATCTCCACCATTCCCCCAGACTCCAATCTCCATCTCCCCTCTTCCCCCACACTCTATCCTCCATCTCCACCATTCCCCCAGACACTAACCTCCATCTCCACCATTCCCCAGACTCTAAGCTCCATCTCCACTCTTCCCCAAAACTCGAACCTCCATCTCCCCCATTCCCCCAGACACTATCCTCCATCTCCCCCATTCTCCCAGCCTCTAACCTCCATCTCCCACTTCCCCCGACTCTATCCTCCATCTCCCCTCTTCCCCCACACTCTAACCTCCATCTCCCCCATTCCCCCAGACTCTATCCTCCATCTCCACCATTCCCCCAGACTCCAATCTCCATCTCCCCCATTCCCCCAGACTCTATCCTCCATCTCCCCCATTCCCCCAGACTCCATCCTCCATCTCCCCCATTCCCCCAGACTCCAATCTCCATCTCCCCTCTTCCCCCACACTCTATCCTCCATCTCCACCATTCCCCCAGACTCCAATCTCCATCTCCACCATTCCCCCAGACTCCAATCTCCATCTCCCCCATTCCCCCAGACTCTATCCTCCATCTCCCCCATTCCCCCAGACTCTATCCTCCATCTCCCCCATTCCCCCAGACTCCAATCTCCATCTCCCCTCTTCCCCCACACTCTATCCTCCATCTCCACCATTCCCCCAGACTCCAATCTCCATCTCCCCTCTTCCCCCACACTCTATCCTCCATCTCCCCCATTCCCCCAGACGCTAACCTCCATCTCCACCATTCCCCAGACTCTAAGCTCCATCTCCACTCTTCCCCAAAACTCGAACCTCCATCTCCCCCATTCCCCCAGACTCCAATCTCCATCTCCCCTCTTCCCCCACACTCTAACCTCCATCTCCCCCATCCCCCCAGACTCTATAATCCATCTCCACCATTCCCCCAGACTCTATCCTCCATCTCCACCATTCCCCCAGACTCTATCCTCCATCTCCACCATTCCCCCAGACTCTATCCTCCATCTCCACCATTCCCCCAGACTCCAATCTCCATCTCCCCCATTCCCCCAGACTCTATGCTCCATCTCCCCCATTCCCCCAGACTCTATCCTCCATCTCCCCCATTCCCCCAGACTCTATCCTCCATCTCCCCCATTCTCCCAGCCTCTAACCTCCATCTCCCACTTCCCCCGACTCTATCCTCCATCTCCCCTCTTCCCCCACACTCTAACCTCCATCTCCCCCATTCCCCCAGACTCTATCCTCCATCTCCACCATTCCCCCAGACTCTATCCTCCATCTCCACCATTCCCCCAGACTCTATCCTCCACCTCCACCATCCCCCCAGACTCTATCCTCCATCTCCACCATTCCCCCAGACTCCAATCTCCATCTCCCCCATTCCCCCAGACTCTATCCTCCATCTCCCCCATTCCCCCAGACTCTATCCTACATCTCCCCCATTCCCCCAGACTCTATCCTCCATCTCCCCCATTCCCCCAGACTCCAATCTCCATCTCCCCTCTTCCCCCACACTCTCTATCCTCCATCTCCACCATTCCCCCAGACTCCAATCTCCATCTCCCCCATTCCCCCACACTCTATCCTCCATCTCCACCATTCCCCCAGACTCCAATCTCCATCTCCCCTCTTCCCCCACACTCTATCCTCCATCTCCCCCATTCCCCCAGACTCTATCCTCCATCTCCCCCATTCCCCCACACTCTATCCTCCATCTCCACCATTCCCCCAGACTCCAATCTCCATCTCCCCCATTCCCCCAGACTCTATCCTCCATCTCCACCATTCCCCCAGTCTCCAATCTCCATCTCCCCTCTTCCCCCACACTCTATCCTCCATCTCCACCATTCCCCCAGACACTAACCTCCATCTCCACCATTTCCCAGACTCTAAGCTCCATCTCCACTCTTCCCCAAAACTCGAACCTCCATCTCCCCCATTCCCCCAGACACTATCCTCCATCTCCCCCATTCTCCCAGCCTCTAACCTCCATCTCCCACTTCCCCCGACTCTATCCTCCATCTCCCCTCTTCCCCCACACTCTAACCTCCATCTCCCCCATTCCCCCAGACTCTATCCTCCATCTCCACCATTCCCCCAGATTCTATCCTCCATCTCCACCATTCCCCCAGACTCCAATCTCCATCTCCCCCATTCCCCCAGACTCTATCCTCCATCTCCCCCATTCCCCCAGACTCTATCCTCCATCTCCCCCATTCCCCCAGACTCCATCCTCCATCTCCCCCATTCCCCCAGACTCCAATCTCCATCTCCCCTCTTCCCCCACACTCTATCCTCCATCTCCACCATTCCCCCAGACACTAACCTCCATCTCCACCATTTCCCAGACTCTAAGCTCCATCTCCACTCTTCCCCAAAACTCGAACCTCCATCTCCCCCATTCCCCCAGACACTATCCTCCATCTCCCCCATTCTCCCAGCCTCTAACCTCCATCTCCCACTTCCCCCGACTCTATCCTCCATCTCCCCTCTTCCCCCACACTCTAACCTCCATCTCCCCCATTCCCCCAGACTCTATCCTCCATCTCCACCATTCCCCCAGATTCTATCCTCCATCTCCACCATTCCCCCAGACTCCAATCTCCATCTCCCCCATTCCCCCAGACTCTATCCTCCATCTCCCCCATTCCCCCAGACTCTATCCTCCATCTCCCCCATTCCCCCAGACTCCATCCTCCATCTCCCCCATTCCCCCAGACTCCAATCTCCATCTCCCCTCTTCCCCCACACTCTATCCTCCATCTCCACCATTCCCCCAGACTCCAATCTCCATCTCCACCATTCCCCCAGACTCCAATCTCCATCTCCCCCATTCCCCCAGACTCTATCCTCCATCTCCCCCATTCCCCCAGACGCTAACCTCCATCTCCACCATTCCCCAGACTCTAAGCTCCATCTCCACTCTTCCCCAAAACTCGAACCTCCATCTCCCCCATTCCCCCAGACTCCAATCTCCATCTCCCCTCTTCCCCCACACTCTATCCGCCATCTCCACCATTCCCCCAGACTCCAATCTCCATCTCCCCTCTTCCCCCACACTCTAACCTCCATCTCCCCCATTCCCCCAGACTCTATCCTCCATCTCCACCATTCCCCCAGACTCTATCCTCCATCTCCACCATTCCCCCAGACTCTATCCTCCATCTCCACCATTCCCCCAGACTCCAATCTCCATCTCCCCCATTCCCCCAGACTCTATCCTCCATCTCCCCCATTCCCCCAGACTCTATCCTCCATCTCCCCCATTCCCCCAGACTCTATCCTCCATCTCCCCCATTCTCCCAGCCTCTAACCTCCATCTCCCACTTCCCCCGACTCTATCCTCCATCTCCCCTCTTCCCCCACACTCTAACCTCCATCTCCCCCATTCCCCCAGACTCTATCCTCCATCTCCACCATTCCCCCAGACTCTATCCTCCATCTCCACCATTCCCCCAGACTCTATCCTCCATCTCCACCATTCCCCCAGACTCCAATCTCCATCTCCCCCATTCCCCCAGACTCTATCCTCCATCTCCCCCATTCCCCCAGACTCTATCCTCCATCTCCCCCATTCCCCCACACTCTATCCTCCATCTCCCCCATTCCCCCAGACTCCAATCTCCATCTCCCCTCTTCCCCCACACTCTATCCTCCATCTCCACCATTCCCCCAGACTCCAATCTCCATCTCCCCTCTTCCCCCACACTCTATCCTCCATCTCCCCCATTCCCCCAGACTCTATCCTCCATCTCCCCCATTCCCCCAGACTCCAATCTCCATCTCCCCTCTTCCCCCACACTCTATCCTCCATCTCCCCCATTCCCCCAGACTCTAACCTCCATCTCCCCCATTCCCCCTCTGCCCTTGGAGTCTGTGGGATGGGAATTTTCTCCTCCAGTATTCAGCTCTTTGTGCAGTTCCCAGTTCTCCCCACCAGAGAGCAGTCACTCACCACGAACAGTCGCCTCCAATGGATTGAAATGAAACGTCTCCGTTTATTACAGAATATTTACAGACTCTTTACATTTATTACACACTTTTCAGACCTTTACCCTGTGAGGAAGCTCTGTATGCACATGGTATATGGTTCATGTACACTCACTGTACACACAGTATATGATTCATTTACATTCACTGTACACACGGTATACGATTCATGTACATTCTCTGTACACACGGTATATGATTCACGTACACTCACTGTACACGGTGTACGATTCATGTACATTCATAGGAACATAGGAACAGGAGTAGGCCATTCAGCCCCTCGTGCCTGCTTCGCCATTTGATAAGATCATGGCTGATCTGTGATCTAACTCCATATACCTGCCTTTGGCCCATATCCCTTAATACCTTTGGTTGCCAAAAAGCTATCTATCTCAGATTTAAATTTAGCAATTGAGCTCGAATCAATTGCCGTTTGCGGAAGAGAGTTCCAAACTTCTACCACCCTTTGTGTGTAGAAATATTTTCTAATCTCGTTCCTGAAAGGTCTGGCTCTAATTTTTAGACTGTGCCCCCTACTCCTAGAATCCCCAACCAGCGGAAATAGTTTCTCTCTATCCACCCTATCCGTTCCCCTTAATATCTTATAAACTTCGATCAGGTCACCCCTTAACCGTCAAAACTCCAGAGAATACAACCCCAATTTGTGTAACCTCTCCTCGTAACTTAACCCTTGAAGTCCGGGTATCATTCTAGTAAACCTACGCTGCACTCCCTCCAAGGCCAATATGTCCTTCCGAAGGTGCGGTGCCCAGAACTGCTCACAGTACTCCAGGTGCGGTCTAACCAGGGTTTTGTATAGCTGCAGCATAACTTCTGCCCCCTTGTACTCTAGTCCTCTAGATATAAAGGCCAGCATCCCATTAGCCTTATTGATTATTTTCTGCACCTGTTCATGACACTTCAATGATCTATGTACCTGAACCCCTAAATCCCTTTGGACATCCACTGTTTTTAACTTTTTACCATTTAGAAAGTACCCTGTTCTATCCTTTTTTGATCCAAAGTGGATGACCTCACATTTGTCTACATTGAATTCCATTTGCCACAGTTTTGCCCATTCACCTAATCTATCAATATCGCTTTGTAATTTTATGTTTTCATCTACACTGCTTACAATGCCACCAATCTTTGTGTCATCAGCAAACTTAGATATGAGACATTCTATGCCTTCATCCAAGTCGTTAATAAATAGTGTGAATAATTGAGACCCCAAGACAGATCCCTGCGGGACTCCACTAGTCACATCCTGCCAATGTGAGTACCTTCCCATTATCCCTACTCTCTGTTGCCTTTCGCTCAGCCAATTTCCTAACCAAGTCCGTACTTTTCCCTCGATTCCATGGGCTTCTATCTTAGCTAACAGTCTCTTATATGGGACCATATCAAATGCCTTCTGGAAGTCCATATAAATAACATCCATTGACATTCCTCTGTCCACTACTTTAGTCACCTCTTCAAAAATTTCAATCAGGTTTGTCAGGCACGACCTACCTTTCACAAATCCATGCTGGCTCTCTCTGATTAACTGAAAATTCTCGAGGTGTTCAGTCACCCGATCCTTAATTATAGACTCCAGCATTTTCCCCACAACAGATGTTAGGCTAACTGGTCTATAATTCCCCGGTTTCCCTCTCTCTCCTTTCTTAAAAAGCGGAGTACGATTCATGTACACTCACTGTACACAGCATCTCATCATGTGAAAGTGTAAAGCGGAGAGATCGAGGGGTGATGGGGCTCAGAGAGTGAGCTACAGAGAGAGGGATTGAGTGAGGGGGAGAGTGGGATTAGATTGGGTGGGATATTAAAGGGTACGGGGAGTGAGTGGGAGAGTGGGATTAGACTGGGTGGGATATTAAAGGGTACGGGGAGTGAGTGGGAGAGTGGGATTAGACTGGGTGGGATATTAAAGTGTTTTGGGAGTGAGGGGAGTGGGGTTAGACTGGGTGGGATATTAAATGGTTTTGGGAGTGAGGGTGGAGTGGGATTAGACTGGGTGGGATATGAATGAGTTTAGCGAGCGAGCGGGGAATGGGATTATACTGGGTGGGATATTGAAGAGTACGGGGAGTGAGTGGGAGAGTGGGATTAGACTGGGTGTGATATTAAAGTGTTTTGGGAGTGAGGGTGGAGTGGGGCTGGACTGGGTGCGATTAAAGGGTTTTGGGAGTGAGGAAGAAGTGGGATTAGACTGGGTTGGATATTAAAGGGTACGGGGAGCGAATAGGAGAGTGGGATTAGACTGGGTGGGTTATGAAAGGGTTTTGGAAGTGAGGGGAGAGTGGGATTAGAATGGATGGGCTATTAAACGGTTTCGGGAGCGAGGGGGGAGTGGGATTAGACTGGGTGGGATATTAAAGGGTTTTTGGAGTGAGGGGGGAGTGGGGTTAGATTGGGTGGGATATTAAAGGGATTTGGGAATGAGAGGGGAGTGGGGTTAGACTGAATGCAATATTAAAGGGTTTTGGGAGTGAGGGGGAGTGGTTTCAGACTGGGTGGGATATTAAAGGGTTTTGTGAGTGAGGGAGAGTGGGATTAGACTGGGTGCAATATTGAAGGGTTTTGGGAATGAGGTGGGAGTGGGGTTAGACTGGGTGGGATATTGAAGGGTTTTGGGAGTAAGGGGGTGTGGGATTAGTCTGGGTGGGATCGGGTTTTTCGAGTGAGGGGGGAGTGGGTTTAGACTGCGTGGGATTTTGAAGGGTTTTGGGAGTGAGGGTGGAGTGGGATTAGACTGGGTGGGATATTAAAAGGTACGGGGAGTGAGTGGGAGAGTGGGATTAGACAGGGTTGGATATTAAAGGATTTTGGGAGCGAGGGGGGAGTGGGATTAGACTGGGTGGGATATTAAAGGATTTTGAGAATAAGGGGGCGTGGGATTAGTTTGGGTGGGGTATGAATGAGTTTTGCGAGTGAGCGGGGAATGGGATTATACTGGGTGGAATATTAAAGGGTTTTCGGAGTGAGGGGAGAGTGGGATTAGACTGGGTGGGATATTAAAGGGTTTTCGGAGTGAGGGGGGAGTGAGATTCGACTGGGTGGGATATTAATGGATTTTGGGAATAAGGGAGCGTGGGATTAGACTGGGTGGAATATTAAAAGATACGGGGAGTGAGTGGGAGAGTGGGATTAGACTGGGTGGGATATTAAAAGGTACGGGGAGTGAGGGGGAGAGTGGGATTAGACAGGGTGGGTTATGAAAGGGTTTTGGGAGTGAGGTGGGAGTGGGATTAGTTTGGGTAGGATAATAAAGGATTTTGGGATTGAGGGGAGAGTGGGATTAGACAGGGTGGGATATTAAAGGATATTGGGAGTGAGGGGGGAGTGGGATTAGACTGGGTGCAATATTAAAGGATTTTGGGAGTGAGGGGGGAGTGGGATTAGACTGGGTGCGACATGAAAGCTACGGGGAGTGAGTGGGAGGGTGGGTTTCGACTGGGTGGGATATTAAAATGTTTTGGGAGTGAGGGGGAGTGGGGTTAGACTGGGTGGGATATTAAATGGTTTTGGGAGTGAGGGTGGAGTGGGATTAGACTGGGTGGGATATTGAAGAGTACGGGGAGTGAGTGGGAGAGTGGGATTAGACTGGGTGTGATATTAAAGTGTTTTGGGAGTGAGGGTGGAGTGGGATTAGACTGGGTAGGATAATAAAGGATTTTGGGAGTGAGGGGGGAGTGGGGTTAGACTGAATGCGATATTAAAGGGTTTTGGGAGTGAGTGGGAGTGGTTTTAGACTGGGTGGGATTAAAGGGTTTTGGGCGTGACGGGGGAGTGGGATTAGACTGGGTGGGATATTAAAGGATTTTGAGAATAAAGGGGCGTGGGATTAGTTTGGGTGGGGTATGAATGAGTTTTGCGAGTGAGCGGGGAATGGGATTATACTGGGTGGAATATTAAAGGGTTTTCGGAGTGAGGGGTGAGTGGGATTAGACTGGTTGGGATATTAAAGGGTTTTCAGAGTGAGGGGGAGTGAGATTCGACTGGGTGGGATATTAAAGGATTTTGGGAATATGGGAGGGTGGGATTAGGCTGGGTGGGATATTAATGGGTTTTGGTTGTGAGGGGGAGAGTGGGATTAGAGTGGGTGGGATATTAAAGGGATTTGGGAGTGAGAGGGGAATGGGGTTGGACTGAATGCGATATTAAAGGGTACAGGGAGTGAGTGGGAGAGTGGGATTAGACTGGGTGTGATATTGAAGTGTTTTGGGAGTGAGGGTGGAGTGGGATTAGACTGGGTGCGATTAAAGGGTTTTGGGAGTGACGGAGGAGTGGGATTAGACTGGGTTGGATATTAAAGGGTTTTGGGAGTGACGGGGAGTGTGGTTCGACTGGGTGGGTTATGAAAGGGTTTTGGGAGTGAGGTGGAACTGGGATTAGTCTGGGTAGGATATTAAAGGATTTTGGGAGTGAGGGGAGAGTGGGATTAGACTGGATGTGATAATAAAGGGTTTTGGGAGTGAGGGGGGAGTGGGGTTAGATTGGGTGGGATATTAAAGTGATTTGGGATTGAGAGGGGAGTGGGTTTAGACTGAATGAGATATTAAAGGGTTTTCGGAGTGAGGGGAGAGTGGGATTAGACAGCGTGGGATATTAAAGGGTTTTGGGAATGAGGGGGAGTGGGATAAGTCTGGGTGCGATATTGAAGGGTTTTGGGAGTGAGGGGGGAGTGGGATTAGACTGGGTGGGATATTAAAGGGTTTTGGGAGTGCGGGGGGAGTGTGGTTAGATTGGGTAGGATATTAAAGGGATTTGGGATTGAGAGGGGAGTGGGGTTAGACTGAATGCGATATTAAAGGGTTTTGTGAGTGAGCGGGAGTGGGGTTAGGCTGGGTGTGATATTGAAGGGTTTTGGGAGTGAGGGGGGAGTGTGATTAGTCTGGGTGGGATCGGGTTTTTCGAGTGAGGGGTGAGTGGGGTTAGACTGCGTGGGATATTAAAGGGTTTTGGATGTGAGGGGGGAGTGGGTTTAGACTGGGTGGGATATTGAATGCTAATGGGAGTGAGGATTAGTGGGGTTAGACTGGATGGGATATTGAAGGGTCTTGGGAGTGAGGGGGGAGTGGGGTTAGACTGGGTGCGATATTAAAGGGTACGGGAGTGAGGGGATAGTGGGATTGGACTGGGTGTGATATTAAAGGGTTTTTGGAGTGAGGGGGAGTGGGTTTAGACTGGTTGGGATATTGAAGTGTTTTGGGAGTAAGGCGGGAGTGGGGTTAGACTGGGTGGGATATTGAAGGGATTTGGGAGTGAGGGGGAGTGTGTTTAGACTGGGCGTGTTATTGAAGGGTTTTGGGAGTGAGTGGTTTGTGGGTTTGGATTGGGTGAGATATTGAAGGGTTTTGTGAGTGAGGGGAGTGGGCTTAGACTGGGTGGAATAGGGTTTTGGGAGTGAGGGGGGAGTGGTATTAAACTGGGTGGGATATTGAAGGGTTTTGGGAGTGAGGGGGTAGTGGGTTTAAACTGGGTGGGATACAGTTTTGGGACTGAGGGGGAGGGAGTGGGATTAAACTGGGTGGGATATTGAAGGGTTTTGGGAGTGAGGGGGGAGTGGGATTAGATTGGGTGGGATATTGAAGGGTTTTGGGAGTGAGGAGGGAGTGCGGTTAGACTGGGTGGGATATTGAAGGGTTTTGGGAGTGAGGTTAGACTGGGTGGGATATTGAAGGGTTTTGGGAGTGAGGGGGGAGTGGGGTTCGACTGGGTGCGATATTGGAGGGTTTTGTCTGTGAGGGGGGAGTGGGGTTAGACTGGGTGGGATATTGAAGAGTTTTGGGAGTGAGGGGGAGTGGGTTTGGACTGTGTGGGATATTGAAGGTTTTTGGGAGTGAGGGGGGAGTCGGGTTAGACTGGGTGGGACATTGAAGGGTTTTGGGAGTGAGGGGGAGTGGGTGTGGACTGGGTGAGATATTTAAGGGTTTTGGGAGTGAGGGGTAGTGGGGTTAGATTTGGTGCGATATTGAAGGGTTTTGGGAGTGAGGGGGGAGTGGAGTTAGACCGGGTGGGATATTGAAGGGTTTTGGGAGTGAGGGGGTGTGGGGTTAGACTGGATGGGATATTGAAGGGTTTTGGGAGTGAGGGGGGAGTGGGGTTAGACTGGGTGCGATATTGGAGGGTTTTGGGAGTGAGGGGGGAGTGAGGTTTGACTGGGTGGGATATTAAAAGGTTTTGGGAGTGAGGGGGACTGGGATTAGACTGGGTGGGATATTTCAGGGTTTTCGGAGTGAGGGGGAGTGGGGTTAGACTGCGTGGGACATTAAAGGGTTTTGGGAGTGAAGGGGGAGTGGCATTAAACTGGGTGCGATATTGAAGGGTTTTGTGAGTGAGGGGGGAGTGGGAGTGGACTGGGTGCAATATTGAAGGGTTTTGCGAATGAGGTGGGAGTGGGTTTAGACTGGGTGGGATATTGAAGGGTTTTGGGAGTGAGGGGGTGTGGGGTTAGATTGGGTGGGATATTGAAGGGTTTTGGGAGTGAGGAGGGAGTGCGGTTAGACTGGGTGGGATATTGAAGGGTTTTGGGAGTGAGGTTAGATTGGGTGGGATATTGAAGGTTTTTGGGAGTGAGGGGGGAGTCGGGTTAGACTGGGTGGGACATTGAAGGGTTTTGGGAGTGAGGGGGAGTGGGTGTGGACTGGGTGAGATATTTAAGGGTTTTGGGAGTGAGGGGGGAGTGGGGTTAGATTTGGTGCGATATTGAAAGGTTTTGGGGGTGAGGGAGGAGTGGGGTTAGACTGGGTGGGATATTGGAGGGTTTTCTGAGTGAGGGGGGAGTGGGGTTAGACTGGGTGGGATATTGGAGGGTTTTGGGAGTGAGGGGAGAGTGGGGTTAGACTGGGTGGGCTATTGGAGGGTTTTGGGAGTGAGGGGGGAGTGGGCTTAGACTGGGTGGGATATTGGAGGGTTTTGGGAGTGAGGGGGGAGTGGGCTTAGACTGGGTGGGATATTGGAGGGTTTTGGGAGTGAGGGGGGAGTGGGCTTGGACTGGGTGGGATATTGGAGGGTTTTGGGAGTGAGGGGGGAGTGGGCTTAGACTGGGAGGGATATTGGAGGGTTTTGGGAGTGAGGGGGGAGTGGGCTTGGACTGGGTGGGATATTGGAGGGTTTTGGGAGTGAGGGGGGAGTGGGCTTAGACTGGGAGGGATATTGGAGGGTTTTGGGAGTGAGGGGGGAGTGGGCTTAGACTGGGTGGGATATTGGAGGGTTTTGGGAGTGAGGGGGGAGTGGGCTTGGACTGGGTGGGATATTGGAGGGTTTTGGGAGTGAGGGGGGAGTGGGCTTAGACTGGGAGGGATATTGGAGGGTTTTGGGAGTGAGGGGGGAGTGGGCTTAGACTGGGTGGGATATTGGAGGGTTTTGGGAGTGAGGGGGGAGTGGGCTTGGACTGGGTGGGATCTCTGAGATGAATCCGTTGTTGCACCGTTTTCAGGTTGAGGTTTCGCTTCTCTCAGTCGGTCAGGGGGTCGCTCTTTACTCCGACATGAGAAGGTGACGGGGGGAGCAGCTGGAATTCACTCTGATTCCTGTTGAAGGTGAAAGGATGGAATCAGGAACATCCCGTTCTCCCAAACTTCCCCCGTGGATCGATTCGATTTCTCCCTGATTGTGAAGGGCTGAGGATGGGACAGGTCGCCTGGTTTCCCACCACAGGAGTTAGCGGTGACTGGGGTCGTGTTGATCAGTCAATGATCAGAGGAAGAACAGCAATGTCCCCTTTTAAAGTGAGGAATTTCATCCCCACAACCGGTGTTTGAGGACCAGTCACACGGAATGTTGTTCATCTCCGGCACTGAATTGATTTCAGACTCTCGCAATCCAATGAATTTCCCGCAACAATCCCCTGTGACCGCTGCGCCCTCTCATTCGAGCTGCTTTTAACCCAGTGCAAAGCCTGATTGCCGCAGAAAGGCAGCAATTTAATGCTGATTGCGATTGGAGATAATTTAATTCAGCTTTCCGGCTTTCTATCAAAACTGCCGCCGTCTTTAATGCAGAGATAGCGACCTCTGATCCGCCTTTCATTTTTGGAATTTTCAATTTGCAAATTCATTTACATTTTTAAAACTTGGTCCATGGAAAGTCTCCTCAGTAAACAGTGAATCACAGCAGAAACTAACATCAAACACCTCCATTTATATCAAATCATATCAAATTCCAAAGGCTCAACCCCCCCCTTTCTATTTGTTGGCATTGTACAGAATCCCAGAGGATCAAAACCTCTTCCCATTCCCGCTACAGTTCTGGTCACCACATTACAGGAAAGATGTGATTACACTAGAGAGGGTACAGAGGAGATTTATGAGGATGTTGCCAGGGCTGGAGAATTTTAGCTATGAGGAAAGATTGGATAGAATCATAGAATTAATGAAATTTACTGCACAGAAGGAGGCCATTCGGCCCATCGTGTCCACGCCGGCCAAAAAAGAGCCACCCAACCTAATCCCACTTTCCAGCACTTGGTCTGTAGCCCTGTGGGTTACAGCACTTCAGGTGCACATCCAGGTACTTTTTAAATGAGTTGAGGGTTTCTGCCTCTCCCACCCTCTCAGGCAGTGAGTTCCAGACCCCCACCACCCTCTGGGTGAAAAAAATTCTCCTCAACTCCCCTCTAATCCTTCTACCAATTACTTTAAATCTATGCTCCCTGGTCACTGACCCCTCTGCTAAGGGAAATAGGTCCTCCCTATCCACTCTATCTGGGCCCCTCATAATTTTATACACCTCAATTAAATCTCCCCTCAGCCTCCTCTTCCAAAGAAAACAACCCCCAGCCTATCCAATCTTTCCTCATAGCTAAAATTCTCCAGTCCTGGCAACATCCTCGTAAATCTCCTCTGCACCCTCTCCAGTGCAATCACATCTTTCCTGTAATGTGGTGACCAGAACTGTACACAATACTCAAGCTGTGGCCTAACTAGTGTTTTATACAGTTCCAGCATAACCTCCCTGCTCTTATATTCTATGCCTCGGCTAATAAAGGAAAGTATCCCCTATGCCTTCTTAACCACCTTATCTACCTGTCCTGCTACCTTCAGGGATCTGTGGACATGCACTCCAAGGTCCCTCACTTCCTCTACACCTCTCAGTATCCTCCCATTTATTGTGTATTCCCTTGCCTTGTTTGCCCTCCCCAAATGCATTACCTCAAACTTCTCTGGATTGAATTCCATTTGCCACTTTTCTGTCCACCTGACCAGTCCATTGATATCTTCCTGCAATCTGCAGCTTTCCTCCTCACTATCAACCACACGGCCAATTTTTGGATCATCTTCAAACTTCTTGATCAAGCCCCCCACATTCAAGGCCAAATCATTAATAGAAATCACAAAATGCAAGCGACCTAGTACTGAGCCCTGCGGAACCCCACTGGAAACAGCCTTCCAGTCACAAAAACACCCGTCGACCATTACCCTTTGCTTCCTGCCACTGAGCCAATTTTGGATCCAATTTGTCACATTCCCTTGGATCCCATGGGCTTTTACTTTTTTGACCAGTCTGCCATGTGGGATCTTGTCAAAAGCCTTGCTAAAATCCATGTAGACTACATCAAATACACTACCCTCATCGACCCTCCTTGTTACTTCCTCAAAATATTTAATCAAGTTAGTCAGACATGACCTTCCCTTAACAAATCCAGTCCTTGATTAATCCGTGCCTTTCTAAATGACGATTTATGCTGTCCCTCAGAATTGATTCCAATAATTTGCCCTCCACCGAGGTTAGACTGACTGGCCTGTAATTACTCGGTCTATCCCTCGCTCCCTTTTTCCCTTTTTAAGCAATGGCTGGGGAAGGCTGGGATTGTTTTCCTTGGAACAGAGGAGGTTGAGGGGAGATTTAATTGAGGTGTATAAAATTATGAGGGGATTAGATAGAGTGGATAGGAAGGACCTATTTCCCTTAGCAGAGAGGTCAATAAACAGGGGGCATAGATTTAAAGTAATTGATAGTTCTTTGAGGACATAACGTACAGGGTGGATAAAGGGGAACCAGTGGACGTAGTGTATTTAGACTTCCAGAAGGCATTCGACAAGGTGCCACATAAAAGATTATTGCTCAAGATAAAGAATCACTGGATTGGGGGTAATATTCTGGCATGGGTGGAGGATTGGTTATCTAACAGGAAGCAGAGAGTTGGGATAAATGTTGGCTTTTATTGCTAGGGGGATAGAATATAAAAACAGGGAGGTATTGCTGCAGTTATATAAGGTATTGGTGAGACCGCACCTGGAATACTGCATACAGTTTTGGTGTCCATACTTAAGAAAAGACATACTTGCTCTCGAGGCAGTACAAAGAAGGTTCACTCGGCTAATCCCGGGGATGAGGGGGTGGACATATGAGGAGAGGGTGAGTAAATTGGGACTCTACTCATTGGAGTTCAGAAGAATGAGAGGCGATCTTATTGAAACATATAAGATTGTGAAGGGGCTTGATCGGGTGGATGCGGTAAGGATGTTCCCAAGGACGGGTGAGACTAGAACTAGGGGGCATAATCTTAGAATAAGGGGCTGCTCTTTCAAAACTGAGATGAGGAGAAACTTCTTCACTCAGAGGGTGGTAGGTCTGTGGAATTTGCTGCCCCAGGAAGCTGTGGAAGCTACATCATTAAATAAATTTAAAACAGAAATAGACAGTTTCCTAGAAGTAAAGGGAATTAGGGGTTACGGGGAGCGGGCAGGAAATTGGACATGAAGCTGAGTTCGGATCGGTCAAGGCCCTGTGGGTGGCGGAGAGGGCCCAGGGGCTATGTGGCCGGGTCCTGCTCCTACTTCTTGTGTTCTTTAGATTTGAGGTTAGGATCAGATCAGCCATGATCTTATTGAATGGCGGAGCAGGCTCGAGGGGCCGATTGGCCTACTCCTGCTCCTATTTCTTATGTTCTTATGATAGAAGGATTAGAGGGGAGTTGAGGAGAAATGTTTTCACCCAGAGGTTGGTGGGGGTCTGGAACTCACTGCCTGAGAGGGTGGGAGAGGCAGAAACCCTCAACTCATTTAAAAAGTACCTGGATGTGCACCTGAAGTGCTGTAACCCACAGGGCTACGGACCGAGAGCTGGAAAGTGGGATTAGGCCGGGTAGCTCTTTTTCGGCCGGCACGGACATGATGGGCCGAATGGCCTCCTTCTGCGCCATAGATTTCCATGATTCTATGATTCAGACCCATTGTCTAGAATCCCAATGGACCAAACTCCATCTGATTCACTCTTCTCACTGGGTGAAATAACCTCTTGTAACTTGTTTGAAAAATTATTTGTGCCAAGAATGAAAATCAATTGAACATCAAACGTTTGATCACCGGTCTGTGAATCAGTCCCACACTGGGTGTAGTTCCTGGTCTGTGAATCAGTTCCACACTGGGTGTAGTTCCTGGTCTGTGAATCAGTCCCACAATGGGTGTAGTTCCTGGTCTGTGAATCAGTTCCACAATGGGTGTAGTTCCTGGTCTGTGAATCAGTTCCACAATGGGTGTAGTTCCTGGTCTGTGAATCAGTTCCACAATGGGTGTAGTTCCTGGTCTGTGAATCAGTTCCACAATGGGTGTAGTTCCTGGTCTGTGAATCAGTTCCACAATGGGTGTAGTTCCTGGTCTGTGAATCAGTTCCACACTGGGTGTAGTTACTGGTCTGTGAATCAGTCCCACAATGGGTGTAGTTCCTGGTCTGTGAATCAGTTCCACACTGGGTGTAGTTCCTGGTCTGTGAATCAGTTCCACAATGGGTGTAGTTCCTGGTCTGTGAATCAGTTCCACACTGGGTGTAGTTCCTGGTCTGTGAATCAGTTCCACAATGGGTGTAGTTCCTGGTCTGTGAATCAGTCCCACACTGGGTGCAGTTCCTGGTCTGTGAATCAGTTCCACACTGGGTGTAGTTCCTGGTCTGTGAATCAGTTCCACAATGGGTGTAGTTCCTGGTCTGTGAATCAGTCCCACACTGGGTGTAGTTCCTGGTCTGTGAATCAGTCTCAGACTGGGTGTAGTTCCTGGTCTGTGAATCAGTTCCACACTGGGTGTAGTTCCTGGTCTGTGAATCAGTTCCACACTGGGTGTAGTTCCTGGTCTGTGAATCAGTTCCACACTGGGTGTAGTTCCTGGTCTGTGAATCAGTCTCAGACTGGGTGTAGTTCCTGGTCTGTGAATCAGTTCCACACTGGGTGTAGTTCCTGGTCTGTGAATCAGTCCCACACTGGGTGTAGTTCCTGGTCTGTGAAGTAATCCCACACTGGGTATAGTTACTGGTCTCTGAATTAATCCCACACTGGGTGTAGTTCCTGGTCTGTGAATCAGTTTCACACTGGGTGTAGTTCCTGGTCTGTGAATCAGTTCCACACTGGGTGTAGTTCCTGGTCTGTGAATCAGTCCCACAATGGGTGTAGTTCCTGGTCTGTGAATCAGTTCCACACTGGGTGTAGTTCCTGGTCTGTGAATCAATTCCACACTGGGTGTAGTTCCTGGTCTGTGAATCAGTTCCACACTGGGTGTAGTTCCTGGTCTGTGAATCAGTTCCACACTGGGTGTAGTTCCTGGTCTGTGAATCAGTTCCACACTGGGTGTAGTTCCTGGTCTGTGAATCAGTTCCACACTGGGTGTAGTTCCTTGTCTGTGAATCAGTTCCACACTGGGTGTAGTTCCTGGTCTGTGAATCAGTCCCCCACTGGGTAGAGTTCCTGTCCCATAAAAAGGCGGGATTTCAGAGGGAGCTGCGACGGAGCTCCCTCTGAATCAGAAAGGGACGCGACACAGGGGAGGCACGTGATTGGTGAGTAGGTTCAGGTGAGTATTTCTACTTTTATACAGCAACTAAAGTAAAAAGAAAGGGAAGGTCTGCAGGTCTTATAGCAAGTAGCATTTTTTTAGTGAATCAAGGTCCCTAGTGTAGTTAACATTCTCTAAATTAAGAATAATTTAAAGGAGTAAACTCCTTAAAGGGAGTGGTAAGTAGTTTTTCTTTCCTTTTTTTTCTCTTGACATTGTAGTTGTTGTTAAGATAACTTAAGGGTTAAGTCATGGCAGGAGATCCCACAGCCATGTCATGTTCCTCTTGTGGGATGTGGGAATTCAGGGATCCTTCCTGTATCCCTGATTCCTTCACCTGCGGGAAGTGTGTCCAGCTGCAGCTATTGTTTGACCGCTTGACGGCTCTGGAGCTGCGGATGGACTCACTTTGGAGCATCCGCGATGCTGAGAAAGTCGTGGATAGCACGTTCAGTGAGTTGGTCACACCACAGATAAAAATTACTGAGGGAGATAGTGAATGGGTGACCAACAGACAGAGGAAGAGTAGGAAGGCAGTGCAGGGGTCCCCTGCGGTTATCTCCCTCCAAAACAGGTATACCGTTTTGGATACTGTTGGGGGAGATGGCTCACCAGGGGAAGGTGGCAGCGGCCAGGTTCATGGCACTGTGGCTGGCTCTGCTGCACAGGAGGGCAGGAAAAAGAGCAGCAGAGCTTTAGTGATAGGGGACTCGATTGTAAGGGGAATAGACAGGCGTTTCTGCGGACGCAACCGAGACTCCAGGATGGTATGTTGCCTCCCTGGTGCAAGGGTCAAGGATGTCTCGGAGCGGCTGCAGGACATTCTGGAGGGGGAGGGTGAACAGCCAGTTGTCGTGGTGCATATAGGCACCAACGATATAGGTAAAAAACGGGATGAGGTCCTACAAGCTGAATTTAGGGAGTTAGGAGTTAAACGAAAGAGTAGGACCTCAAAGGTAGTAATCTCAGGATTGCTACCAGTGCCACGGGCAAGTCAGAGTAGGAATGACAGGATAGCTAGGATGAATACGTGGCTTGAGAAATGGTGCAAGAGGGAGGGATTCAAATTCCTGGGCCATTGGAACCGGTTCTGGGGGAGGTGGGACCAGTACAAATTGGACGGACTGCATCTGGGCAGGACTGGAACCAATGTCCTAGGGGGAGTGTTTGCCACTGCTGTTGGGGAGGGTTTAAACTAATGTGGCAGGGGGATGGGAACCGATGCAGGAAGTCAGTGGGAAGTAAAGTGGTGACAGAAACAAAAGGCAGTAAGGGAGAGTGTACAGAACATGACCGGACAGATGGTCTGAGAAAGCAGGGCAAAGACCAAGGGAAGTCTAGATTAAACTGCATTTATTTCAATGCAAGAAGTCTGATGGGCAAGGCAGATGAACTCAGGGCATGGATGGGTACATGGGACTGGGATCTTATAGCTATTACTGAAACATGGCTAAGGGAGGGGCAGGACTGGCAGCTCAATGTTCCAGGGTACAGATGCTATAGGAAAGATAGAGCAGGAGGTAAGAGAGGAGGGGGAGTTGCGTTCTTGATTAGGGAGAACATCACGGCAGTAGTGAGAGGGGATATATCCGAGGGTTCGCCCACGGAGTCTATATGGGTAGAACTGAAAAATAAGAAGGGAGAGATCACTTTGATAGGATTGTACTACAGACCCCCAAATAGTCAACGGGAAATTGAGGAGCAAATATGTAAGGAGATTACAGACAGCTGCAAGAAAAATAGGGTGGTAATAGTAGGGGACTTTAACTTTCCCAACATTGACTGGGACAGCCATAGCATTAGGGGCTTGGATGGAGAGAAATTTGTTGAGTGTATTCAGGAGGAATTTCTCATTCAGTATGTGGATGGCCCGACTAGAGAGGGGGCAAAACTTGACCTCCTCTTGGGAAATAAGGAAGGGCAGGTGACAGAAGTGTTAGTGAGGGATTACTTTGGGACCAGTGATCATAATTCCATTAGTTTTAAGATAGCTATGGAGAATGATAGGTCTGGACCAAAAGTTAAAATTCTAAATTGGGGAAAGGCCAATTTTGATGGTATTAGACAGGAACTTTCAGAAGTTGATTGGGAGAGTCTGTTGGCAGGCAAAGGGACGTCTGGTAAGTGGGAGGCTTTCAAAAGTGTGTTAACCAGGGTTCAGGGTAAGCACATTCCTTATAAAGTGAAGGGCAAGGCTGGTAGAAGTAGGGAACCTTGGATGACTCAGGAGATTGAGGCCCTAGTCAAAAAGAAGAAGGAGGCATATGACATGCATAGGCAGCTGGGATCAAGTGGATCCCTTGATGAGTATAGAGATTGCCGGAGTAGAGTTAAGAGAGAAATCAGGAGGGCAAAAAGGGGACATGAGATTGCTTTGGCAGATAAGGCAAAGGAGAATCCAAAGAGCTTCTACAAGTACATAAAGGACAAAAGAGTAACTAGGGAGAGAGTAGGGCCTCTTAAGGATCAACAAGGTCATCTATGTGCGGAACCACAAGAGATGGGTGAGATCCTGAATGAATATTTCACATCGGTATTTACGGTTGAGAAAGGCATGGATGTTAGGGAACTTGGGGAAATAAATAGTGATGTCTTGAGGAGTGTACATATTACAGAGAGGGAGGTGCTGGAAGTTTTAACGCGCATCAAGGTAGATAAATCTCCGGGACCTGATGAAATGTATCCCAGGACGTTATGGGAGGTTAGGGAGGAAATTGCGGGTCCCCTAGCAGAGATATTTGAATCATCGACAGCTACAGGTGAGGTGCCTGAAGATTGGAGGGTAGCAAATGTTGTGCCTTTGTTTAAGAAGGGCGGCAGGGAAAAGCCTGGGAACTACAGACCGGTGAGCCTGACATCTGTAGTGGGTAAGTTGTTAGAGGGTATTCTGAGGGACAGGATCTACAGGCATTTGGAGAGGCAGGGACTGATTAGGAACAGTCAGCATGGTTTTGTGAGAGGAAAATCATGTCTCACGAATTTGATTGAGTTTTTTGAAGGGGTAACCAAGAAGCTAGATGAGGGCTGTGCAGTAGACGTAGTCTACATGGACTTCAGCAAAGCCTTTGACAAGGTACCGCATGGTAGGTTGTTACATAAGGTTAAATCTCATGGGATCCAAGGTGAGGTAGCCAATTGGATACAAAATTGGCTTGAGGACAGAAGACAGAGGGTGGTTGTAGAGGGTTGTTTTTCAAACTGGAGGCCTGTGACCAGCGGTGTGCCTCAGGGATCGGTGCTGGGTCCGCTGTTATTTGTTATTTATATTAATGATTTGGATGAGAATTTAGGAGGCATGGTTAGTAAGTTTGCAGATGACACCAAGATTGGTGGCATTGTGGACAGTGAAGAAGGTTATCTAGGATTGCAACGGGACCTTGATAAATTGGGCCAGTGGGCCGATGAATGGCAGATGGAGTTTAATTTAGATAAATGTGAGGTGATGCATTTTGGTAGATCGAATCGGGCCAGGACCTACTCCGTTAATGGTAGGGCGTTGGGGAGAGTTATAGAACAAAGAGATCTAGGAGTACAGGTTCATAGCTCCTTGAAAGTGGAGTCACAGGTGGATAGGGTGGTGAAGAAGGCATTCGGCATGCTTGGTTTCATTGGTCAGAACATTGAATACAGGAGTTGGGATGTCTTGTTGAAGTTGTACAGGACATTAGTAAGGCCACACTTGGAATACTGTGTACAGTTCTGGTCACCCTATTACAGAAAGGATATTATTAAACTAGAAAGAGTGCAGAAAACATTTACTCGGATGCTACCGGGACTTGATGGTTTGACTTATAGGGAGAGGTTAGATAGACTGGGACTTTTTTCCCTGGAGAGTAGGAGGTTAAGGGGTGATCTTATAGAAGTCTATAAAATAATGAGGGGCATAGATAAGGTCGATAGTCAAAATCTTTTCCCAAAGGTAGGGTAGTCTATAACGAGGGGGCATAGATTTAAGGTGAGATGGGAGAGATACAAAAGGGTCCAGAGGGGCAATTTTTTCACTCAAAGGGTGGTGAGTGTCTGGAACGAGCTGCCAGAGGCAGTAGTAGAGGCGGGTACAATTTTGTCTTTTAAAAAGCATTTGGACAGTTACATGGGTAAGATGGGTATAGAGGGATATGGGCCAAGTGCAGGCAATTGGGACTAGCTTAGTGGTATAAACTGGGCGACATGGACATGTTGGGCCGAAGGGCCTGTTTCCACGTTGTAACTTCTATGATTCTATGATTCTATGATCCCACATTGGGTGTATTTCCTGCTCTTTGAATTAATCCCGCTCTGGGTGTAGTTCCCGGTCTGTGAATCAGTTCCGCTCTGGGTGTCGTTCATCGTGTTCCACAGACAACGTTGAACAAACTTCGCTCTCAAAACCCGTCTGATTGAAGGAACATTTCCTGGAAACTTTAATCAAGACTGAGTTCAGGTCCATTGTGTTGATGATCAGTGAGGGTTCTGCCTTGCTGCTGCCTCTCTCCATATAAGGCAGGAGGTGATAATGTTCCAATTTAATATGATTTTCATTATTCGCACACACTGCCCCGAGAGCTGCAATAAAAGTAATTTGTTTCATCAGTGAAAACACAGGGCCTTCGGGAAGACATTTATAATCGGCTGGCTTCTGTGAATCTCCCAGAAGACCAGAAATGAGGCCAATCTCAGACCTACAGGCCTTTAAGGCAGAGAATTTCACCAAGAAAAACAAGTGTCTAACCCTTAGTGTAGTGATTACCCCACTGTCATGTACTTAGATCGGTGATACCCTGGTCAGTCTCTCGGCACTCACTGCCTGTATGACCACTGTCTATTCAGGAAATACACATTGTGCATCTCTCACAACACCTCATGGATCCCTGGACAACCTTTGGAAACCCAAGAGTTAGGATCATAGAATTGCACAGCAGAGAAGGAGGCCATTCGGCCCATTGTGCCTGTGCTGGCTCTGTGAAAGAACTATCCAATTAGTCCCTCTCCCCCCTGCTCTTTCCCCATTGCCCATTAATTTTCTTCCCATTGAGTATTTATCCAATTCCCTTTTGAAAGTTATTATTGAATCTGCTTCCACCGCCCTTTCAGGCAGCGCATTCCAGATCAGAACAACTCGCTGTGTAAATAAATTCTCCTCATCTCCCCTCTGGTTCTTTTGCCGATCACCTTAACCCCTGAAGTTGGAAGTTGAAATGATTGAAGATTCCGAATAAATGGATTACTTTGATAAAATCACACTAGTTGAGAGTTAAGTTAACTGGCAGCGTGTGGGGCCCAGAGTCCAGGCAGTGAGGTCTGTTACAGACTAACTGAGGCCAATTTATAGTGAGAACCCAAACCAGAAAATGTTGGGAATATTTAGCAGGTCAGGCAGCGCCTGCAAAGAGAGAAACAGGGTTAATGTTTCGAGAGCTTGAACTGCTCAAAAGAACAGCCCTGACAAAGGGATCGCACGCTCGAAACATTGGGGGAAAATAAAAAATAGTATGAGGCCTATTACTGGGCACGGGGAGCACGATCCGCGTCTGATGGCCCCGACACAGGCAGCACATGGATTTAGTATGTCAATTAGCAAGATACCTCCGTGCAGCCAGCGTTACCCATGCTGCTGAGAGGCTGCACAGAGAACCAGGAAGCCCAAAATGGGGTGTGCACAGCGCAGGTCATCGGCAGCCTGCACCTCTTTAAGGTACAGGTGCACATTTTAAATGGAACATGCACAGTTCACTAGGAGGAGGGAAAGATGGCCACAAGGATGGCAGGACCGTTGAGAAAGGCATGGATGTTAGGGAACTTGGGGAAATAAATAGTGATGTCTTGAGGAGTGTACATATTACAGAGAGGGAGGTGCTGGAAGTCTTAACGCGCATCAAGGTAGATAAATCTCCGGGACCTGATGAAATGTATCCCAGGACGTTATGGGAGGTTAGGGAGGAAATTGCGGGTCCCCTAGCAGAGATATTTGAATCATCCACCGCTACAGGTGAGGTGCCTGAAGATTGGAGGGTAGCAAATGTTGTGCCTTTGTTTAAGAAGGGCGGCAGGGAAAAGCCTGGGAACTACAGACCAGTGAGCCTGACATCTGTAGTGGGTAAGTTGTTAGAGGGTATTCTGAGGGACAGGATCTACAGGCATTTGGAGAGGCAGGGACTGATTAGGAACAGTCAGCATGGTTTTGTGAGAGGAAAATCATGTCTCACGAATTTGATTGAGTTTTTTGAAGGGGTAACCAAGAAGATAGATGAGGGCTGTGCAGTAGACGTGGTCGACATGGACTTCAGCAAAGCCTTTGACAAGGTACCGCATGGTAGGTTGTTACATAAGGTTAAATCTCACGGGATCCAAGGTGAGGTAGCCAATTGGATACAAAATTGGATTGCCGGCAGAAGACAGAGGGTGGTTGTCGAGGGTTGTTTTTCAAACTGGAGGCCTGTGACCAGCGGTGTGCCTCAGGGATCGGTGCTGGGTCCGCTGTTATTTGTTATTTATATTAGTGATTTGGATGAGAATTTAGGAGGCATGGTTAGTAAGTTTGCAGATGACACCAAGATTGGTGGCATTGTGGACAGTGAAGAAGGTTATCTAGGATTGCAAGGGGACCTTGATAAATTGGGCCAGTGGGCCGATGAATGACAGATGGAGTTTAATTTAGATAAATGTGAGGTGATGCATTTTGGTCGATCGAATCGGGCCAGGACCTACTCCGTTAATGGTAGGGCGTTGGGGAGAGTTATAGAACAAAGAGATCTAGGAGTACAGGTTCATAGCTCCTTGAAAGTGGAGTCACAGGTGGATAGGGTGGTGAAGAAGGCATTCGGCATGCTTGGTTTCATTGGTCAGAACATTGAATGCAGGAGTTGGGATGTCTTGTTGAAGTTGTACAGGGCATTGGTGAGGCCACACTTGGAGTACTGTGTACAGTTCTGGTCACCCTATTATAGAAAGGATATTATTAAACTAGAAAGAGTGCAGAAAAGATTTACTAGGATGCTACCGGGACTTGATGGTTTGACTTACAGGGAGAGGTTAGACAGACTGGGACTTTTTTCCCTGGAGAGTAGGAGGTTAAGGGGTGATCTTATAGAAGTCTATAAAATAATGTTGGGCATAGATAAGGTAGATAGTCAAAATCTTTTCCCAAAGGTAGGGGAGTCTATAACGAGGGGGCATAGATTTAAGGTGAGAGGGGAGAGATACAAAAGGGTCCAGAGGGGCAATTTTTTCACTCAAAGGGTGGTGAGTGTCTGGAACGAGCTGCCAGAGGCAGTAGTAGAGGCGGGGTACAATTTTGTCTTTTAAAAAGCATTTGGACAGTTCCATTGGATAAGATGGGTATAGAGGGATATGGGCCAAGTGCAGGCAATTGGGACTAGCTTAGTGGTATCAACTGGGCGACATGGACATGTTGGGCCGAAGGGCCTGTTTCCATGTTGTAACTTCTATGATTCTATGATTCTATGACCGGCATGAGAGAAGGCTCCACACTTCTCCAATGATGCCCTGGTGGAAAGGGTGGATGAAAGGAGGGCCAACATGTACCCGCAGGGTGGCCGGAGACCCTCCAGACTGCAGCTGCGCTGGCATTGGCAGGCTGTGACCCAGGAAGTGATCGCCAGGAGCACTGCACCACGCAGTGCCGGAAGAAGTTCAATGATTTGACACGAGTGGTCAAGGTGAGTGAATGCAAGTGTCATAGTAACATCGGAACATAGGAACAGGAGTAGGCCATTCAGCCCCTCGTGTCTGCTCCACCATTTGATAAGATCCTGGCTGATCTGTGATCTAACTCCATATACCTGCCTTTGGCCCATATCCCTTAATACCTTTGGTTGCCAAAAAGCTATCTATCTCACATTTAAATTTAGCAATTGAGCTAGTATCAATTGCCGTTTGCGGAAGAGAGTTCCAAACTTCTGCCACCCTTTGTGTGTAGAAATGTTTTCTAATCTCGCTCCTGAAAGGTCTGGCTCTAATTTTTAGACTGTGCCCCCTACTCCTAGAATCCCCAACCAGCGGAAATAGTTTCTCTCTATCCACCCTATCTGTTCCCCTTAATATCCGACCAACTGCCCCATTGCTCCACACATCACACTCCCCGTCACCCACCCACCCACAAACACTGCCCATCCACGCGCAATGCGGCATCTCACCCGCACACAGTACCACACTTTCAGGCCACACAACCACCACCCACAAGTCACACAATCTATTTGACCATGGCAGGCACATCACCCACACACCTTGCAGGACACTCACTGACACACTGCCCTCTGTCTTGCAGGAGAAGGTGGCGTATCACACCCGGCAGCAGGAGGGACCTGAGGGTGGACGGGCACGTCTGCACGTCCTCACCCCCCTAGAGGAGACGGTGCTCCGGATCATTGGGCGGGCCGTCACTGCAGCCGTCACAACGTGCCGCACTGGAGGTCCCGGTCAAGGGGGTCTCTGCATATCTAATGATCCTTCTCCTTTTCCACATCTCCCTCCTCCCATAAACTTTTCTGACTCACGTGCTGCACACGCTGTCAGCTCACACCTCGTCCTCACTCCTCTCCCCACTCCACAACTCAACCTGTTTCCCTTTGTCATTGCAGATACCCAAGAACATGTGACGGCACCCGAGGAGGAGGGGAGGAGGAGGGGGAGGAGGGGAGGAGGAGGAGAAGGAGGGGAGGAGAGGGAGGGGGAGGAGGAGGAGGAGTGGGAGGAGGAGGAGAAGGAGAAGGAGGGGAGGAGAGGGAGGGGGAGGAGGAGGAGGAGGGGAGAAGGAGGGGAGGAGAGGGAGGGGGAGGAGGAGGAGGAGTGGGAGGAGGAGGAGTGGGAGGAGGAAGAGAAGGAGGGGAGGAGGGGAGCAGAGGAGGAGAAGGGGGGAGGAGAGGGAGGAGGAGGAGGAGGAGAGGGAGGAGGAGGAGGAGGAGGAGGAGTAGGAGGAGAAGGAGGGGAGCAGAGGAGGAGAAGGGGGAGGAGAGGGAGGAGGAGGAGGAGGAGGGGGAGGAGGAGGAGGAGGAGGAGGGGGAGGAGGAGGAGGAGGAGGAGGAGGGGGAGGAGGAGGAGGAGAAGGGGGAGAAGGGGGACACTGAAGCCACACCATCACTCGATCTGACACTTGCTTCCACCAGCTCAGAGACTGACACTGCGTGTCCTTTAGAGGCCGGGTTAGAGGAGGGATCTGCATGTGGTGAGACACCGAGCACAAGTGGGCAGGAGTCGGGGCGGGGGGAATGGATACCACAGGTGCCAGCTCACCGGACGGCGAGGTCACTCACTAGTTCTGCTGCAGAGGAGTCAGATGAGGACTTCGATGGGCCAGGCTACAGAAGATGGCTGATGGGCGAACACCAACAAATGCTCGGGGCACTGGAAAACCTGCCAGAAATCCTGTGCATAATAAGAAGGGACATGGAGGAGTTCAGCTCCAACTTGGCACAGGGCTTTGCACAGAGCTTGGAGCCGATCCTTTCCAACATGGAACAGGTGGTCACCTCCATCAGCGCACCTGTGGAACCCACCATGATACAGCATCTGATGACTGATGTCACAGCTTCCATTGCAGCACAAACATCTGCCATCCAAGGTCTGACTGCTGCCTTGGAAGCTCAGACTGCTGCTTTGGAAGCTCAGACTGCTGCTATCATGGGTCTGGGGACCACTGTGGAACGGGGCTTCCAGGGCGTCACAGCACTCCAGCAATCCGTTCTCCAGCTGATCACCAGGATTGCTGAGGCGCCGCCCCAGGAGAGTGGCAGTGGCGCCATGGCAGTCGGACCTGTTGTCCTCTCTCAGGATGACAGCCTTCCTGCTCCCACCCCTGCCACTCCACCAGTGCCCCTGTTGTTGCCTCTTGGCCAGCCAGGCCAGACTGCTGCAGCCCATGCTGAGATGGTGCAGAATGTACCATCTAGTATAACCGCACTATTTAAGAAAGGAGGGAGAGAGAAAACAGGGAATAACAGACCAGTTAGCCTGACATCAGTAGTAGGGAAAATGCTAGAATCTATTATAAAGGATGTGATAACAGGACACTTAGAAAATAATAATAGGATTTGACAGAGTCGACATGGATTTATGAAAGGGAAATCATGTTTGACAAACCTATTGGAGTTCTTTGAGGATGTAACCAGTGGAATAGATAAGGGAGAACCAGTGGATGTGGTGTATTTGGATTTTCAGAAGGTTTTCGATAAGGTCCCACACAGGAGGTTGGTGAACAAAGTTAGAGCACATGGGATTGGGGGGAATATACTGGCATGGATTGAGAATTGGTTAACAGACAGGAAACAGAGAGTAGGAATAAACGGGTCTTTTTCCGGGTGGGGTACCGCAGGGATCAGTGCTTGGGCCCCAGCTATTCACAATATATATCAATGATTTGGATGAGGGGATAAAATGTAATATTTCCAAGTTTACTGATGACACAAAACTAGGTGGGAGTGTTAGTTGTGAGGAGGATGCAAAAAGGCTTCAAGGGGATATAGACAGGCTAAGTGAGTGGGCAAGAACATGGCAGATGGAATATAATGTGGAAAAATGTGAAGTTATCCACTTCGGAAGGAAAAACAGAAATGCAGAGTAGTTTTTAAATGATGAGAGATTGGGAAACGTTGATGTTCAAAGGGACCTGGGTGTCCTTGTACATGAGTCACTGAAAGCTAACATGCAGGTGCAGCAAGCAATTAGGAAGGCAAATGGTATGTTGGCCTTTATTACAAGAGGATTTGAGTACAGGAGTAAAGATGTCTTACTGCAATTATACAGGGCCTTGGTGAGACCACACCTGGAGTATTGTGTACAATTTTGGTCTCCTTACCTAAGAAAGGATATACTTGCCATAGAGGGAGTGCAGCGAAGGTTCACCAGACTGATCCCTGGGATGACGGGATTGTCGTATGAGGAGAGATTGAGTAGACGAGGCCTGTATTCACTCGAGTTTAGAAGAATGAGAGGTGATCTCATTGAAACATACAAAATTCTTACAGGGCTCGACAGGGTAGATGCAGGGAGGGTGTTTTCCCTGGCTGGAGAGTCTAGAACCAGGGGTCACAGTCTCAGAATAAGGGGTCGGCCATTTAGGACTGAGATGAGGAGAAATTTCTTCACTCAGAGGGTGGTGAATCTTTGGAATTCTCTACCACAGAGGGCTGTGGAGGCTCAGTCATTGAGAACATTCAAAACAGAGATCGATAGATTTCTAGATATTAAAGGCATCAAGGGATATGGGGATGGTGCAGGAAAATGGAGTTGAGGTCGAAGATCAGCCATGATCTGATTGAATGGAGGAGCAGGGTCGAGGGGCCACACGGCCTACTCCTGCTCCTATTTCTTATTTTCTTATGTCTGAAGCCGAGCCCTCCCGGCCCAGAGCTGCTCGAGGTCATCCTCCAAGGCCATCTGGACATTCCTCCATTGAAGGCCAGCAGCCTCCCACCACCCATGCTCCATCCACTGGGGAAGCACCTCGTAGGAGCACTGGGATTGGTAAAGGCACACGGACAACAGGCACTGAGGGAATGTACAGGGGGAATAGTTCTGTTATGTTTACATAATTTCATTTATTCATTGATAAATGTGACTTTGATTTTGCATTTGGTGGTGGTTTTTATTTACGCAATGAGCTGAGAGGGAAACCAATGTGTAATCAGATGGAGGGCGATTTGCTTGTCTTGTGGGAGGGGAAAGGTGGGGAGTGTAGGACTGATGGTGAGTTGGGGGATGTAGTTCACATTATTGATAGTGGGCACGGATCAGGCGAGACGCACAGTCCTTGCAGACAAGGTGTGTGGTTCCTGTTGCACCCTTGCGTCTTCCTCCACTTCCTGTTCCGGCTCCACTCCCTCCTCCTCTTCCTCCCCCTCCTCCTCAGCCTCTCCCTCCTCCAGCTCCAGCTCCTCTTCCTCTTCCTCTTCCTCCTCCTCCTCCTCTGCCTCTTCCTCTTCCTCTTCCTCCTCCAGCTCCTCTGCCTCTTCCTCTTCCTCCTCCAGCTCCTCTGCCTCTTCCTCTTCCTCCTCCAGCTCCTCTGCCTCTTCCTCTTCCTCTTCCTCCTCCAGCTCCTCTGCCTCTTCTTCTTCCTCCTCCTCCTCCTTCTCCATCTCTGGCTCAGGGTCTTCTCCAATCATTGGTGGCAAAGGCAGGTCCCTCATGATGGCGAGGTTGTGCAGCATGCAGCAGACCACCACGAATCTGCCCACCCGCTCAGGGGAGTCCTGCAGGGCTCCTCCAGACCGGCCCAGGCAGCGGAAGGGTTGTTTGCGGAGGCCTATGGTGTGCTCCACGATGTTGCGTGTGGCAGCACGGCTCTCATTATAGGCCTGCTGTGAATGTGTGCTTGGGTTCCTGACCGGTGTCATGAGCCATGGCATGAGGTGATGGCCCTCGTCACCCAGTAGCCAGCCTTTGCCGAGTCGGGTGAAAGATAGCTGGCATGTTGGACTGCCGCATGACGAAGGCATCGTGACTGCTCCCAGGGTAGCGGGCATCGACCTCCATGATCCGACGCATGTGGTCACTCACCAGCTGCACGTTGAGGGAGTGGAAGCCCTTTCGGTTGATGAAGACGGCCGAGTTGATGTGCGGGGCACGCAGGGCAATCTGTGTGCAGTCCATGGCACCCTGCACCATGGGGAAGGCAGCAATGTGGGCGAATTCCCGTGCTCGCTCGTTCTGATTGTCTCTGTGGAGAGGGAAGGTGATGAACCTGTTCCTCATGTGGTACAGTGCGTCTGTGACCTCCCTTATGCAGCAGTGCACTGCATACTGCCAGATGTTGCACATGTCGCCAGCAGAGGCCTGAAATGATCCTGAGCCGTAGAAATTCAGCACCCCTGTGACCTTCACAGCCACAGGCAATGCTGTCCTCGCCCTGCTCTGAGGCTGCAGCTGTGGCCGCACCAGTTGACAGATCTCGGTGACGGCTTCCTTGGTGAACCTCAGGCGTCGGATGCAATCCTCCTCGGTCATGTTGAGGTAAGAGAATTGGTCCCGGAAGGCCCTCATTGGGTAGGGCCTCCTGCTCAGTGCCCTGGGCCTCCTCGTCCTCCGTCTCCTCACAGCTTGACCTGTTGGGTGTGGCCCTCTCTGCATGCTCCCAATCAGCAGGAGCCCGAGCAGACCGCCCATGGTTGGCAGGAATGTTGTTCAACCACGGTTGTAATTTTCCGACCCGTAAGGCAGTACCTGCCAAAGCACTCGCAAAAGTAGTGTAGGAACTCTCAATAAGAAGAGGGAGCTTCAAAAAACACTTCCTACTCCTCCAGCAGCCAGAAGCAATAATCCAGCAACTAACCTGCAACACCTGCATGGTCCCTTTAAACAGCGCTGGTGGGGGGTCCTTCAGGCACTGTAAGAAACGCTCAGATGGTCGGGGTTACGACTGTGCGTTGAGGTGAGCGTAAAGTCCCAAAATGGTGTCTATCACTTTAAATCAGCGTTGCACACAGATTGCAGCCATTTTCTCCCGACTTTACATGATCCCAGCGTTCGGGGTCTGCGCCTGCGCTAACTTCAACACCAAAATGGCGTCGGGCGCACGTCACACTGGAAATATGCGTGCGCATCCATGACACCATCTTGCAATTTCAGGACGCCGGGTAGCACCGAAACAACGGACGCCACACGACCCAATTTGACCCCATTACCTCGTCCACAGAGGCTGCCTGACCTGCTGACTGATTTCTGTATTTGTTTCAGGTCAACAGCAGCCACAGTATTCGACACTGGGAGGTGTTCTCGACATTAAGGCCGCTGTGTAAATGCAGGTTGTTGTAATTGCCAGGGGGCCAGCCATGCCTCGGGGGGCAGCACTCTCGCCTCTGGGTCAGAAGGCCCAGGGGTCAAGTCCCACTCCAGAGACTCAAGCGCAAAATATAGGCCAACACGCCCAGTGCAGTACTGAGGGAGCGCTGCACTGTCGGAGGGTCAGTACTGAGGGAGCGCTGCACTGTCGGAGGGTCAGTACTGAGGGAGCGCTGCACTGTCGGAGGGTCAGTACTAAGGGAGCGCTGCACTGTCGGAGGGTCAGTACTGAGGGAGCGCTGCACTGTCGGAGGGTCAGTACTGAGGGAGCGCTGCACTGTCGGAGGGTCAGTACTGAGGGAGCGCTGCACTGTCGGAGGGTCGGTACTGAGGGAGCGCTGCACTGTCGGAGGGTCGGTACTGAGGGAGCGCTGCACTGTCGGAGGGTCAGTACTGAGGGAGCGCTGCACTGTCAGAGGGTCGGTACTGAGGGAGCGCTGCACTGTCGGAGGGTCAGTACTGAGGGAGCGCTGCACTGTCGGAGGGTCAGTACTGAGGGAGCGCTGCACTGTCGGAGGGTCAGTACTGAGGGAGTGCTGCACTGTCGGAGGGTCAGTACTGAGGGAGTGCCGCACTGTCGGAGGGTCAGTACTGAGGGAGCGCTGCACTGTCGGAGGGTCAGTACTGAGGGAGCGCTGCACTGTCGGAGGGTCAGTACTGAGGGAGCGCCGCACTGTCGGAGGGTCAGTACTGAGGGAGCGCCGCACTGTCGGAGGGTCAGTACTGAGAGAGCGCCGCACTGTCGGAGGGTCAGTACTGAGGGAGCGCCGCACTGTCGGAGGGTCAGTACTGAGGGAGCGCCGCACTGTCGGAGGGTCAGTACTGAGGGAGCGCCGCACTGTCGGAGGGTCGGTACTGAGGGAGCGCCGCACTGTCGGAGGGTCAGTACTGAGGGAGTGCTGCACTGTCGGAGGGTCAGTACTGAGGGAGTGCCGCACTGTCGGAGGGTCAGTACTGAGGGAGTGCTGCACTGTCGGAGGGTCAGTACTGAGGGAGCGCTGCACTGTCGGAGGGTCAGTACTGAGGGAGCGCCGCACTGTCGGAGGGTCAGTACTGAGGGAGCGCCGCACTGTCGGAGGGTCAGTACTGAGAGAGCGCCGCACTGTCGGAGGGTCAGTACTGAGGGAGCGCCGCACTGTCGGAGGGTCAGTACTGAGGGAGCGCCGCACTGTCGGAGGGTCAGTACTGAGGGAGCGCCGCACTGTCGGAGGGTCGGTACTGAGGGAGCGCCGCACTGTCGGAGGGTCAGTACTGAGGGAGCGCTGCACTGTCGGAGGGTCAGTACTGAGGGAGCGCCGCACTGTCGGAGGGTCAGTACTGAGGGAGCGCCGCACTGTCGGAGGGGCATTAAACCGATGAGACATTAAACCGAGATGAGACATTAAACCGAGGCCCTGTCTGCCCTCAGGTGGATGTCAAAGATCCCATGGGCACTATTTCGAAGAAGAGCATGGGGGAGTTCTCCCCGGTGTCCTGGGGTCAATATTTATCCCTCACACATCATCACTAAAACAGATGATCTGGTCATTATCACATTGCTGTTTGTGGGATCTTGCTGTGCACAAATTGGCTGCAGCGTTTCCTACATTACAACAGTGACCTCACTTCAAATATTACTTCATTGGCTGTGGAGTGCTTTGGGACGTCCTGAGGTCCTCTCGGGAGAGCAGCCAGTGCCAAATCCACAGCACCATGGGTGGCCCAGATATATGGGATCGGGGAAGGGGGAATAGACAGGTCAGGAGAGTGACAGTGATTGGGGATTCTACAGTTAGAGGAGCAGACAGGCGTATCTGCGGACGCAGACGTGATTCCAGGATGGTATGTTGCCTCCCTGGTGCCAGGGTCATGGATGTCACTGAGCGGCTGCAGAACATTCTGGAGAGGGAGGGTGAACAGCCAGAGGTCATGGTCCATATCAGTACCAATGACATTGGTAGGAAGAGGGGTGAGGTCCTGCAGGCAGATTTTAAGGAGTTAGGAAAGAGATTAACAAGCAGGACCTCAAAGGTAGTAATCTCCGGATTACTCCCGGTGCCTGCTATTTCCTGAATATAACAGCCTGCTGTCTGCACGGAGTCTGAACGGAGATCAGACATCACACATGTAAAACACAGATGCAGGTCCCATCCCTATGTTTACACACTGATGAGTTATATTAAAACATTGAATAAAGGTTGCACACCACTAAATCCCACATCCTCCAATCTGCACACCAGACCTCACCAATCTGCTGATCTGAGTTGGTACCAGGCCTGCGAGTGTGAGTGCACCAAGGTTCTCTGCTGATGCACTACAGACCTTGGTTCAAGTGCCGGACAGAAAGAGGGACATCCTAGATCTGGGGGTGGGGGGAGGGGGGTGTGGGTGGGCAAGAGGCCCTCCAGACATATACTCAAAAGGCAGTGGGAGGCAGCGGGGGACGCAGTCAATGCCAGGCTCATAGCATCATGGACATGGATACAGTGCAGGAAGAAGTTCAATGCTTTGACATGAGTGGTCAAGGTGAGTGAGGTCAACTGTCAAGCGGCCTCTCTGACCAACTGCTCCACACACTACACCCCCATCACCCACATACCAATAAACTCTGTCCATCAGTACTCAACTCTTCCAACCAGATGCTTCCTCTCACCCTTACACATTACCACTGTTTCAAGCCGCCCACCCACAACTCACAGGCCACACCCACTGGCAGCTATTCAACCATGACAGGCACATCACCCAGACACACGTCCCGCTTTCTTACAGGAGAAGATGGCGCATATCAGGAGGCAGCAAGTGGTCGTGGCATTCAGCCCCTCGAGCCTGTTCCACCATTCAATGAGATCATGGTGGGCCTGTGACCTAACTCCATATACCCGCCTTAGCCCCATATCCCTCAATACCCTTGGTTCACAGAAATCTATCAATCTCAGATTTAACTTTTACAATTGAGCGAGCATCAACTGCCGTCTGCAGAAGAGTGTTCCAAATGTCTCCCACTCTTTGTGTGTAGAAGCATTTCCTAACTTCACTCCTGCACGTCCTGGCTCTAAATGTGAGGCTATGTCCTCACGGGCTAATATTCAAGTTTGGAGACCCCTAAAAACAGTAACAAATGTCTCGGCAGCCAGAGGCAATAATCCAGCCACTGTAAATCCTGCATGGTCCCTTTAATAGCGCCGGTGGGGGGTCCTCCAGGCACTCTAAGACACGTTCAGATGGTCGGGGTTAAGACTGTGCGTTGAGTTGAGCGTTAAGTCCCAAAATGGTGTCTATCACTTTAAATCAGCGTTACACACTGATTGAAGCCATTTTCTCCCGACTTTACATGATTCCAGCGTCCGTTATCTGCGCCTGCGCAAACTCCTATATCAAGATGGCGTCTGGCACACGTCACGCTGGAAATGTGCGTGCGCATCCAAGACGACATCTTGGATGTTGGAGAGGCCGTGCAGCGCGGGAACAACGGGGGCGACACGGCCCAATTTAGCACCGAAGGTGTTCAGGAAAGAAAGGTAAAGAAAGAAAGAAAGGAGGAGGGGGTGGCAGTATTGATGAAGGAGAATATTACAGTGCTGGAGAGGGAGGGTGTCCTGGAGGGGTCAAGGACAGAATCTATGGGTTTGAGTTAAGAAACAATCGAGGTGCCATTACACTACTGGGTGTATTCTATAGGCCACCAACTAGTGGGAAGGAGATAGAGGAGCAAATTTGCAGGGAAATTACAGAGAGGTGCAAAAGCCGTAGAGTAGTGATAACTGGGGACTTCAACTATCCTAATATACATGATGTGGAGATGCCGGTGATGGACTGGGGTGGACAAATGTAAGGAATCTTACAACACCAGGTTATAGTCCAACAGTTTTATTTTCAAATCACAAGCTTTCGGAGATTATCCCCTTCGTCAGGTGAGTGAGTGAAAGGTTCTCAAATTGCATATCTTATATTAGGCTGGGACAGCATCACACCAATCAAAGGTGTCGTTGTTGTTCAAACAGGCCAGTCACGGAGAACAGCACGTCCCAGTACACTGGATATACATTGTGTCAATTACACAGACAGACAGAAAGAGACCCAAATGGCAGTGAGAGAGAGAGAGAGAATATTAAAACACATAACTTTTTTTCCCCTTTTTGCTGGTGGGGTTACGAACCCAAGACATGAACCCAAGATCCCGGTTGAGGCCGTCCTCATGGGTGCAGAACTTGGCTATCAACTTCTGCTCGACGATTTTGCGTTGTCGTGTGTCTCGAAGGCCGCCTTGGAGAACGCTGACCCGAAGATCGGTGGCTGAATGCCCTTGACTGCTAAAGTGTTCCCCGACTGGGAGGGAACCCTCCTGTCTGGCGATTGTTGCGCGGTGTCCGTTCATCCATTGTCGCAGTGTCTGCATGGTCTCGCCAATGTACCATGCTCCGGGGCATCCTTTCCTGCAACGTATGAGGTAGACAACGTTGGCCGAGTCACAGGAGTATGAACCATGTACCTGGTGGGTGGTGTCCTCTTGTGTGATGGTGGTATCCGTGTCGATGATCTGGCATGTCTTGCAGAGGTTGCTGTGGCAGGGTTGTGTGGTGTCGTGGACGCTGTTCTCCTGAAGGCTGGGTAATTTGCTGCGAACGATGGTCTGTTTGAGGTTGGGTGGCTGTTTGAAGGCGAGTAGTGGAGGTGTGGGGATGGCCTTAGCGAGGTGTTCGTCGTCATCGATGACATGTTGAAGGCTGCGGAGAACATGGCGTAGTTTCTCCGCTCCGGGGAAGTACTGAACGACGAAGGGTACTCTGTTGGTTGCGTCCCATGTTAGTCTTCTGAGGAGGTCTATGCGATTCTTCGCTGTGGCCTGTCGGAACTGTCGATCGATGAGTCGAGCGTCATATCCCGTTCTTATGAGGGCGTCTTTCAGCGTCTGTAGGTGTCCATCGCGTTCCTCCTCGTCTGAGCAGATCCTATGTATTCGTAGGGCCTGTCCATAGGGGATGGCCTCTTTGACGTGGTTAGGGTGGAAGCTGGAAAAGTGGAGCATCGTGAGGTTGTCCGTGGGCTTGCGGTAGATTGAGGTGCTGAGGTGCCCATCTTTGATGGAGATTTGTGTGTCCAAGAAAGAAACCGATTCTGAGGAGTAGTCCATGGTGAGCTTGATGGTGAGATGGAACTTGTTGATGTTATCGTGTAGTCTCTTTAGTGATTCTTCGCCGTGGGTCCATAGAAAGAAAATGTCGTCGATGTATCTGGTGTATAGTGTTGGTTGGAGGTCCTGTGCAGTGAAGAAGTCCTGCTCGAACTTGTGCATGAAAATGTTGGCGTATTGGGGTGCGAATTTAGTCAACATGGCTGTTCCGTGTGTTTAGGTAAAGAACTGGTTATCGAAGGTGAAGACATTGTGATCCAGGATGAAGCGGATGAGTTGTAGGATGGTGTCTGGAGATTGGCTGTTGTTGGTGTTGAGTATTGATGCTGTCGCAGCGATGTCTGTGGAACTGTCCCCCAGTGAGAGTCAATGTGTGTGGAACTGTACCCCAGTGAGAGTCAGTGTCTGTGGAACTGTACCCCAGTGAGAGTCAGTGTCTGTGGAACTGTACCCCAGTGAGAGTCAGTGTCTGTGGAACTGTACCCCAGTGAGAGTCAATGTCTGTGGAACTGTACCCCAGTGAGAGTCAGTGTCTGTGGAACTGTACCCCAGTGAGAGTCAGTGTCTGTGGAACTGTACCCCAGTGAGAGTCAGTGTCTGTGGAACTGTACCCCAGTGAGAGTCAGTGTCTGTGGAACTGTACCCCAGTGAGAGTCAGTGCCTGTGGAACTGTACCCCAGTGAGAGTCAGTGTCTGTGGAACTGTACCCCAGTGAGAGTCAGTATCTGTGGAACTGTACCCCAGTGAGAGTCAGTGTCTGTGGAACTGTACCCAAGTGAGAGTCAGTGTCTGTGGAACTGTACCCCAGTGTGAGTCAGTGCCTGTGGAACTGTACCCCAGTGAGAGTCAGTGCCTGTGGAACTGTACCCCAGTGAGAGTCAGTGTCTGTGGAACTGTACCCCAGTGAGAGTCAGTGCCTGTGGAACTGTACCCCAGTGAGAGTCAGTGTCTGTGGAACTGTACCCCAGTGAGAGTCAGTGTCTGTGGAACTGCACCCAAGTGAGAGTCAGTATCTGTGGAACTGTACCCCAGTGAGTATGAGTGTCTGTGGAACTGTACCCCAGTGAGAGGCAGTGTCTGTGGAACTGTACCCGACTGAGAGTCAGTGCCTGTGGAACTGTATCCGATTGAGAGTCAAGAAATGTGGAACTGTACCCATGTGAGAGTCAGTGTGTGTGGAACTGTACCCCAGTGAGAGTCAGTGCCTGTGGAACTGTACCCCAGTGAGAGTCAGTGTCTGTGGAACTGTACCCCAGTGAGAGTCAGTGCCTGTGGAACTGTACCCCAGTGAGAGTCAGTGTCTGTGGAACTGTACCCCAGTGAGAGTCAGTGTCTGTGGAACTGCACCCAAGTGAGAGTCAGTATCTGTGGAACTGTACCCCAGTGAGTATGAGTGTCTGTGGAACTGTACCCCAGTGAGAGTCAGTGTGTGTGGAACTGTACCCGACTGAGAGTCAGTGCCTGTGGAACTGTATCCGATTGAGAGTCAAGAAATGTGGAACTGTACCCATGTGAGAGTCAGTGTGTGTGGAACTGTACCCCAGTGAGAGTCAGTGTGTGTGGATCTGTACCCCAGTGAGAGTCAGTGTCGATGGAAATTTACCCCAGTGAGAGTCAGTTTCTGTGGAACTGTACCCCAGTGAGAGGCAGTGTCTGTGGAACTGTACCCCAGTGAGAGGCAGTGTCTGTGGAACTGTACCCCAGTGAGAGGCAGTGTCTGTGGAACTGAACCCCAGTGAGAGTCAGTGCCTGTGGAACTGTACCCCAGTGAGAGTCAGTGTCTGTGGAACTGGAGCCAAGTGAGAGTCAGTGTCTGTGGAACTGTACCCCAGAGGGTATGAGTGTCTATGGAACTGTACCCAAGTGAGAGTCAGTGTCTGTGGAACTGTACCCCAGTGAGAATGAGTGTCTGTGGAACTGTACCCCAGTGAGTGTCAGTGTCTGTGGAACTGTACCCCAGTGAGAGTCAGTGTCTGTGGAACTGTACCCAAGTGAGTGTCAGTGTCTGCGGAACTGCACCCAAGTGAGAGTCAGTGTCTGTGGAACTGTACCCCAGTGAGAGTCAGTGTCTGTGGAACTGTATCCCAGTGAGAATGAGTGTCTGTGGAACTGTCCCCCAGTGAGAGTCAGTTTCCGTGGAACTGTATCCCAGTGAGAGTCAGTGTGTGTGGAACTGTACACCAGTGAGAGTCAGTGTCTGTGGAACTGTATCCCAGTGAGAGTCAGTGTGTGTGGAACGGTACACCAGTGAGAGTCAGTGTCTGTGGAACTGTCCCCCAGTGAGAGTCAGTGTGTGTGGAACTGTATCCCAGTGAGAGTCAGTGTGTGTGGAACTGTACACCAGTGAGCGTCAGTTTCTGTGGAACTGTACCCCAGTGAGAGTCAGTGTCTGTGGAACTGTACCCCTGTGACAGTCAGTGTCTGTGGAACTGCACCCCAGTGAGATTCAGTGTCTGTGGAAATGTACCCCAGTGAGAGTCAGTGTCTGTGGAACTGTACCCCTGTGACAGTCAGTGTCTGTGGAACTGTGCCCCAGTGAGAGTCAGTGTCTGCTGAACTGTACCCCAGTGAGAGTCAGTGCCTGTGGAACTGTACCCCAGTGAGAGTCAGTGTCTGTGGAACTGTACCCCAGTGAGAGTCAGTGCCTGTGGAACTGTACCCCAGTGAGAGTCAGTGTCTGTGGAACTGTACCCCAGTGAGAGTCAGTATCTGTGGAACTGTACCCCAGTGAGAGTCAGTGTCTGTGGAACTGTACCCAAGTGAGAGTCAGTGTCTGTGGAACTGTACCCCAGTGTGAGTCAGTGCCTGTGGAACTGTACCCCAGTGAGAGTCAGTGCCTGTGGAACTGTACCCCAGTGAGAGTCAGTGTCTGTGGAACTGTACCCCAGTGAGAGTCAGTGCCTGTGGAACTGTACCCCAGTGAGAGTCAGTGCCTGTGGAACTGTATCCGATTGAGAGTCAAGAAATGTGGAACTGTACCCATGTGAGAGTCAGTGTGTGTGGAACTGTACCCCAGTGAGAGTCAGTGCCTGTGGAACTGTACCCCAGTGAGAGTCAGTGTCTGTGGAACTGTACCCCAGTGAGAGTCAGTGCCTGTGGAACTGTACCCCAGTGAGAGTCAGTGTCTGTGGAACTGTACCCCAGTGAGAGTCAGTGTCTGTGGAACTGCACCCAAGTGAGAGTCAGTACCTGTGGAACTGTACCCCAGTGAGAGTCCGTGTCTGTGGAACTGTACCCCAGTGAGAGTCAGTATCTGTGGAACTGTACCCCAGTGAGAGTCAGTGTCTGTGGAACTGTACCCAAGTGAGAGTCAGTGTCTGTGGAACTGTACCCCAGTGTGAGTCAGTGCCTGTGGAACTGTACCCCAGTGAGAGTCAGTGCCTGTGGAACTGTACCCCAGTGAGAGTCAGTGTCTGTGGAACTGTACCCCAGTGAGAGTCAGTGCCTGTGGAACTGTACCCCAGTGAGAGTCAGTGTCTGTGGAACTGTACCCCAGTGAGAGTCAGTGTCTGTGGAACTGCACCCAAGTGAGAGTCAGTATCTGTGGAACTGTACCCCAGTGAGTATGAGTGTCTGTGGAACTGTACCCCAGTGAGAGGCAGTGTCTGTGGAACTGTACCCGACTGAGAGTCAGTGCCTGTGGAACTGTATCCGATTGAGAGTCAAGAAATGTGGAACTGTACCCATGTGAGAGTCAGTGTGTGTGGAACTGTACCCCAGTGAGAGTCAGTGCCTGTGGAACTGTACCCCAGTGAGAGTCAGTGTCTGTGGAACTGTACCCCAGTGAGAGTCAGTGCCTGTGGAACTGTACCCCAGTGAGAGTCAGTGTCTGTGGAACTGTACCCCAGTGAGAGTCAGTGTCTGTGGAACTGCACCCAAGTGAGAGTCAGTATCTGTGGAACTGTACCCCAGTGAGTATGAGTGTCTGTGGAACTGTACCCCAGTGAGAGTCAGTGTGTGTGGAACTGTACCCGACTGAGAGTCAGTGCCTGTGGAACTGTATCCGATTGAGAGTCAAGAAATGTGGAACTGTACCCATGTGAGAGTCAGTGTGTGTGGAACTGTACCCCAGTGAGAGTCAGTGTCTGTGGATCTGTACCCCAGTGAGAGTCAGTGTCGATGGAAATTTACCCCAGTGAGAGTCAGTTTCTGTGGAACTGGACCCCAGTGAGAGGCAGTGTCTGTGGAACTGTACCCTAGTGAGAGGCAGTGTCTGTGGAACTGTACCCCAGTGAGAGGCAGTGTCTGTGGAACTGAACCCCAGTGAGAGTCAGTGCCTGTGGAACTGTACCCCAGTGAGAGTCAGTGTCTGTGGAACTGGAGCCAAGTGAGAGTCAGTGTCTGTGGAACTGTACCCCAGTGAGTATGAGTGTCTATGGAACTGTACCCAAGTGAGAGTCAGTGTCTGTGGAACTGTACCCCAGTGAGAATGAGTGTCTGTGGAACTGTACCCCAGTGAGAGTCAGTGTCTGTGGAACTGTACCCAAGTGAGTGTCAGTGTCTGCGGAACTGCACCCAAGTGAGAGTCAGTGTCTGTGGAACTGTACCCCAGTGAGAGTCAGTGTCTGTGGAACTGTACCCCAGTGAGAATGCGTGTCTGTGGAACTGTCCCCCAGTGAGAGTCAGTTTCCGTGGAACTGTATCCCAGTGAGAGTCAGTGTGTGTGGAACTGTACACCAGTGAGAGTCAGTGTCTGTGGAACTATATCCCAGTGAGAGTCAGTGTGTGTGGAACTGTACACCAGTGAGAGTCAGTGTCTGTGGAACTGTCCCCCAGTGAGAGTCAGTGTGTGTGGAACTGTATCCCAGTGAGAGTCAGTGTGTGTGGAACTGTACACCAGTGAGAGTCAGTGTCTGTGGAACTGTCCCCCAGTGAGAGTCAGTGTGTGTGGAACTGTACCCCAGTGAGCGTCAGTTTCTGTGGAACTGTACCCCAGTGAGAGTCAGTGTCTGTGGAACTGTACCCCTGTGACAGTCAGTGTCTGTGGAACTGCACCCCAGTGAGATTCAGTGTCTGTGGAAATGTACCCCAGTGAGAGTCAGTGTCTGTGGAACTGTACCCCTGTGACAGTCAGTGTCTGTGGAACTGTGCTCCAGTGAGAGTCAGTGTCTGCTGAACTGTACCCCAGTGAGAGTCAGTGTCTGTGGAACTGTACCCCAGTGAGAGTCAGTGTTTGTGGAACTGTATCCCGGTGAGAGTCAGTACCTGTGGAACTGTACCCCAGTGAGAGTCCGTGTCTGTGGAACTGTACCCCAGTGAGAGTCAATGTCTGTGGAACTGTACCCCAGTGAGAGTCAGTGTCTGTGGAACTGTATCGCGGTGAGAGTCAGTACCTGTGGAACTGTACCCCAGTGAGAGTCAGTGTCTGTGGAACTGTACCCCACTGAGAGTCAGTGCCTGTGCAACTGTACCCCAGTGAGAGTCAGTGTTTGTGGAACTGTAGCCCAGTGAGAGTTAGTGTCTGTGGAACTGTATCCCGGTGGGAGTCAGTGCCTGTGGAACTGTACCCCAGTGAGAGTCATTTTCCGTGGAACTGTACCAAAGTGAGAGTCAGTGTCTGTGGACCTGCACCCCAGTGAGAGTCAGTGTTTGTGGAACTGTATCCCGGTGAGAGTCAGTACCTGTGGAACTGTACCCCAGTGAGAGTCCGTGTCTGTGGAACTGTACCCCAGTGAGAGTCAATGTCTGTGGAACTGTACCCCAGTGAGAGTCAGTGTCTGTGGAACTGTATCCCGGTGAGAGTCAGTACCTGTGGAACTGTACCCCAGTGAGAGTCAGTGTCTGTGGAACTGTACCCCACTGAGAGTCAGTGCCTGTGCAACTGTACCCCAGTGAGAGTCAGTGTTTGTGGAACTGTAGCCCAGTGAGAGTTAGTGTCTGTGGAACTGTACCACAGTGAGAGTCAGTGCCTGTGGAACTGTATCCCAGTGAGAGTCAGTGTCTGTGGAACCGTGCCGCTGTTAGAGTCAGTGTCTGTGGAACTGTACCCCAGTGTGAGTCAGTGTCTGTGGCACTGTACCGCAGTGAGTGTCAGTGTGTGTGGAACTGTACCCGAGTGAGAGTCAGTGTCTGTGGAACTGTATCCGATTGAGAGTCAATAACTGTTGAACTGTACCCCAGTGAGAGTCAGTGTGTGTGGAACTGCACCCGAGTGAGAGTCAGTGCCTGTGGAACTGTATCCGATTGAGAGTCAAGAAATGTGGAACTGTACCCCAGTGAGAGTCAGTGTCGATGGAAATTTACCCCAGTGATAGTCAGTTTCTGCGGAACTGTACCCCAGTGAGAGGCAGTGTCTGTGGAACTGTTCCCCAGTGAGCGGCAGTGTCTGTGGAACTGTACCCCAGTGAGAGGCAGTGTCTGTGGAACTGTACCCCAGTGAGAGTCAGTGCCTGTGGAACTGTACCCCAGTGAGAGTCAGTGTCTGTGGAACTGCAACCCAGTGAGAGTCAGTGCCTGTGGAACTGTACCCCAGTGAGAGTCAGTGTCTGTGGAACTGTGCCCCAGTGAGAGTCAGTGCCTGTGGAACTTTACCCCAGTGAGAGTCAGTGTCTGTGGAACTGTACCCCAGTGAGAGTCAGTGTCTGTGGAACTGTGCCCCAGTGAGAGTCAGTGTCTGTGGAACTTTACGCCAGTGAGGGTCAGTGTCTGTGGAACTGTATCCCATTGAGGGTCAGTGTGTGTGGAACTGTACCCCAGTGAGCGTCAGTTTCTGTGGAACTGTACCCCAGTGAGAGTCAGTGTCTGTGGAACTGTACCCCTGTGACAGTCTGTGTCTGTGGAACTGTACCCCAGTGAGAGTCAGTGCCTGTGAAACTGTGCCCCAGTGTGAGTCAGTGTCTGCTGAACTGTACCCCAGTGAGAGTCAGTGTTTGTGGAACTGTATCCCGGTGAGAGTCAGTACCTGTGGAACTGTACCCCAGTGAGAGTCAGTGTCTGTGGAACTGTACCCCAGTGAGAGTCAGTGTCTGTGGAACTGTACCACAGTGAAAGTCAGTGTCTGTGGAACTGTATCCCGGTGAGAGTCAGTACCTGTGGAACTGTACCCCAGTGAGAGTCAGTGTCTGTGGAACTGTACCCCAGTGAGAGTCAGTGCCTGTGCAACTGTACCCCAGTGAGAGTCAGTGTCTGTGGAACTGTCGCCCAGTGAGAGTTAGTGTCTGTGGAACTGTATCCCGGTGAGAGTCAGTGCCTGTGGAACTGTACCCCAGTGAGAGTCAGTGCCTGTGGAACTGTTTCCCAGTGAGAGTCAGTGTCTGTGCAACTGTGCCGCTGTGAGAGTCGGTGTCTGTGGAACTGTACCCCAGTGTGAGTCACTGCCTGTGGCACTGTACCGCAGTGAAAGTCAGTGTGTGTGGAACTGTACCCGAGTGAGTGTCAGTGTCTGTGGAACTGTACCCCAGTGAGAGTCAGTGCCTGTGGAACTGTACCCGAGTGAGAGTCAGTGCCTGTGGAACTGTATCCGATTGAGAGTCAAGAAATGTGGAACTGTACCCCAGTGAGAGTCAGTGTGTGTGGAACTGTACCCCAGTGAGAGTCAGTGTGTGTGGATCTGTACCCCAGTGAGAGTCAGTGTCGATGGAAATTTACCCCAGTGAGAGTCAGTGTCTGTAGAACTGTACCCCAGTGAGAGTCAGTGCCTGTGGAACTGTACCCCAGTGAGAGTCAGTGTCTGTGGAACTGTACCCCAGTGAGAGTCAGTGTCTGTGGAACTGTACCCCAGTGAGAGTCAGTGTCTGTGGAACTGTACACCAGTGAGAGTCAGTGTCTGTGGAACTGTACCCCGGTGAGAGTCAGTGCCTGTGGAACTGTACCCCAGTGAGAGTCAGTGCCTGTGGAACTGTACCCCAGTGAGAGTCAGTGTCTGTTGAACGGTGCCCCAGTGAGAGTCAATGTCTGTGGAACTGTACCCCAGTGAGAGTCAGTGTCTGTGGAACTGTACACCAGTGAGGGTCAGTGTCTGTGGAACTGTACCCCAGTTAGAGTCAGTGTTTGTGGAGCTGTACCCCAGTGAGAGTTAGTGTCTGTGGAACTGTATCCCGGTGAGAGTCAGTGCCTGTGGAACTGTACCCCAGTGAGAGTCAGTGCCTGTGGAACTGTACCCAGTGAGAGTCAGTGTCTGTGGAACTGTACCCCAGTGAGAGTCAGTGCCTGTGGAAATGTACCCCAGTGAGAGTCAGTGTCTGTGGAACTGTACCCCAGTGAGAGTCAGTGTGTGTGGAACTGTACCCCAGTGAGCGTCAGTGTTTGTGGAACTGCATCCCGGTGAGAGTCAGTACCTGTGGAACTGTACCCCAGTGAGAGTCAGTGTCTGTGGAACTGTACCCCAGTGAGAGTCAGTGTCTGTGGAACTGTACCCCAGTGAGAGACAATGTCTGTGGAACTGTACCCCAGTGAGAGGCAGTGTCTGTGGAACTGTACCCCAATGAGAGGCAGTGTCTGTGGAACTGTACACCAGTGAGAGTCAGTGCCTGTGGAACTGTACCCCAGTGAGAGTCAGTGTCTGTGGAACTGTACCCCAGTGAGAGTCAGTGCCTGTGGAACTGTACCCCAGTGAGAGTCAGTGTGTGTGGAACTGTACCCCAGTGAGAGTTAGTGTCTGTGGAACTGTATCCCGGTGAGAGTCAGTGCCTGTGGAACTGTACCCCAGTGAGAGTCAGTGTCTGTGGAACTGTACCCCAGTGAGTATGAGTGTCTGTGGAACTGTACCCAAGTGAGAGTCAGTGTCTGTGGAACTGTACCCCAGTGAGAATGAGTGTCTGTGGAACTGTACCCCAGTGAGAGTCAGTGTCTGTGGAACTGTACCCCAGTCAGAGTCAGTTTCTGTGGAACTGTACCCAAGTGAGTGTCAGTGTCTGTGGAACTGCACCCAAGTGAGAGTCAGTGTCTGTGGAACTGTACCCCAGTGAGAATGAGTGTCTGTGGAACTGCACCCAAGTGAGAGTCAGTGTCTGTGGAACTGTACCCCAGTGAGTGTCAGTGTCTGTGGAACTGTCCCCCAGTGAGAGTCAGTTTCCGTGGAACTGTACCACAGTGAGAGTCAGTGTGTGTGGAACTGTATCCCAGTGAGAGTCAGTGTCTGTGGAACTGTACCCAAGTGAGAGTCAGTGTCTGTGGAACTGTACCCCAGTGAGAATGAGTGCCTGTGGAACTGTACCCCAGTGAGAGTCAGTGTCTGTGGAACTGTCCCCCAGTGAGAGTCAGTACCTGTGGAACTGTACCCCAGTGAGAGTCAGTGTCTGTGGAACTGCACCCCAGTGAGAGTCAGTGTCTGTGGAACTGTACCCCAGTGAGAGTCCATGTCTGTGGAACTGTACCCCAGTGAGAGGCAGTGTCTGTGGAACTGTACACCAGTGAGAGGCAGTGTCTGTGGAACTGTACCCCAGTGAGAGTCAGTGCCTGTGGAACTGTACCCCAGTGAGAGTCAGTGTCTGTGGAACTGTACCCCAGTGAGAGTCAGTGCCTGTGGAACTGTACCCCAGTGAGAGTCAGTGTGTGTGGAACTGTACCCCAGTGAGAGTTAGTGTCTGTGGAACTGTATCCCGGTGAGAGTCAGTGCCTGTGGAACTGTACCCCAGTGATAGTCAGTGTCTGTGGAACTGTACCCCAGTGAGTATGAGTGTCTGTGGAACTGTACCCAAGTGAGAGTCAGTGTCTGTGGAACTGTACCCCAGTGAGAATGAGTGTCTGTGGAACTGTACCCCAGTGAGAGTCAGTGTCTGTGGAACTGTACCCCAGTGAGAGTCAGTGTCTGTGGAACTGTACCCAAGTGAGTGTCAGTGTCTGTGGAACTGCACCCAAGTGAGAGTCAGTGTCTGTGGAACTGTACCCCAGTGAGAATGAGTGTCTGTGGAACTGTCCCCCAGTGAGAGTCAGTTTCCGTGGAACTGTACCCCAGTGAGAGTCAGTGTGTGTGGAACTGTACCCCAGTGAGAGTCAGTGTCTGTGGAACTGTACCCAAGTGAGAGTCAGTGTCTGTGGAACTGCACCCCAGTGAGAATGAGTGTCTGTGGAACTGTACCCAAGTGAGATTCATTGTCTGTGGAACTGTACCCCAGTGAGAGTCAGTGTGTGTGGAACTGTATCCCAGTGAGAGTCAGTGTGTGTGGAACTCTACACCAGTGAGAGTCAGTGTCTGTGGAACTGTCCCCCAGTTAGAGTCAGTGTCTGTGGAACTGTACCCAGTGAGAGTCAGTGTCTGTGGAACTGTACCCCAGTGAGAGTCAGTGCCTGTGGAAATGTACCCCAGTGAGAGTCAGTGTCTGTGGAACTGTACCCCAGTGAGAGTCAGTGTGTGTGGAACTGTACCCCAGTGAGCGTCATTGTTTGTGGAACTGCATCTCGGTGAGAGTCAGTACCTGTGGAACTGTACCCCAGTGAGAGTCAGTGTCGGTGGAACTGTACCCCAGTGAGAGTCAGTGTCTGTGGAACTGTACCCCAGTGAGAGACAATGTCTGTGGAACTGTACCCCAGTGAGAGGCAGTGTCTGTGGAACTGTACCCCAATGAGAGGCAGTGTCTGTGGAAATGTACCCCAGTGAGAGTCAGTGCCTGTGGAACTGTACCCCAGTGAGAGTCAGTGTCTGTGGAACTGTACCCCAGTGAGAGTCAGTGCCTGTGGAACTGTACCCCAGTGAGAGTCAGTGTGTGTGGAACTGTACCCCAGTGAGAGTTAGTGTCTGTGGAACTGTATCCCGGTGAGAGTCAGTGCCTGTGGAACTGTACCCCAGTGAGAGTCAGTGTCTGTGGAACTGTACCCCAGTGAGTATGAGTGTCTGTGGAACTGTACCCAAGTGAGAGTCAGTGTCTGTGGAACTGTACCCCAGTGAGAATGAGTGTCTGTGGAACTGTACCCCAGTGAGAGTCAGTGTCTGTGGAACTGTACCCCAGTGAGAGTCAGTGTCTGTGGAACTGTACCCCAGTGAGAATGAGTGTCTGTGGAACTGTACCCCAGTCAGAGTCAGTGTCTGTGGAACTGTACCCCAGTGAGTATGAGTGCCTGTGGAACTGTACCCCAGTGAGAATGAGTGTCTGTGGAACTGCACCCAAGTGAGAGTCAGTGTCTGTGGAACTGTACCCCAGTGAGAATGAGTGTCTGTGGAACTGTCCCCCAGTGAGAGTCAGTTTCCGTGGAACTGTACCACAGTGAGAGTCAGTGTGTGTGGAACTGTATCCCAGTGAGAGTCAGTGTCTGTGGAACTGTACCCAAGTGAGAGTCAGTGTCTGTGGAACTGTACCCCAGTGAGAATGAGTGCCTGTGGAACTGTACCCCAGTGAGAGTCAGTGTCTGTGGAACTGTACCCCAGTGAGAGTCAGTGCCTGTGGAAATGTACCCCAGTGAGAGTCAGTGTCTGTGGAACTGTACCCCAGTGAGAGTCAGAGTGTGTGGAACTGTACCCCAGTGAGCGTCAGTGTTTGTGGAACTGTATCCCGGTGAGAGTCAGTACCTGTGGAACTGTACCCCAGTGAGAGTCAGTGTCTGTGGAACTGTACCCCAGTGAGAGTCAGTGTCTGTGGAACTGTACCCCAGTGAGAGTCAATGTCTGTGGAACTGTACCCCAGTGAGAGGCAGTGTCTGTGGAACTGTACCCCAGTGAGAGGCAGTGTCTGTGGAACTGTACCCCAGTGAGAGTCAGTGCCTGTGGAACTGTACCCCAGTGAGAGTCAGTGTCTGTGGAACTGTACCCCAGTGAGAGTCAGTGCCTGTGGAACTGTACCCCAGTGAGAGTCAGTGTGTGTGGAACTGTACCCCAGTGAGAGTTAGTGTCTGTGGAACTGTATCCCGGTGAGAGTCAGTGCCTGTGGAACTGTACCCCAGTGATAGTCAGTGTCTGTGGAACTGTACCCCAGTGAGTATGAGTGTCTGTGGAACTGTACCCAAGTGAGAGTCAGTGTCTGTGGAACTGTACCCCAGTGAGAATGAGTGTCTGTGGAACTGTACCCCAGTGAGAGTCAGTGTCTGTGGAACTGTACCCCAGTGAGAGTCAGTGTCTGTGGAACTGCACCCAAGTGAGTGTCAGTGTCTGTGGAACTGCACCCAAGTGAGAGTCAGTGTCTGTGGAACTGTACCCCAGTGAGAATGAGTGTCTGTGGAACTGCACCCAAGTGAGAGTCAGTGTCTGTGGAACTGTACCCCAGTGAGAATGAGTGTCTGTGGAACTGTCCCCCAGTGAGAGTCAGTTTCCGTGGAACTGTACCCCAGTGAGAGTCAGTGTGTGTGGAACTGTACCCCAGTGAGAGTCAGTGTCTGTGGAACTGTACCCAAGTGAGAGTCAGTGTCTGTGGAACTGCACCCCAGTGAGAATGAGTGTCTGTGGAACTGTACCCAAGTGAGATTCATTGTCTGTGGAACTGTACCCCAGTGAGAGTCAGTGTGTGTGGAACTGTATCCCAGTGAGAGTCAGTGTGTGTGGAACTCTACACCAGTGAGAGTCAGTGTCTGTGGAACTGTCCCCCAGTTAGAGTCAGTGTCTGTGGAACTGCACCCCAGTGAGAGTCAGTGTGTGTGGAACTGTACCCCAGTGAGCGTCAGTTTCTGTGGAACTGTACCCCAGTGAGAGTCAGTGTCTGTATAGCTGTACCCCTGTGACAGTCAGTGTCTGTGGAACTGCACCCCAGTGAGAGTCAGTGTCTGTGGAACTGTATCCCGGTGAGAGTCAGTCCCTGTGAAACTCTACCCCAGTGAGAGTCAGTGTTTGTGGAACTGTATCCCGGTGAGAGTCAGTACCTGTGGAACTGTACCCCAGTGAGAGTCCGTGTCTGTGGAACTGTACCCCAGTGAGAGTCAGTGTCTGTGGAACTGTACCCCAGTGAGAGTCAGTGTATGTGGAACTGTATCCCGGTGAGAGTCAGTACCTGTGGAACTTTACCCCAGTGAGAGTCAGTGTTTGTGGAACTGTACCCCAGTGAGAGTCAGTGTTTGTGGAACTGTAGCCAAGTGAGAGTTAGTGTCTGTGGAAATGTATCCCGGTGGGAGTCAGTGCCTGTGGAACTGTACCCCAGTGAGAGTCAGTGCCTGTGGAACTGTATCCCAGTGAGAGTCAGTGTCTGTGGAACTGTACCCCAGTGAGTATGAGTGTCTGTGGAACTGTACCCAAGTGAGAGTCAGTGTCTGTGGAACTGTACCCCAGTGAGAATGAGTGTCTGTGGAACTGTACCCCAGTGAGAGTCAGTGTCTGTGGAACTGTACCCCAGTGAGAGTCAGTGTCTGTGGAACTGTACCCAAGTGAGTGTCATTGTCTGTGGAACTGCACCCAAGTGAGAGTCAGTGTCTGTGGAACTGTACCCCAGTGAGAATGAGTGTCTGTGGAACTGCACCCAAGTGAGAGTCAGTGTCTGTGGAACTGTACCCCGTGAGAATGAGTGTCTGTGGAACTGTCCCCCAGTGAGAGTCAGTTTCCGTGGAACTGTACCCCAGTGAAAGTCAGTGTGTGTGGAACTGTATCCCAGTGAGAGTCAGTGTCTGTGGAACTGTACCCAAGTGAGAGTCAGTGTCTGTGGAACTGTACCCCAGTGAGAATGAGTGCCTGTGGAACTGTACCCCAGTGAGAGTCAGTGTCTGTGGAACTGTACCCCAGTGAGAGGCAGTGCCTGTGGAATTGTACCCCAGTGAGAGTCAGTGTCTGTGGAACTGTACCCCAGTGAGAGTCAGTGTGTGTGGAACTGTACCCCAGTGAGAGTCAGTGTGTGTGGAACTGTACCCCATTGAGAGTCAGTGTGTGTGGAACTGTATCCCAGTGAGAGTCAGTGTGTGTGGAACTGTACCCCAGTGAGAGTCAGTGTCTGTGGAACTGTACCCCAGTGAGAGTCAGTGTCTGTGGAACTGTACCCCAGTGAGAGTCAGTGTGTGTGGAACTGTACCCCAGTGAGCGTCAGTTTCTGTGGAACTGTACCCCAGTGAGAGTCAGTGTCTGTGGAACTGTACCCCTGTGACAGTCAGTGTCTGTGGAACTGCACCCCAGTGAGAGTCAGTGTCTGTGGAACTGTGTCCCGGTGAGAGTTAGTCCCTGTGAAACTGTGCCCCAGTGAGAGTCAGTGCCTGTGGAACTGTACCCCAGTGAGTATGAGTGTCTGTGGAACTGTACCCAAGTGAGAGTCAGTGTCTGTGGAACTGTACCCCAGTGAGAATGAGTGTCTGTGGAACTGACCCCAGTGAGAGTCAGTTTCCGTGGAACTGTACCTCAGTGAGAGTCAGTGTGTGTGGAACTGTACCCCAGTGAGAGTCAGTGCCTGTGGAACTGTATCCCAGTGAGAGTCAGTGTCTGTGGAACTGTACCCAAGTGAGAGTCAGTGTCTGTGGAACTGTACCCCAGTGAGAATGAGTGCCTGTGGAAATGTACCCCAGTGAGAGGCAGTGCCTGTGGAAATGTACCTCAGTGAGAGTCAGTGTCTGTGGAACTGTACCCCAGTGAGAGTCAGTGTGTGTGGAACTGTACCCCAGTGAGCGTCAGTGTTTGTGGAACTGTATCCCGGTGAGAGTCAGTACCTGTGGAACTGTACGCCAGTGAGAGTCAGTGTCTGTGGAACTGTACCCCAGTGAGAGTCAGTGTCTGTGGAACTGTACCCCAGTGAGAGTCAATGTCTGTGGAACTGTACCCCAGTGAGAGGCAGTGTCTGTGGAACTGTACCCCAGTGAGAGTCAGTGTCTGTGGAACTGTACCCCAGTGAGAGTCAGTGCCTGTGGAACTGTACCCCAGTGAGAGTCAGTGTCTGTGGAACTGTACCCCAGTGAGAGTCAGTGCCTGTGGAACTGTACCCCAGTGACAGTCAGTGTGTGTGGAACTGTACCCCAGTGAGAGTTCGTGTCTGTGGAACTGTATCCCGCTGAGAGTCAGTGCCTGTGGAACTGTACCCCTGTGAGAGTCAGTGTCTGTGGAACTGTACCACAGTGAGTATGAGTGTCTGTGGAACTGTACCCAAGTGAGAGTCAGTGTCTGTGGAACTGTACCACAGTGAGAATGTGTGTCTGTGGAACTGTACCCCAGTGAGAGTCAGTGTCTGTGGAACTGTACCCCAGTGAGAGTCAGTGTCTGTGGAACTGTACCCAAGTGACTGTCAGTGTCTGTGGAACTGCACCCAAGTGAGAGTCAGTGTCTGTGGAACTGTACCCCAGTGAGAATGAGTGTCTTTGGAACTGCACCCAAGTGAGAGTCAGTGTCTGTGGAACTGTACCCCAGTGAGAATGAGTGTCTGTGGAACTGTCCCCCAGTGAGAGTCAGTTTCCGTGGAACTGTACCCCAATGAGAGTCAGTGTGTGTGGAACTGTACCCCAGTGAGAGTCAGTGTGTGTGGAACTGTACCCAAGTGAGAGTCAGTGTCTGTGGAACTGTACCCCAGTGAGAATGAGTGTCTGTGGAACTGTACCCAAGTGAGATTCATTGTCTGTGGAACTGTACCCCAGTGAGAGTCAATTTGTGTGGAACTGTATCCCAGTGAGAGTCAGTGTCTGTGGAACTGTACCCCAGTGAGCGTCAGTGTCTGTGGAACTGTACCCCAGTGAGAGTCAGTGTCTGTGGAACTGTACCCCAGTGAGAGTCAGTGTCTGTGGAACTGTACCCCAGTGAGCGTCAGTTTCTGTGGAACTGTGCCCCAGTGAGAGTCAGTGTCTGCTCAACTGTACCCCAGTGAGAGTCATTTTCCGTGGAACTGTAGACCAGTGAGAGTTAGTGTCTGTGGACCTGTATCCCGGTGAGAGTCAGTGCCTGTGGAACTGTACCCCAGTGAGAGTCAGTGCCTGTGGAACTGTATCCCAGTGAGAGTCAGTGTCTGTGGAACAGTACGCCAGTGTGAGTCACTGCCTGTGGCACTGTACCGCAGTGAAAGTCAGTGTGTGTGGAACTGTACCCCAGTGAGAGTCAGTGCCTGTGGAAGTGTACCCGAGTGAGAGTCAGTGCCTGTGGAACTGTACCCAAGTGAGAGTCAGTGTCTGTGGAACTGTACCCCAGTGAGAGTCAGTGCCTGTGGAACTGTACCCCAGTTAGAGTCAGTGCCTGTGGAACTGTACCCGAGTGAGAGTCAGTGCCTGTGGAACTGTATCCGATTGAGAGTCAAGAAATGTGGAACTGTACCCCAGTGAGAGTCAGTGTGTGTGGAACTGTACCCCAGTGAGAGTCAGTGTGTGTGGATCTGTACCCCAGTGAGAGTCAGTGTCGATGGAATTTTACCCCAGTGAGAGTCAGTGTCTGTCGAACTGTACCCCAGTGAGAGGCAGTGTCTGTGGAACTGTACCCCAGTGAGAGTCAATGTCTGTGGAACTGTACCCCAGTGAGTGTCAGTGTCTGTGGAACTGTACCCCAGTGAGGGTCAGTGTCTGTGGAACTGTATTCCATTGAGGGTCAGTGTCTGTGGAACTGTACCCCAGTGAGAGTCAGTGTCTGTGGAACTGTGCCCCAGTGAGTGTCAGTGTCTGGGGAACTGTACCCCAGTTAGAGTCAGTGTTTGTGGAGCTGTACCCCAGTGAGAGTTAGTGTCTGTGGAACTGTATCCCGGTGAGAGTAAGTGCCTGTGGAACTGTACCCCAGTGAGAGTCAGTGCCTGTGGAACTGTATCCCAGTCAGAGTCAGTGTCTGTAGAAATGTACCCCAGTGAGAGGCAGTGTCTGTGGAACTGTACCCCAGTGAGAGTCAGTGCCTGTGGATCTGTACCCCAGTGAGAGTCAGTGTCTGTGGAACTGTACCCCAGTGAGAGTCAGTGCCTGTGGAAATGTACCCCAGTGAGAGTCAGTGTCTGTGGAACTGTACCCCAGTGAGAGTCAGTGTCTGTGGAACTGTACCCCAGTGAGAGTCAGTGTCTGTGGAACTGTACCCCAGTGAGAGTCAGTGTTTGTGGAACTGTATCCCGGTGAGAGTCAGTACCTGTGGAACTGTACCCCAGTGAGAGTCAGTGTTTGTGGAACTGTACCCCAGTGAGAGTCAGTGTCTGTGGAACTGTACCCCAGTGAGAGTCAGTGTCTTTGGAACTGTATCCCGGTGAGAGTCAGTACCTGTGGAACTGTACCCCAGTGAGAGTCAGTGTCTGTGGAACTGTACCCCAGTGAGAGTCAGTGCCTGTGCAACTGTACCCCAGTGAGTATGAATGTCTGTGGAACTGTCCCCAAGTGAGAGTCAGTGTCTGTGGAACTGTACCCCAGTGAGAATGAGTGTCTGTGGAACTGTACCCCAGTGAGAGTCAGTGTCTTTGGAATTGTACCCCAGTGAGAGTCAGTGTCTGTGGAACTGTACGCAAGTGAGAGTCAGTGTCTGTGGAACTGCACCCAAGTGAGAGTCAGTGTCTGTGGAACTGTCCCCCAGTGAGAATGAGTTTCTGTGGAACTGCACCCAAGTGAGAGTCAGTGTCTGTGGAACTGTACCCCAGTGAGAATGAGTGTCTGTGGAACTGTCCCCCAGTGAGAGTCATTGTCCGTGGAACTGTACCCCAGTAAGAGTCAGTGTGTTTGGAACTGTACCCCAGTGAGTGTCAGTGTCTGTGGAACTGTACCCAAGTGAGAGTCAGTGTCTGTGGAACTGTACCCCAGTGAGAATGAGTGTCTGTGCAACTGTACCCAAGTGAGATTCATTGTCTGTGGAACTGTCCCCCAGTGAGAGTCAGTGTGTGTCGAACTGTATCCCAGTGAGAGTCAGTGTGTGTGGAACTGTACCCCAGTCAGAGTCGGTGTCTGTGGAACTGTACCCCAGTGACAGTCAGTGTCTGTGGAACTGTACCCCAGTGAGAGTCAGTGTCTGTGGAACTGTATCCCGGTGAGAGTCAGTACCTGTGGAACTGTACCCCAGTGAGAGTCAGTGTCTGTGGAACTGTACCCCAGTGAGAGTCAGTGCCTGTGCAAGTGTACCCCAGTGAGAGTCAGTGTTTGTGGAACTGCAGCCCAGTGAGAGTTAGTGTCTGTGGACCTGTATCCCGGTGGGAGTCAGTGCCTGTGGAACTGTACCCCAGTGAGAGTCAGTGTGTGTGGAACTGTACCCCAGTGTGAGTCAGTGCCTTTGGAACTGTACCCCAGTGAGAGTCAGTGCCTGTGGAACTGTACCCCAGTGTGAGTCAGTGCCTGTGGAACTGTTCTGCAGTGAGAGTCAGTGTGTGTGGAACTGTACCCGAGTGAGAGTCAGTGTCTGTGGAACTGTATCCGATTGAGAGTCAATAACTGTTGAACTGTACCCCAGTGAGAGTCAGTGTGTGTGGAAATTTACCCCAGTGAGAGTCAGTGTCTGTGGAACTTTACCCCAGTGAGAGTCAGTGTCTGTGGAACTGCACCCCAGTGAGAGTCAGTGCCTGTGAAACTGTGCCCCAGTGAGAGTCAGTGTCTGTGGACCTGTACCCCAGTGAGAGTCAGTGTTTGTGGAACTGTACACCAGTGAGAGTCAGTGTCTGTGGAACTGTACCCCAGTGAGGGTCAGTGTCTGTGGAACTGTATCCCATTGAGGGTCAGTGTCTGTGGAACTGTACCCCAGTGAGAGTCAGTGTCTGTGGAACTGTGCCCCAGTGAGAGTCAGTGTCTGGGGAACTGTCCCCCAGTTAGAGTCAGTGTTTGTGGAGCTGTACCCCAGTGAGAGTTAGTGTCTGTGGAACTGTATCCCGGTGAGAGTCAGTGCCTGTGGAACTGTACCCCAGTGAGAGTCAGTGCCTGTGGAACTGTATCCCAGTCAGAGTCAGTGTCTGTCGAACTATACCCCAGTGAGAGGCAGTGTCTGTGGAACTGTACCCCATTGAGAGTCAGTGCCTGTGGAACTGTACCGCAGTGAGAGTCAGTGTCTGTGGAACTGTACCCCAGTGAGAGTCAGTGCCTGTGGAAATGTACCCCAGTGAGAGTCAGTGTCTGTGGAACTGTACCCCAGTGAGAGTCAGTGTGTGTGTAACTGTACCCCAGTGAGCGTCAGTGTTTGTGGAACTGTATCCCGGTGAGAGTCAGTACCTGTGGAACTGTACCCCAGTGAGAGTCAGTGTCTGTGGAACTGTACCCCAGTGAGCGTCAGTGTCTGTGGAACTGTACCCCAGTGAGAGTCAGTGTTTGTGGAACTGTATCCCGATGAGAGTCAGTACCTGTGGAACTGTACCCGAGTGAGAGTCAGTGTTTGTGGAACTGTACCCCAGTAAGAGTCAGTGTCTGTGGAAATGTACCCCAGAGAGAGTCAGTGTCTGTGGAACTGTATCCCGGTGAGAGTCAGTACCTGTGGAACTGTACCCCAGTGAGAGTCAGTGTCTGTGGAAATGTACCCCAGTGAGAGTCAGTGCCTGTGCAACTGCACCCCAGTGAGAGTCAGTGTTTGTGGAACTGTACCCCAGTGAGATTTAGTGTCCTTGGAACTGTATCCCGGTGAGAGTCAGTGCCTGTGGAACAATACCCCAGTGAGAGTCAGTGTCTGTGGAACTGTACCCCAGTGAGAGTCAGTGTCTGTGGAACTGCACCCCAGTGAGTATGAGTGTCTGTGGAACTGTACCCAAGTGAGAGTCAGTTTCTGTGGAACTGTACCCCAGTGAGAATGAGTGTCTGTGGAACTGTACCCCAGTGAGAGTCAGTGTCTTTGGAACTGTACCCCAGTGAGAGACAGTGTCTGTGGAACTGTACCCCAGTGAGAGTCAGTGTCTGTGGAACTGCACCCAAGTGAGAGTCAGTGTCTGTGGAACTGTCCCCCAGTGAGAATGAGTGTCTGTGGAACTGCACCCAAGTGAGAGTCAGTGTCTGTGGAACTGTCCCCCAGTGAGAATGAGTGTCTGTGGAACTGTCCCCCAGTGAGAGTCAGTGTCCGTGGAACTGTACCCCAGTGAGAGTCAGTGTGTGTGGAACTGCACTCCAGAGAGAGTCAGTTTCTGTGGAACTGTACCCAAGTGAGAGTCAGTGTCTGTGGAACTGTACCCCAGTGAGAATGAGTGTCTGTGGAACTGTACCCAAGTGAGATTCATTGTCTGTGGAACTGTACCCCAGTGAGAGTCAGTGTGTGTGGAACTGTATCCCAGTGAGAGTCAGTGTGTGTGGAACTGTACACCAGTGAGAGTCAGTGTCTGTGGAACTGTCCCCCAGTGAGAGTCAGTGTCTGTGGAACTGTACCCCAGTGAGAGTCAGTGTCTGTGGAACTGTACCCCAGTGAGAGTCAGTGTCTGTGGAACTGTACCCCAGTGAGAGTCAGTGTGTGTGGAACTGTACCCCAGTGAGCGTCAGTTTCTGTGGAACTGTACCCCAGTGAGAGTCAGTGTCTGTGGAACTGTACCCCTGTGACAGTCAGTTTCTGTGCAACTGCACCCCAGTGAGAGTCAGTGTCTGTGGAACTGTATCCCGGTGAGAGTCAGTACCTGTGGAACTGTACCCCAGTGAGAGTCAGTGTCTGTGGAACTGTACCCCAGTGTGAGTCAGTGCCTGTGGAACTGTACCGCAGTGAGAGTCAGTGTGTGTGGGAACTGTACCCGAGTGAGAGTCAGTGTCTGTGGAACTGTATCCGATTGAGAGTCAATAACTGTTGAACTGTACTCCAGTGAGAGTCAGTGTGTTTGGAACTGTACCCCAGTGTGAGTCAGTGCCTGTGGAACTGTCCCCCAGTGAGAGTCAGTGTGTGTGGAACTGTACCCGAGTGAGAGTCAGTGCCTGTGGAACTGTACCACAGTGAGAGTCAAGAAATGTGGAACTGTACCCCAGTGAGAGTCAGTGTGTGTGGAACTGTACCACAGTGAGAGTCAGTGCCTGTGGAACTTTACCCCAGTGAGAGTCAGTGTGTGTGGATCTGTACCCCAGTGAGAGTCAGTGTCGATGGAAATTTACCCCAGTGAGAGTCAGTGCCTGTGGAACTGTACCCCAGTTAGAGTCACTGCCTGTGGAACTGTACCCGAGTGAGAGTCAGTGCCTGTGGAACTGTATCCGATTGAGAGTCAAGAAATGTGGAACTGTACCCCAGTGAGAGTCAGTGTGTGTGGAACTGTACCCCAGTGAGAGTCAGTGTGTGTGGATCTGTACCCCAGTGAGAGTCAGTGTCGATGGAATTTTACCCCAGTGAGAGTCAGTGTCTGTCGAACTGTACCCCAGTGAGAGGCAGTGTCTGTGGAACTGTACCCCAGTGAGAGTCAATGTCTGTGGAACTGTACCCCAGTGAGAGTCAGTGTCTGTGGAACTGTACCCCAGTGAGGGTCAGTGTCTGTGGAACTGTATTCCATTGAGGGTCAGTGTCTGTGGAACTGTACCCCAGTGAGAGTCAGTGTCTGTGGAACTGTGCCCCAGTGAGTGTCAGTGTCTGGGGAACTGTACCCCAGTTAGAGTCAGTGTTTGTGGAGCTGTACCCCAGTGAGAGTTAGTGTCTGTGGAACTGTATCCCGGTGAGAGTAAGTGCCTGTGGAACTGTACCCCAGTGAGAGTCAGTGCCTGTGGAACTGTATCCCAGTCAGAGTCAGTGTCTGTAGAAATGTACCCCAGTGAGAGGCAGTGTCTGTGGAACTGTACCCCAGTGAGAGTCAGTGCCTGTGGATCTGTACCCCAGTGAGAGTCAGTGTCTGTGGAACTGTACCCCAGTGAGAGTCAGTGCCTGTGGAAATGTACCCCAGTGAGAGTCAGTGTCTGTGGAACTGTACCCCAGTGAGAGTCAGTGTCTGTGGAACTGTACCCCAGTGAGAGTCAGTGTCTGTGGAACTGTACCCCAGTGAGAGTCAGTGTTTGTGGAACTGTACCCCAGTGAGAGACAGTGTTTGTGGAACTGTACCCCAGTGAGAGTTAGTGTCTGTGGAACTGTATCCCGGTGAGAGTCAGTGCCTGTGGAACTGTACCCCAGTGAGAGTCAGTGTGTGTGGAACTGTACCCCAGTGAGTATGAATGTCTGTGGAACTGTCCCCAAGTGAGAGTCAGTGTCTGTGGAACTGTACCCCAGTGAGAATGAGTGTCTGTGGAACTGTACCCCAGTGAGAGTCAGTGTCTTTGGAATTGTACCCCAGTGAGAGTCAGTGTCTGTGGAACTGTACGCAAGTGAGAGTCAGTGTCTGTGGAACTGCACCCAAGTGAGAGTCAGTGTCTGTGGAACTGTCCCCCAGTGAGAATGAGTTTCTGTGGAACTGCACCCAAGTGAGAGTCAGTGTCTGTGGAACTGTACCCCAGTGAGAATGAGTGTCTGTGGAACTGTCCCCCAGTGAGAGTCATTGTCCGTGGAACTGTACCCCAGTAAGAGTCAGTGTGTTTGGAACTGTACCCCAGTGAGTGTCAGTGTCTGTGGAACTGTACCCAAGTGAGAGTCAGTGTCTGTGGAACTGTACCCCAGTGAGAATGAGTGTCTGTGGAACTGTACCCAAGTGAGATTCATTGTCTGTGGAACTGTCCCCCAGTGAAAGTCAGTGTGTGTAGAACTGTATCCCAGTGAGAGTCAGTGTGTGTGGAACTGTACCCCAGTCAGAGTCGGTGTCTGTGGAACTGTACCCCAGTGACAGTCAGTGTCTGTGGAACTGTACCCCAGTGAGAGTCAGTGTCTGTGGAACTGTACCCCAGTGAGAATGAGTGTCTGTGGAACTGTACCCAAGTGAGATTCATTGTCTGTGGAACTGTACCCCAGTGAGAGTCAGTGTGTGTGGAACTGTATCCCAGTGAGAGTCAGTGTGTGTGGAACTGTACACCAGTGAGAGTCATTGTCTGTGGAACTGTCCCCCAGTGAGAGTCAGTGTCTGTGGAACTGTACCCCAGTGAGAGTCAGTGTCTGTGGAACTGTACCCCAGTGAGAGTCAGTGTCTGTGGAACTGTACCCCAGTGAGAGTCAGTGTGTGTGGAACTGTACCCCAGTGAGCGTCAGTTTCTGTGGAACTGTACCCCAGTGAGAGTCAGTGTCTGTGGAACTGTACCCCTGTGACAGTCAGTGTCTGTGGAACTGCACCCCAGTGAGAGTCAGTGTCTGTGGAACTGTACCCCAGTGTGAGTCAGTGCCTGTGGAACTGTACCGCAGTGAGAGTCAGTGTGTGTGGGAACTGTACCCGAGTGAGAGTCAGTGTCTGTGGAACTGTATCCGATTGAGAGTCAATAACTGTTGAACTGTACTCCAGTGAGAGTCAGTGTGTGTGGAACTGTACCCCAGTGTGAGTCAGTGCCTGTGGAACTGTACCCCAGTGAGAGTCAGTGTGTGTGGAACTGTACCCGAGTGAGAGTCAGTGCCTGTGGAACTGTACCACAGTGAGAGTCAAGAAATGTGGAACTGTACCCCAGTGAGAGTCAGTGTGTGTGGAACTGTACCACAGTGAGAGTCAGTGCCTGTGGAACTGTACCCCAGTGAGAGTCAGTGTGTGTGGATCTGTACCGCAGTGAGAGTCAGTGTCGATGGAAATTTACCCCAGTGAGAGTCAGTGCCTGTGGAACTGTACCCCAGTTAGAGTCAGTGCCTGTGGAACTGTACCCGAGTGAGAGTCAGTGCCTGTGGAACTGTGTCCGATTGAGAGTCAAGAAATGTGGAACTGTACCCCAGTGAGAGTCAGTGTGTGTGGAACTGTACCCCAGTGAGAGTCAGTGTGTGTGGATCTGTACCCCAGTGAGAGTCAGTGTCGATGGAATTTTACCCCAGTGAGAGTCAGTGTCTGTCGAACTGTACCCCAGTGAGAGGCAGTGTCTGTGGAACTGTACCCCAGTGAGAGTCAATGTCTGTGGAACTGTACCCCAGTGAGAGTCAGTGTCTGTGGAACTGTACCCCAGTGAGGGTCAGTGTCTGTGGAACTGTATTCCATTGAGGGTCAGTGTCTGTGGAACTGTACCCCAGTGAGAGTCAGTGTCTGTGGAACTGTGCCCCAGTGAGTGTCAGTGTCTGGGGAACTGTACCCCAGTTAGAGTCAGTGTTTGTGGAGCTGTACCCCAGTGAGAGTTAGTGTCTGTGGAACTGTATCCCGGTGAGAGTAAGTGCCTGTGGAACTGTACCCCAGTGAGAGTCAGTGCCTGTGGAACTGTATCCCAGTCAGAGTCAGTGTCTGTAGAAATGTACCCCAGTGAGAGGCAGTGTCTGTGGAACTGTACCCCAGTGAGAGTCAGTGCCTGTGGATCTGTACCCCAGTGAGAGTCAGTGTCTGTGGAACTGTACCCCAGTGAGAGTCAGTGCCTGTGGAAATGTACCCCAGTGAGAGTCAGTGTCTGTGGAACTGTACCCCAGTGAGAGTCAGTGTCTGTGGAACTGTACCCCAGTGAGAGTCAGTGTCTGTGGAACTGTACCCCAGTGAGAGTCAGTGTTTGTGGAACTGTATCCCGGTGAGAGTCAGTACCTGTGGAACTGTACCCCAGTGAGAGTCAGTGTTTGTGGAACTGTACCCCAGTGAGAGTCAGTGTCTGTGGAACTGTACCCCAGTGAGAGTCAGTGTCTTTGGAACTGTATCCCGGTGAGAGTCAGTACCTGTGGAACTGTACCCCAGTGAGAGTCAGTGTCTGTGGAACTGTACCCCAGTGAGAGTCAGTGCCTGTGCAACTGTACCCCAGTGAGAGACAGTGTTTGTGGAACTGTACCCCAGTGAGAGTTAGTGTCTGTGGAACTGTATCCCGGTGAGAGTCAGTGCCTGTGGAACTGTACCCCAGTGAGAGTCAGTGTGTGTGGAACTGTACCCCAGTGAGTATGAATGTTTGTGGAACTGTCCCCAAGTGAGAGTCAGTGTCTGTGGAACTGTACCCCAGTGAGAATGAATGTCTGTGGAACTGCACCCCAGTGAGAGTCAGTGTCTTTGGAATTGTACCCCAGTGAGAGTCAGTGTCTGTGGAACTGTACGCAAGTGAGAGTCAGTGTCTGTGGAACTGCACCCAAGTGAGAGTCAGTGTCTGTGGAACTGTCCCCCAGTGAGAATGAGTTTCTGTGGAACTGCACCCAAGTGAGAGTCAGTGTCTGTGGAACTGTACCCCAGTGAGAATGAGTGTCTGTGGAACTGTCCCCCAGTGAGAGTCATTGTCCGTGGAACTGTACCCCAGTAAGAGTCAGTGTGTTTGGAACTGTACCCCAGTGAGTGTCAGTGTCTGTGGAACTGTACCCAAGTGAGAGTCAGTGTCTGTGGAACTGTACCCCAGTGAGAATGAGTGTCTGTGGAACTGTACCCAAGTGAGATTCATTGTCTGTGGAACTGTCCCCCAGTGAGAGTCAGTGTGTTTAGAACTGTATCCCAGTGAGAGTCAGTGTGTGTGGAACTGTACCCCAGTCAGAGTCGGTGTCTGTGGAACTGTACCCCAGTGACAGTCAGTGTCTGTGGAACTGTACCCCAGTGAGAGTCAGTGTCTGTGGAACTGTATCCCGGTGAGAGTCAGTACCTGTGGAACTGTACCCCAGTGAGAGTCAGTGTCTGTGGAACTGTACCCCAGTGAGAGTCAGTGTCTGTGGAACTGTACCCCAGTGAGAGTCAGTATCTGTGGAACTGTATCCCGGTGAGAGTCAGTACCTGTGGAACTGTACCCCAGTGAGAGTCAGTGTCTGTGGAACTGTACCCCAGTGAGAGTCAGTGCCTGTGCAAGTGTACCCCAGTGAGAGTCAGTGTTTGTGGAACTGCAGCCCAGTGAGAGTTAGTGTCTGTGGACCTGTATCCCGGTGGGAGTCAGTGCCTGTGGAACTGTACCCCAGTGAGAGTCAGTGCCTGTGGAACTGTATCCCAGTGAGAGTCAGTGTCTGTGGAACTGTACCCCAGTGTGAGTCAGTGCCTGTGGAACTGTACCCCAGTGTGAGTCAGTGCCTGTGGAACTGTACCGCAGTGAGAGTCAGTGTCTGTGGAACTGTATCCGATTGAGAGTCAATAACTGTTGAACTGTACCCCAGTGAGAGTCAGTGTGTGTGGAACTGTACCCCAGTGTGAGTCAGTGCCTTTGGAACTGTACCCCAGTGAGAGTCAGTGCCTGTGGAACTGTCCCCCAGTGTGAGTCAGTGCCTGTGGAACTGTACTGCAGTGAGAGTCAGTGTGTGTGGAACTGTACCCGAGTGAGAGTCAGTGTCTGTGGAACTGTATCCGATTGAGAGTCAATAACTGTTGAACTGTACCCCAGTGAGAGTCAGTGTGTGTGGAACTGTACCCCAGTGAGAGTCAGTGTGTGTGGATCTGTACCCCAGTGAGAGTCAGTGTCGATGGAAATTTACCCCAGTGAGAGTCAGTGCCTGTGGTACTGTACCCCAGTGAGAGTCAGTGTCTGTGGAACTGTACCCCAGTGAGAGTCAGTGTTTGTGGAACTGTGCCCCAGTGAGAGTCAGTGTCTGTGGAACTTTACCCCAGTGAGAGTCAGTGTCTGTGGAACTGCACCCCAGTGAGAGTCAGTGCCTGTGAAACTGTGCCCCAGTGAGAGTCAGTGTCTGTGGACCTGTACCCCAGTGAGAGTCAGTGTTTGTGGAACTGTACACCAGTGAGGGTCAGTGTCTGTGGAACTGTATCCCATTGAGGGTCAGTGTCTGTGGAACTGTACCCCAGTGAGAGTCAGTGTCTGTGGAACTGTGCCCCAGTGAGAGTCAGTGTCTGGGGAACTGTCCCCCAGTTAGAGTCAGTGTTTGTGGAGCTGTACCCCAGTGAGAGTTAGTGTCTGTGGAACTGTATCCCGGTGAGAGTCAGTGCCTGTGGAACTGTACCCCAGTGAGAGTCAGTGCCTGTGGAACTGTATCCCAGTCAGAGTCAGTGTCTGTCAAACTATACCCCAGTGAGAGGCAGTGTCTGTGGAACTGTACCCCAGTGAGAGTCAGTGCCTGTGGAACTGTACCGCAGTGAGAGTCAGTGTCTGTGGAACTGTACCCCAGTGAGAGTCAGTGCCTGTGGAAATGTACCCCAGTGAGAGTCAGTGTCTGTGGAACTGTACCCCAGTGAGAGTCAGTGTGTGTGGAACTGTACCCCAGTGAGCGTCAGTGTTTGTGGAACTGTATCCCGGTGAGAGTCAGTACCTGTGGAACTGTACCCCAGTGAGAGTCAGTGTCTGTGGAACTGTACCCCAGTGAGCGTCAGTGTCTGTGGAACTGTACCCCAGTGAGAGTCAGTGTTTGTGGAACTGTATCCCGATGAGAGTCAGTACCTGTGGAACTGTACCCGAGTGAGAGTCAGTGTTTGTGGAACTGTACCCCAGTGAGAGTCAGTGTCTGTGGAAATGTACCCCAGAGAGAGTCAGTGTCTGTGGAACTGTATCCCGGTGAGAGTCAGTACCTGTGGAACTGTACCCCAGTGAGAGTCAGTGTCTGTGGAAATGTACCCCAGTGAGAGTCAGTGTCTGTGGAACTGTACCCCAGTGAGAGTCAGTGTGTGTGGAACTGTACCACAGTGAGAGTCAGTGCCTGTGGAACTGTACCCCAGTGAGAGTCAGTGTGTGTGGATCTGTACCCCAGTGAGAGTCAGTGTCGATGGAAATTTACCCCAGTGAGAGTCAGTGCCTGTGGTACTGTACCCCAGTGAGAGACAGTGTCTGTGGAACTGTACCCCAGTGAGAGTCAGTGTCTGTGGAACTGTACCCCAGTGAGGGTCAGTGCCTGTGGAACTGTACCCCAGTGAGAGTCAGTGCCTGTGGAACTGTACCCCAGTGAGATTTAGTGTCCTTGGAACTGTATCCCGATGAGAGTCAGTGCCTGTGGAACAATACCCCAGTGAGAGTCAGTGTCTGTGGAACTGTACCCCAGTGAGAGTCAGTGTCTGTGGAACTGCACCCCAGTGAGTATGAGTGTCTGTGGAACTGTACCCAAGTGAGAGTCAGTTTCTGTGGAACTGTACCCCAGTGAGAATGAGTGTCTGTGGAACTGTACCCCAGTGAGAGTCAGTGTCTTTGGAACTGTACCCCAGTGAGAGTCAGTGTCTGTGGAACTGTACCCCAGTGAGAGTCAGTGTCTGTGGAACTGCACCCAAGTGAGAGTCAGTGTCTGTGGAACTGTCCCCCAGTGAGAATGAGTGTCTGTGGAACTGCACCCAAGTGAGAGTCAGTGTCTGTGGAACTGTACCCCAGTGAGAATGAGTGTCTGTGGAACTGTCCCCCAGTGAGAGTCAGTGTCCGTGGAACTGTACCCCAGTGAGAGTCAGTGTGTGTGGAACTGCACTCCAGAGAGAGTCAGTTTCTGTGGAACTGTACCCAAGTGAGAGTCAGTGTCTGTGGAACTGTACCCCAGTGAGAATGAGTGTCTGTGGAACTGTACCCAAGTGAGATTCATTGTCTGTGGAACTGTACCCCAGTGAGAGTCAGTGTGTGTGGAACTGTATCCCAGTGAGAGTCAGTGTGTGTGGAACTGTACACCAGTGAGAGTCAGTGTCTGTGGAACTGTCCCCCAGTGAGAGTCAGTGTCTGTGGAACTGTACCCCAGTGAGAGTCAGTGTCTGTGGAACTGTACCCCAGTGAGAGTCAGTGTCTGTGGAACTGTACCCCAGTGAGAGTCAGTGTGTGTGGAACTGTACCCCAGTGAGCGTCAGTTTCTGTGGAACTGTACCCCAGTGAGAGTCAGTGTCTGTGGAACTGTACCCCTGTGACAGTCAGTGTCTGTGCAACTGCACCCCAGTGAGAGTCAGTGTCTGTGGAACTGTATCCCGGTGAGAGTCAGTACATGTGGAACTGTACCCCAGTGAGAGTCAGTGTCTGTGGAACTGTACCCCAGTGTGAGTCAGTGCCTGTGGAACTGTACCGCAGTGAGAGTCAGTGTGTGTGGGAACTGTACCCGAGTGAGAGTCAGTGTCTGTGGAACTGTATCCGATTGAGAGTCAATAACTGTTGAACTGTACTCCAGTGAGAGTCAGTGTGTGTGGAACTGTACCCCAGTGTGAGTCAGTGCCTGTGGAACTGTACCCCAGTGAGAGTCAGTGTGTGTGGAACTGTACCCGAGTGAGAGTCAGTGCCTGTGGAACTGTACCACAGTGAGAGTCAAGAAATGTGGAACTGTACCCCAGTGAGAGTCAGTGTGTGTGGAACTGTACCACAGTGAGAGTCAGTGCCTGTGGAACTGTACCCCAGTGAGAGTCAGTGTGTGTGGATCTGTACCCCAGTGAGAGTCAGTGTCGATGGAAATTTACCCCAGTGAGAGTCAGTGCCTGTGGTACTGTACCCCAGTGAGAGACAGTGTCTGTGGAACTGTACCCCAGTGAGAGTCAGTGTCTGTGAAACTGTACCCCAGTGAGGGTCAGTGCCTGTGGAACTGTACCCCAGTGAGAGTCAGTGCCTGTGGAACTGTACCCCAGTGAGATTTAGTGTCCTTGGAACTGTATCCCGGTGAGAGTCAGTGCCTGTGGAACAATACCCCAGTGAGAGTCAGTGTCTGTGGAACTGTACCCCAGTGAGAGTCAGTGTCTGTGGAACTGCACCCCAGTGAGTATGAGTGTCTGTGGAACTGTACCCAAGTGAGAGTCAGTTTCTGTGGAACTGTACCCCAGTGAGAATGAGTGTCTGTGGAACTGTACCCCAGTGAGAGTCAGTGTCTTTGGAACTGTACCCCAGTGAGAGTCAGTGTCTGTGTAACTGTACCCCAGTGAGAGTCAGTGTCTGTGGAACTGCACCCAAGTGAGAGTCAGTGTCTGTGGAACTGTCCCCCAGTGAGAATGAGTGTCTGTGGAACTGCACCCAAGTGAGAGTCAGTGTCTGTGGAACTGTACCCCAGTGAGAATGAGTGTCTGTGGAACTGTCCCCCAGTGAGAGTCAGTGTCCGTGGAACTGTACCCCAGTGAGAGTCAGTGTGTGTGGAACTGCACTCCAGAGAGAGTCAGTTTCTGTGGAACTGTACCCAAGTTAGAGTCAGTGTCTGTGGAACTGTACCCCAGTGAGAATGAGTGTCTGTGGAACTGTACCCAAGTGAGATTCATTGTCTGTGGAACTGTACCCCAGTGAGAGTCAGTGTGTGTGGAACTGTATCCCAGTGAGAGTCAGTGTGTGTGGAACTGTACACCAGTGAGAGTCAGTGTCTGTGGAACTGTCCCCCAGTGAGAGTCAGTGTCTGTGGAACTGTACCCCAGTGAGAGTCAGTGTCTGTGGAACTGTACCCCAGTGAGAGTCAGTGTCTGTGGAACTGTACCCCAGTGAGAGTCAGTGTGTGTGGAACTGTACCCCAGTGAGCGTCAGTTTCTGTGGAACTGTACCCCAGTGAGAGTCAGTGTCTGTGGAACTGTACCCCTGTGACAGTCAGTGTCTGTGCAACTGCACCCCAGTGAGAGTCAGTGTCTGTGGAACTGTATCCCGGTGAGAGTCAGTACCTGTGGAACTGTACCCCAGTGAGAGTCAGTGTCTGTGGAACTGTACCCCAGTGTGAGTCAGTGCCTGTGGAACTGTACCGCAGTGAGAGTCAGTGTGTGTGGGAACTGTACCCGAGTGAGAGTCAGTGTCTGTGGAACTGTATCCGATTGAGAGTCAATAACTGTTGAACTGTACTCCAGTGAGAGTCAGTGTGTGTGGAACTGTACCCCAGTGTGAGTCAGTGCCTGTGGAACTGTACCCCAGTGAGAGTCAGTGTGTGTGGAACTGTACCCGAGTGAGAGTCAGTGCCTGTGGAACTGTACCACAGTGAGAGTCAAGAAATGTGGAACTGTACCCCAGTGAGAGTCAGTGTGTGTGGAACTGTACCACAGTGAGAGTCAGTGCCTGTGGAACTGTACCCCAGTGAGAGTCAGTGTGTGTGGATCTGTACCCCAGTGAGAGTCAGTGTCGATGGAAATTTACCCCAGTGAGAGTCAGTGCCTGTGGTACTGTACCCCAGTGAGAGACAGTGTCTGTGGAACTGTACCCCAGTGAGAGTCAGTGTCTGTGGAACTGTACCCCAGTGAGGGTCAGTGCCTGTGGAACTGTACCCCAGTGAGAGTCAGTGCCTGTGGAACTGTACCCCAGTGAGAGTCAGTGCCTGTGGAACTGTACCCCAGTGAGTCTCAGTGCCTGTGGAACTGTACCCCAGTGAGAGTCAGTGCCTGTGGAACTGTACCCCAGTGAGAGTCAGTTTCTGTGGAACTGTGCCCCAGTGAGAGTCAGTGCCTGTGGAACTGTACCCCAGTGAGAGTCAGTGCCTGTGGAACTGTACCCCAGTGAGTGTCAGTGCCTGTGGAACTGTACCCCAGTGAGAGTCAGTGCCTGTGGAACTGTACCCCAGTGAGAGTCAGTTTCTGTGGAACTGTGCCCCAGTGAGAGTCAGTGTCTGTGGAACTTTACCTCAGTGAGAGTCAGTGTCTGTGGAACTGTATCCCAGTGAGGGTCAGTGTCTGTGGAGCTGTATCCCATTGAGGGTCAGTGTGTGTGGAATTGTACCCCAGTGAGCGTCAGTTTCTGTGGAACTGTACCCCTGTCAGAGTCAGTGTCTGTGGAACTGTAAGCCAGTGGGAGTCATTTTCCGTGGAACTGTACCAAATTGAGAGTCAGTGTCTGTGGACCTGTATCCCGGTGAGAGTCAGTACCTGTGGAACTGTACCCCAGTGAGAGTCAGTGTCTGTGGAACTGTACCCCAGTGAGAGTCAGTGTCTGTGGAACTGTACCCCAGTGAGAGTCAGTGTCTGTGGAACTGTATCCCGGTGAGAGTCAGTACCTGTGGAACTGTACCTCAGTGAGAGTCAGTGTCTGTGGAACTGTACCCCAGTGAGAGTCAGTGCCTGTGCAACTGTACCCCAGTGAGAGTCAGTGTTTGTGGAACTGTAGCCCAGTGAGAGTTAGTGCCTGTGGAACTGTATCCCGGTGAGAGTCAGTGCCTGTGGAACTGGACCCCACTGAGAGTCAGTGCCTGTGGAACTGTATCCCAGTGAGAGTCAGTGTCTGTGGAACTGTGCCGCTGTGAGAGTCAGTGTCTGTGGAACTGTACCCCAGTGTGAGTCACTGCCTGTGGAACTGTATCCGATTGAGAGTCAAGAAATGTGGAACTGTACCGCAGTGAGAGTCAGTGTGTGTGGAACTGTACCCGAGTGAGAGTCAGTGTCTGTGGAACTGTACCCCAGTGAGAGTCAGTGCCTGTGGAACTGTATCCGATTGAGAGTCAAGAAATGTGGAACTGTACCCCAGTGAGAGTCAGTGTGTGTGGAACTGTACCCCAGTGAGAGTCAGTGTGTGTGGATCTGTACCCCAGTCAGAGTCAGTGTCGATGGAAATTTACCCCAGTGAGAGTCAGTGTGTGTGGATCTGTACCCCAGTGAGAGTCAGTGTCGATGGAAATTTACCCCAGTGAGAGTCAGTGTCTGTAGAACTGTACCCCAGTGAGAGGCAGTGTCTGTGGAACTGTACCCCAGTGAGAGTCAGTGTCTGTGGAACTGTACCCCAGTGAGAGTCAGTGTCTGTGGAACTGTCTCCCGGTGAGAGTCAGTACCTGTGGAACTGTACCCCAGTGAGAGTCAGTTTCTGTGGAACTGTACCCCAGTGAGAGTCAGTGACTGTGCAAGTTTACCCCAGTGAGAGTCAGTGTTTGTGGAACTGCAGCCCAGTGACAGTCAGTGTCTGTGGAACTGTACCCCAGTGAGAGTCAGTGCCTGTGGAACTGTATCCCAGTGAGAGTCAGTGTCTGTGGAACTGTGCCGCTGTGAGAGTCAGTGTCTGTGGAACTGTACCCCAGTGTGAGTCAGTGCCTGTGGAACTGTACCGCAGTGAGAGTCAGTGTGTGTGGAACTGTACCTGAGTGAGAGTCAGTTTCTGTGGAACTGTATCCGATTGAGAGTCAATAACTGTTGAACTGTACCCCAGTGAGAGTCAGTGTGTGTGAAACTGTACCCCAGTGTGAGTCAGTGCCTGTGGAACTGTACCCCAGTGAGAGTCAGTGTGTGTGGAACTGTACCCGAGTGAGAGTCAGTGCCTGTGGAACTGTACCACAGTGAGAGTCAAGAAATGTGGAACTGTACCCCAGTGAGAGTCAGTGTGTGTGGAACTGTACCCCAGTGAGAGTCAGTGCCTGTGGAACTGTACCCCAGTGAGAGTCAGTGTGTGTGGATCTGTACCCCAGTGAGAGTCAGTGTCGATGGAAATTTACCCCAGTGAGAGTCAGTGCCTGTGGTACTGTACCCCAGTGAGAGTCAGTGTCTGTGGAACTGTACCCCAGTGAGAGTCAGTGTCTGTGGAACTGTACCCCAGTGAGGGTCAGTGCCTGTGGAACTGTACCCCAGTGAGAGTCAGTGCCTGTGGAAATGTACCCCAGTGAGAGTCAGTGCCTGTGGAACTGTACCCCAGTGAGTGTCAGTGCCTGTGGAACTGTACCCCAGTGAGAGTCAGTGCCTGTGGAACTGTACCCCAGTGAGAGTCAGTGTCTGTGGAACTGTGCCCCAGTGAGAGTCAGTGTCTGTGGAACTTTACCCCAGTGAGAGTCAGTGTCTGTGGAACTGTACCCCAGTGAGGGTCAGTGTCTGTGGAACTGTATCCCATTGAGGGTCAGTGTGTGTGGAATTGTACCCCAGTGAGCGTCAGTTTCTGTGGAACTGTACCCCTGTGAGAGTCATTGTCTGTGGAACTGTACCCCAGTGAGAGTCAGTGTCTGTGGAACTGTACCCCAGTGAGAGTCAGTGTCTGTGGAACTGTACCCCAGTGAGAGTCAGTGTCTGTGGAACTGTATCCCGGTGAGAGTCAGTACCTGTGGAACTGTACCTCAGTGAGAGTCAGTGTCTGTGGAACTGTACCCCAGTGAGAGTCAGTGCCTGTGCAACTGTACCCCAGTGAGAGTCAGTGTTTGTGGAACTGTAGCCCAGTGAGAGTTAGTGCCTGTGGAACTGTATCCCGGTGAGAGTCAGTGCCTGTGGAACTGGACCCCAGTGAGAGTCAGTGCCTGTGGAACTGTATCCCAGTGAGAGTCAGTGTCTGTGGAACTGTGCCGCTGTGAGTGTCAGTGTCTGTGGAACTGTACCCCAGTGTGAGTCACTGCCTGTGGAACTGTATCCGATTGAGAGTCAAGAAATGTGGAACTGTACCGCAGTGAGAGTCAGTGTGTGTGGAACTGTACCCGAGTGAGAGTCAGTGTCTGTGGAACTGTACCCCAGTGAGAGTCAGTGCCTGTGGAACTGTATCCGATTGAGAGTCAAGAAATGTGGAACTGTACCCCAGTGAGAGTCAGTGTGTGTGGAACTGTACCCCAGTGAGAGTCAGTGTGTGTGGATCTGTACCCCAGTGAGAGTCAGTGTCGATGGAAATTTACCCCAGTGAGAGTCAGTGTGTGTGGATCTGTTCCCCAGTGAGAGTCAGTGTCGATGGAAATTTACCCCAGTGAGAGTCAGTGTCTGTCGAACTGTACCCCAGTGAGAGGCAGTGTCTGTGGAACTGTACCCCAGTGAGAGTCAGTGTCTGTGGAACTGTACCCCAGTGAGAGTCAGTGTCTGTGGAACTGTATCCCGGTGAGAGTCAGTACCTGTGGAACTGTACCCCAGTGAGAGTCAGTGTCTGTGGAACTGTACCCCAGTGAGAGTCAGTGACTGTGCAAGTGTACCCCAGTGAGAGTCAGTGTTTGTGGAACTGCAGCCCAGTGACAGTCAGTGTCTGTGGAACTGTACCCCAGTGAGAGTCAGTGCCTGTGGAACTGTATCCCAGTGAGAGTCAGTGTCTGTGGAACTGTGCCGCTGTGAGAGTCAGTGTCTGTGGAACTGTACCCCAGTGTGAGTCAGTGCCTGTGGAACTGTACCGCAGTGAGAGTCAGTGTGTGTGGAACTGTACCCGAGTGAGAGTCGGTGTCTGTGGAACTGTATCCGATTGAGAGTCAATAACTGTTGAACTGTACCCCAGTGAGAGTCAGTGTGTGTGGAACTGTACCCCAGTGTGAGTCAGTGCCTGTGGAACTGTACCCCAGTGAGAGTCAGTGTGTGTGGAACTGTACCCGAGTGAGAGTCAGTGCCTGTGGAACTGTACCACAGTGAGAGTCAAGAAATGTGGAACTGTACCCCAGTGAGAGTCAGTGTGTGTGGAACTGTACCCCAGTGAGAGTCAGTGCCTGTGGAACTGTACCCCAGTGAGAGTCAGTGTGTGTGGATCTGTACCCCAGTGAGAGTCAGTGTCTGTGGAACTGTACCCCTGTGACAGTCAGTGTCTGTGCAACTGCACCCCAGTGAGAGTCAGTGTCTGTGGAACTGTATCCCGGTGAGAGTCAGTACCTGTGGAACTGTACCCCAGTGAGAGTCAGTGTCTGTGGAACTGTACCCCAGTGTGAGTCAGTGCCTGTGGAACTGTACCGCAGTGAGAGTCAGTGTGTGTGGGAACTGTACCCGAGTGAGAGTCAGTGTCTGTGGAACTGTATCCGATTGAGAGTCAATAACTGTTGAACTGTACTCCAGTGAGAGTCAGTGTGTGTGGAACTGTACCCCAGTGTGAGTCAGTGCCTGTGGAACTGTACCCCAGTGAGAGTCAGTGTGTGTGGAACTGTACCCGAGTGAGAGTCAGTGCCTGTGGAACTGTACCACAGTGAGAGTCAAGAAATGTGGAACTGTACCCCAGTGAGAGTCAGTGTGTGTGGAACTGTACCACAGTGAGAGTCAGTGCCTGTGGAACTGTACCCCAGTGAGAGTCAGTGTGTGTGGATCTGTACCCCAGTGAGAGTCAGTGTCGATGGAAATTTACCCCAGTGAGAGTCAGTGCCTGTGGTACTGTACCCCAGTGAGAGACAGTGTCTGTGGAACTGTACCCCAGTGAGAGTCAGTGTCTGTGGAACTGTACCCCAGTGAGGGTCAGTGCCTGTGGAACTGTACCCCAGTGAGAGTCAGTGCCTGTGGAACTGTACCCCAGTGAGAGTCAGTGCCTGTGGAACTGTACCCCAGTGAGTCTCAGTGCCTGTGGAACTGTACCCCAGTGAGAGTCAGTGCCTGTGGAACTGTACCCCAGTGAGAGTCAGTTTCTGTGGAACTGTGCCCCAGTGAGAGTCAGTGCCTGTGGAACTGTACCCCAGTGAGAGTCAGTGCCTGTGGAACTGTACCCCAGTGAGTGTCAGTGTGTGTGGAACTGTACCCGAGTGAGAGTCAGTGCCTGTGGAACTGTACCCCAGTGAGAGTCAGTGTCTGTGGAACTGTACCCCAGTGAGAGTCAGTGTCTGTGGAACTGTATCCCGGTGAGAGTCAGTGTCTGTGGAACTGTATCCCAGTGAGGGTCAGTGTCTGTGGAGCTGTATCCCATTGAGGGTCAGTGTGTGTGGAATTGTACCCCAGTGAGCGTCAGTTTCTGTGGAACTGTACCCCTGTCAGAGTCAGTGTCTGTGGAACTGTAAGCCAGTGGGAGTCATTTTCCGTGGAACTGTACCAAATTGAGAGTCAGTGTCTGTGGACCTGTATCCCGGTGAGAGTCAGTACCTGTGGAACTGTACCCCAGTGAGAGTCAGTGTCTGTGGAACTGTACCCCAGTGAGAGTCAGTGTCTGTGGAACTGTACCCCAGTGAGAGTCAGTGTCTGTGGAACTGTATCCCGGTGAGAGTCAGTACCTGTGGAACTGTACCTCAGTGAGAGTCAGTGTCTGTGGAACTGTACCCCAGTGAGAGTCAGTGCCTGTGCAACTGTACCCCAGTGAGAGTCAGTGTTTGTGGAACTGTAGCCCAGTGAGAGTTAGTGCCTGTGGAACTGTATCCCGGTGAGAGTCAGTGCCTGTGGAACTGGACCCCACTGAGAGTCAGTGCCTGTGGAACTGTATCCCAGTGAGAGTCAGTGTCTGTGGAACTGTGCCGCTGTGAGAGTCAGTGTCTGTGGAACTGTACCCCAGTGTGAGTCACTGCCTGTGGAACTGTATCCGATTGAGAGTCAAGAAATGTGGAACTGTACCGCAGTGAGAGTCAGTGTGTGTGGAACTGTACCCGAGTGAGAGTCAGTGTCTGTGGAACTGTACCCCAGTGAGAGTCAGTGCCTGTGGAACTGTATCCGATTGAGAGTCAAGAAATGTGGAACTGTACCCCAGTGAGAGTCAGTGTGTGTGGAACTGTACCCCAGTGAGAGTCAGTGTGTGTGGATCTGTACCCCAGTCAGAGTCAGTGTCGATGGAAATTTACCCCAGTGAGAGTCAGTGTGTGTGGATCTGTACCCCAGTGAGAGTCAGTGTCGATGGAAATTTACCCCAGTGAGAGTCAGTGTCTGTAGAACTGTACCCCAGTGAGAGGCAGTGTCTGTGGAACTGTACCCCAGTGAGAGTCAGTGTCTGTGGAACTGTACCCCAGTGAGAGTCAGTGTCTGTGGAACTGTCTCCCGGTGAGAGTCAGTACCTGTGGAACTGTACCCCAGTGAGAGTCAGTTTCTGTGGAACTGTACCCCAGTGAGAGTCAGTGACTGTGCAAGTTTACCCCAGTGAGAGTCAGTGTTTGTGGAACTGCAGCCCAGTGACAGTCAGTGTCTGTGGAACTGTACCCCAGTGAGAGTCAGTGCCTGTGGAACTGTATCCCAGTGAGAGTCAGTGTCTGTGGAACTGTGCCGCTGTGAGAGTCAGTGTCTGTGGAACTGTACCCCAGTGTGAGTCAGTGCCTGTGGAACTGTACCGCAGTGAGAGTCAGTGTGTGTGGAACTGTACCTGAGTGAGAGTCAGTGTCTGTGGAACTGTATCCGATTGAGAGTCAATAACTGTTGAACTGTACCCCAGTGAGAGTCAGTGTGTGTGAAACTGTACCCCAGTGTGAGTCAGTGCCTGTGGAACTGTACCCCAGTGAGAGTCAGTGTGTGTGGAACTGTACCCGAGTGAGAGTCAGTGCCTGTGGAACTGTACCACAGTGAGAGTCAAGAAATGTGGAACTGTACCCCAGTGAGAGTCAGTGTGTGTGGAACTGTACCCCAGTGAGAGTCAGTGCCTGTGGAACTGTACCCCAGTGAGAGTCAGTGTGTGTGGATCTGTACCCCAGTGAGAGTCAGTGTCGATGGAAATTTACCCCAGTGAGAGTCAGTGCCTGTGGTACTGTACCCCAGTGAGAGTCAGTGTCTGTGGAACTGTACCCCAGTGAGAGTCAGTGTCTGTGGAACTGTACCCCAGTGAGGGTCAGTGCCTGTGGAACTGTACCCCAGTGAGAGTCAGTGCCTGTGGAAATGTACCCCAGTGAGAGTCAGTGCCTGTGGAACTGTACCCCAGTGAGTGTCAGTGCCTGTGGAACTGTACCCCAGTGAGAGTCAGTGCCTGTGGAACTGTACCCCAGTGAGAGTCAGTGTCTGTGGAACTGTGCCCCAGTGAGAGTCAGTGTCTGTGGAACTTTACCCCAGTGAGAGTCAGTGTCTGTGGAACTGTACCCCAGTGAGGGTCAGTGTCTGTGGAACTGTATCCCATTGAGGGTCAGTGTGTGTGGAATTGTACCCCAGTGAGCGTCAGTTTCTGTGGAACTGTACCCCTGTGAGAGTCAGTGTCTGTGGAACTGTACCCCAGTGAGAGTCAGTGTCTGTGGAACTGTACCCCAGTGAGAGTCAGTGTCTGTGGAACTGTACCCCAGTGAGAGTCAGTGTCTGTGGAACTGTATCCCGGTGAGAGTCAGTACCTGTGGAACTGTACCTCAGTGAGAGTCAGTGTCTGTGGAACTGTACCCCAGTGAGAGTCAGTGCCTGTGCAACTGTACCCCAGTGAGAGTCAGTGTTTGTGGAACTGTAGCCCAGTGAGAGTTAGTGCCTGTGGAACTGTATCCCGGTGAGAGTCAGTGCCTGTGGAACTGGACCCCAGTGAGAGTCAGTGCCTGTGGAACTGTATCCCAGTGAGAGTCAGTGTCTGTGGAACTGTGCCGCTGTGAGTGTCAGTGTCTGTGGAACTGTACCCCAGTGTGAGTCACTGCCTGTGGAACTGTATCCGATTGAGAGTCAAGAAATGTGGAACTGTACCGCAGTGAGAGTCAGTGTGTGTGGAACTGTACCCGAGTGAGAGTCAGTGTCTGTGGAACTGTACCCCAGTGAGAGTCAGTGCCTGTGGAACTGTATCCGATTGAGAGTCAAGAAATGTGGAACTGTACCCCAGTGAGAGTCAGTGTGTGTGGAACTGTACCCCAGTGAGAGTCAGTGTGTGTGGATCTGTACCCCAGTGAGAGTCAGTGTCGATGGAAATTTACCCCAGTGAGAGTCAGTGTGTGTGGATCTGTTCCCCAGTGAGAGTCAGTGTCGATGGAAATTTACCCCAGTGAGAGTCAGTGTCTGTCGAACTGTACCCCAGTGAGAGGCAGTGTCTGTGGAACTGTACCCCAGTGAGAGTCAGTGTCTGTGGAACTGTACCCCAGTGAGAGTCAGTGTCTGTGGAACTGTATCCCGGTGAGAGTCAGTACCTGTGGAACTGTACCCCAGTGAGAGTCAGTGTCTGTGGAACTGTACCCCAGTGAGAGTCAGTGACTGTGCAAGTGTACCCCAGTGAGAGTCAGTGTTTGTGGAACTGCAGCCCAGTGACAGTCAGTGTCTGTGGAACTGTACCCCAGTGAGAGTCAGTGCCTGTGGAACTGTATCCCAGTGAGAGTCAGTGTCTGTGGAACTGTGCCGCTGTGAGAGTCAGTGTCTGTGGAACTGTACCCGAGTGAGAGTCGGTGTCTGTGGAACTGTATCCGATTGAGAGTCAATAACTGTTGAACTGTACCCCAGTGAGAGTCAGTGTGTGTGGAACTGTACCCCAGTGTGAGTCAGTGCCTGTGGAACTGTACCCCAGTGAGAGTCAGTGTGTGTGGAACTGTACCCGAGTGAGAGTCAGTGCCTGTGGAACTGTACCACAGTGAGAGTCAAGAAATGTGGAACTGTACCCCAGTGAGAGTCAGTGTGTATGGAACTGTACCCCAGTGAGAGTCAGTGCCTGTGGAACTGTACCCCAGTGAGAGTCAGTGTGTGTGGATCTGTACCCCAGTGAGAGTCAGTGTCAATGGAAATTTAACCCAGTGAGAGTCAGTGCCTGTGGTACTGTACCCAGTGAGAGTCAGTGTCTGTGGAAATGTACCCCAGTGAGAGTCAGTGTCTGTGGAACTGTACCCCAGTGAGGGTCAGTGCCTGTGGAACTGCACCCCAATGAGAGTCAGTGCCTGTGGAACTGTACCCCTGTGAGAGTCAGTGCCTGTGGAACTGTACCCCAGTGAGTGTCAGTGCCTGTGGAACTGTACCCCAGTGAGAGTCAGTGCCTGTGGAACTGTACCCCAGTGAGAGTCAGTGCCTGTGGAACTGTACCCCAGTGAGAGTCAGTGTCTGTGGAACTTTACCCCAGTGAGAGTCAGTGTCTGTGGAACTGTACCCCAGTGAGGGTCAGTGTCTGTGGAACTGTATCCCATTGAGGGTCAGTGTGTGTGGAATTGTACCCCAGTGAGCGTCAGTTTCTGTGGAACTGTACCCCTGTGAGAGTCAGTGTCTGTGGAACTGTAAGCCAGTGAGAGTCATTTTCCGTGGAACTGTACCCCAGTGAGAGTCAGTGTCTGTGGAACTGTATCCCGGTGAGAGTCAGTACCTGTGGAACTGTACCTCAGTGAGAGTCAGTGTCTGTGGAACTGTACCCGAGTGAGAGTCAGTGCCTGTGCAACTGTACCCCAGTGAGAGTCAGTGTTTGTGGAACTGTAGCCCAGTGAGAGTTAGTGTCTGTGGAACTGTATCCCGGTGAGAGTCAGTGCCTGTGGAACTGGACCCCAGTGAGAGTCAGTGCCTGTGGAACTGTATCCCAGTGAGAGTCAGTGTCTGTGGAACTGTGCTGCTGTGAGAGTCAGTGCCTGTGCAACTGTACCCCAGTGAGAGTCAGTGTTTGTGGAACTGTAGCCCAGTGAGAGTTAGTGTCTGTGGAACTGTATCCCGGTGAGAGTCAGTGCCTGTGGAACTGGACCCCAGTGAGAGTCAGTGCCTGTGGAACTGTATCCCAGTGAGAGTCAGTGTCTGTGGAACTGTGCTGCTGTGAGAGTCAATGTCTGTGGAACTGTACCCCAGTGTGAGTCACTGCCTGTGGAACTGTATCCGATTGAGAGTCAAGAAATGTGGAACTGTACCGCAGTGAGAGTCAGTGTGTGTGGAACTGTACCCGAGTGAGAGTCAGTGTCTGTGGAACTGTACCCCAGTGAGAGTCAGTGCCTGTGGAACTGTAACCGATTGAGAGTCAAGAAATGTGGAACTGTACCCCAGTGAGAGTCAGTGTGTGTGGAACTGTACCCCAGTGAGAGTCAGTGTGTGTGGATCTGTACCCCAGTGAGAGTCAGTGTCGATGGAAATTTACCCCAGTGAGAGTCAGTGTGTGTGGATCTGTACCCCAGTGAGAGTCAGTGTCGATGGAAATTTACCCCAGTGAGAGTCAGTGTCTGTAGAACTGTACCCCAGTGAGAGGCAGTGTCTGTGGAACTGTACCCCAGTGAGAGTCAGTGCCTGTGGAACTGTACCCCAGTCAGAGTCAGTGTCTGTGGAACTGTACCCCAGTGAGAGCCAGTGTCTGCGGAACTGTACCCCAGTGAGAGTCAGTGTCTGTGGAACTGTACCCAGTGAGAGTCAGTGTCTGTGGAACTGTACCCCAGTGAGAGTCAGTGCCTATGGAAATGTACCCCAGTGAGAGTCAGTGCCTGTGGAACTGTACCCCAGTGAGAGTCAGTGTCTGTGGAACGGTGCCCCAGTGAGAGTCAGTGTCTGTGGAACTGTACCCCAGTGAGAGTCAGTGTCTGTGGAACTGTACCCGAGTGAGGGTCAGTGTCTGTGGAACTGTAACCCATTGAGAGTCAGTGTCTGTGGAACTGTGCCCCAGTGAGAGTCAATGTCTGGGGAACTGTACCCCAGTTAGAGTCAGTGTTTGTGGAGCTGTACCCCAGTGAGAGTCAGTGCCTGTGGGACTGTACCCCAGTGAGAGTCAGTGTCTGTGGAACTGTGCCCCAGTGAGAGTCAGTGTCTGTGGAACTGTACCCCAGTGAGAGTCAGTGTCTGTGGAACTGTACCCCAGTGAGGGTCAGTGTCTGTGGAACTGTATCCCATTGAGGGTCAGTGTCTGTGGAACTGTACCTCAGTGAGAGTCAGTGTCTGTGGAACTGTGCCCCAGTGAGAGTCAGTGTCTGGGGAACTGTACCCCAGTGAGAGTCAGTGTCTGTGGAACTGTACCCCAGTGAGGGTCAGTTTCTGTTGAACTGTATCCCATTGAGGGTCAGTGTCTGTGGAACTGTACCCCAGTGAGAGTCAGTGTCTGTGGATCTGTAACCCAGTGAGAGTCAGTGCCTGTGCAACTGTACCCCAGTTAGAGTCAGTGTTTGTGGAGCTGTACCCCAGTGAGTGTTAGTGTCTGTGGAACTGTATCCCGGTGAGAGTCAGTGCCTGTGGAACTGTATCCCAGTGAGCGTCAGTGTCTGTGGAACTGTGCCCCAGTGAGAGTCAGTGTCTGTGGAACTGTACCCCAGTGAGAGTCAGTGCCTGTGGAACTGTACCCCAGTGAGAGTCAGTGTCTGTGGACCTGTCCCCGAGTGAGAGTCAGTGCCTGTGGAAATGTATCCGATTGAGCGTCAACAACTGTGGATCTGTACCCCAGTGAGAGTCAGTGTGTGTGGAACTGTACCCGAGTGAGAGTCAGTGCCTGTGGAACTTTATCCGATTGAGAGTAAATAACTGTGGAAATGTACCCCAGTGAGAGTCAGTGTGTGTGGAACTGTACCCCAGTGAGAGTCAGTGCCTGTGGAACTGTACCCCAGTGAGAGTCAGTGTCTGTGGAAATGTACCCCAGTGAGAGTCAGTGGGTGTGGAACTTTACCCCAGTGAGAGTCGGTGTGTGTGGAACTGTACCCCAGTGAGAGTCAGTATGTGTGGAACTGTACCCCAGTGAGAGTCGGTGTCGATGGAACTTTTCCCCAATTGAGAGTCAGTTTCTGTGGAACTGTGCACCAGTGAGAGTCAGTGTCCGTGGAACTGTACCCCAGTGAGAGTTAGTGTCTGTGGAACTGTACCCCAGTGAGAGTCAGTGTGTCTGTAAATGTATCCCGGTGAAAGTCAGTACCTGTGGAACTGTACCCCAGTGAGAGTCAGTGTCTGTAGAACTGTACCCAAGTGAGAGGCAGTGTCTGTGGAACTGTATCCCAGTGAGAGTTAGTGTCTGTGGAACTGTATCCCGGTGAGAGTCAGTGCCTGTGGAACTGAACCCCAGTGAGAGTCAGTGCCTGTGGAACTGTACCCCAGTGAGGGTCAGTGTCTGTGGAACTGTATCCCATTAAGGGTCAGTGCCCGTGGAACTGTACCGCAGTGAGTGTCGGTGTCTGTGGAACTGTACCCCAGTGACAGTCAGTGTCTGTAGAACTGTACCCCAGTGAGAGTCAGTGTCTGTGGAACTGTACCACAGTGAGAGTCAGTGTCTGTGGAACCATATCCCGGTGAGAGTCAGTGCCTGTGGAACTGTACCCCAGTGAGAGTCAGTGTCTGTGGAACTGTATCCCGGTGAGAGTCAGTGCCTGTGGAACTGGACCCCAGTGAGAGTCGGTGTCTGTGAAACTGTACCACAGTGAGAGTCAGTGTCTGTGGAACTGTATCCCGGTGAGAGTCAGTGCCTGTGGAACTTTACCCCGGTGAGAGTCAGTGTCTGTGGAACTGCACCCCAGTGAGAGGCAGTGTCTGTGGAACTGGACCCCAGTGAGAGTCAGTGCCTGTGGAACTGTACCCCATTGAGAGTCAGTGTCTGTGGAATTGTACCCCAGTGAGAGCCAGTGTCTGCGGAACTGTACCCCAGTGAGAGTCAGTGTCTGTGGAACTGTACCCAGTGAGAGTCAGTGTCTGTGGAACTGTACCCCAGTGAGGGTCAGTGCCTGTGGAAATGTACCCCAGTGAGAGTCAGTGCCTGTGGAACTGTACCCCAGTGAGAGTCAGTGTCTGTGGAACGGTGCCCCAGTGAGAGTCAGTGTCTGTGGAACTGTACCCCAGTGAGAGTCAGTGTCTGTGGAACTGTACCCCAGTGAGAGTCAGTGTCTGTGGAACGGTGCCCCAGTGAGAGTCAGTGTCTGTGGAACTGTACCCCAGTGAGGGTCAGTGTCTGTGGAACTGTTACCCATTGAGAGTCAGTGTCTGTGGAACTGTGCCCCAGTGAGAGTCAGTGTCTGGGGAACTGTACCCCAGTTAGAGTCAGTGTTTGTGGAGCTGTACCCCAGTGAGAGTTAGTGTCTGTGGAACTGTATCCCGGTGAGAGTCAGTGTCTGTGGAACTGTACCCCAGTGAGAGTCAGTGCCTGTGGAACTGTATCCCAGTGAGAGTCAGTGTCTGAAGAACTGTACCCCAGTGAGAGTCAGTGTGTGTGGAACTGTACACCAGTGAGAGTCAGTGCCTGTGGAACTGTACCCCAGTGAGAGTCAGTGTCTGTGGAACTGTACCCCAGTGAGAGACAGTGCCTGTGGAAATGTACCCCAGTGAGAGTCAGTGCCTGTGGAACTGTACCCCAGTGAGAGTCAGTGTCTGTGGAACTTTACCCCAGTGACGGTCAGTGTCTGTGGAACTGTATCCCATTGAGGGTCAGTGTCTGTGGAACTGTACCCCAGTGAGAGTCAGTGTCTGTGGAACTGTGCCCCAGTGAGAGTCAGTGTCTGGGGAACTGTACCCCAGTGAGAGTCAGTGTCTGTGGAGCTGTGCACCAGTGAGAGTCAGTGTCTGTGGAACTGTACCCCTGTGACAGTCAGTGTCTGTGGAACTGCACCCCAGTGAGAGTCAGTGTCTGTGGAACTGTATCCCGGTGAGAGTCAGTGCCTATGAAACTATACCCCAGTGAGAGTCAGTGTTTGCTGAACTGTACACCAGTGAGAGTCAGTGTCTGTGTAACTGTACCCCAGTGAGAGTCAGTATCTATGGAACTGTATCCCGGTGAGAGTCCGTGTCTGTGGAACTGTACCCCAGTGAGAGTCAGTGTCTGTGGAACTGCAACCCAGTGAGAGTCAGTGTCTGTGGAACTGTATCCCGGTGAGAGTCAGTGTCTGTGGAACTGTACCCCAGTGAGAGTCAGTGTCTGTGGAACTGTACCCCAGTGAGAGTCATTTTCCGTGTAACTGCACCAAAGTGAGAGTCAGTGTCTGTACACCTGTACCCCAGTGAGAGTCAGTGTTTGTGGAACTGTATCCCGGTGAGAGTCAGTACCTGTGGAACTGTACCCCAGCGTGAGTCAGTGTCTGTGGAACTGTACCCCAGTGAGAGTCAGTGTCTGTGGAACTGTACCCCAGTGAGAGTTAGTGTCTGTGGAACTGTATCCCGGTGAGAGTCAGTACCTGTGGAACTGTACCCCAGTGAGAGTCAGTGTCTGTGGAACTGTACCCCAGTGAGAGTCAGTGCCTGTGCAACTGTACCCCAGTGAGAGTCAGTGTTTGTGGAACTGTAGCCCAGTGAGAGTTAGTGTCTGTGGAACTGTATCCCGGTGAGAGTCAGTGCCTGTGGAACTGTACACTGCTGAGAGTCAGTGCCTGTGGAACTGTATCCCAGTGAGTGTCAGTGTCTGTGGAACTGTACCCCAGTGTGAGTCAGTGCCTGTGGAACTGTGCCCGAGTGAGAGTCAGTGTCTATGGAACTGTATCCGATTGAGAGTCAATAACTGTTGAACTGTACCCCAGTGAGAGTCAGTGTGTGTGGAACTGTCCCCCAGTGTGAGTCAGTGCCTGTGGAACTGTACCACAGTGAGAGTCAGTGTGTGTGGAAATGTACCCGAGTGAGAGTCAGTGCCTTTGGAACTGTATCCGATTGAGAGTCAAGAAATGTGGAACTGTACCCCAGTGAGAGTCAGTGCCTGTGGAACTGTACCCCAGTGAGAGTCAGTGCCTGTGGGACTGTACCCCAGTGAGAGTCAGTGTCTGTGGAACTGTGCCCCAGTGAGAGTCAGTGTCTGTGGAACTGCACCCCAGTGAGAGTCAGTGTCTGTGGAACTGTACCCCAGTGAGGGTCAGTGTCTGTGGAACTGTATCCCATTGAGGGTCAGTGTCTGTGGAACTGCACCTCAGTGAGAGTCAGTGTCTGTGGAACTGTGCCCCAGTGAGAGTCAGTGTCTGTGGAACTGTACCCCAGTGAGGGTCAGTGTCTGTGGAACTGTATCCCATTGAGGGTCAGTGTCTGTGGAACTGTACCTCAGTGAGAGTCAGTGTCTGTGGAACTGTGCCCCAGTGAGAGTCAGTGTCTGGGGAACTGTACCCCAGTGAGAGTCAGTGTCTGTGGAACTGTACCCCAGTGAGGGTCAGTTTCTGTTGAACTGTATCCCATTGAGGGTCAGTGTCTGTGGAACTGTACCCCAGTGAGAGTCAGTGTCTGTGGATCTGTAACCCAGTGAGAGTCAGTGCCTGTGCAACTGTACCCCAGTTAGAGTCAGTGTTTGTGGAGCTGTACCCCAGTGAGAGTTAGTGTCTGTGGAACTGTATCCCGGTGAGAGTCAGTGCCTGTGGAACTGTATCCCAGTGAGCGTCAGTGTCTGTGGAACTGTGCCCCAGTGAGAGTCAGTGTCTGTGGACCTGTACCCGAGTGAGAGTCAGTGCCTGTGGAAATGTATCCGATTGAGCGTCAACAACTGTGGATCTGTACCCCAGTGAGAGTCAGTGTGTGTGGAACTGTACCCGAGTGAGAGTCAGTGCCTGTGGAACTTTATCCGATTGAGAGTAAATAACTGTGGAAATGTACCCCAGTGAGAGTCAGTGTGTGTGGAACTGTACCCCAGTGAGAGTCAGTGCCTGTGGAACTGTACCCCAGTGAGAGTCAGTGTCTGTGGAAATGTACCCCAGTGAGAGGCAGTGGGTGTGGAACTTTACCCCAGTGAGAGTCGGTGTGTGTGGAACTGTACCCCAGTGAGAGTCAGTATGTGTGGAACTGTACCCCAGTGAGAGTCGGTGTCGATGGAACTTTTCCCCAATTGAGAGTCAGTTTCTGTGGAACTGTGCACCAGTGAGAGTCAGTGTCCGTGGAACTGTACCCCAGTGAGAGTTAGTGTCTGTGGAACTGTACCCCAGTGAGAGTCAGTGCCTGTGCAACTGTACCCCAGTGAGAGTCAGTGTTTGTGGAACTGTAGCCCAGTGAGAGTTAGTGTCTGTGGAACTGTATCCCGGTGAGAGTCAGTGCCTGTGGAACTGTACACCGCTGAGAGTCAGTGCCTGTGGAACTGTATCCCAGTGAGAGTCAGTGTCTGTGGAACTGTACCCCAGTGTGAGTCAGTGCCTGTGGAACTGTGCCCGAGTGAGAGTCAGTGTCTGTGGAACTGTATCCGATTGAGAGTCAATAACTGTTGAACTGTACCCCAGTGAGAGTCAGTGTGTGTGGAACTGTCCCCCAGTGTGAGTCAGTGCCTGTGGAACTGTACCACAGTGAGAGTCAGTGTGTGTGGAAATGTACCCGAGTGAGAGTCAGTGCCTTTGGAACTGTATCCGATTGAGAGTCAAGAAATGTGGAACTGTACCCCAGTGAGAGTCAGTGCCTGTGGAACTGTACCCCAGTGAGAGTCAGTGCCTGTGGGACTGTACCCCAGTGAGAGTCAGTGTCTGTGGAACTGTGCCCCAGTGAGAGTCAGTGTCTGTGGAACTGCACCCCAGTGAGAGTCAGTGTCTGTGGAACTGTACCCCAGTGAGGGTCAGTGTCTGTGGAACTGTATCCCATTGAGGGTCAGTGTCTGTGGAACTGTACCTCAGTGAGAGTCAGTGTCTGTGGAACTGTGCCCCAGTGAGAGTCAGTGTCTGGGTAACTGTACCCCAGTGAGAGTCAGTGTCTGTGGAACTGTACCCCAGTGAGGGTCAGTTTCTGTTGAACTGTATCCCATTGAGGGTCAGTGTCTGTGGAACTGTACCCCAGTGAGAGTCAGTGTCTGTGGATCTGTAACCCAGTGAGAGTCAGTGCCTGTGCAACTGTACCCCAGTTAGAGTCAGTGTTTGTGGAGCTGTACCCCAGTGAGAGTTAGTGTCTGTGGAACTGTATCCCGGTGAGAGTCAGTGCCTGTGGAACTGTATCCCAGTGAGCGTCAGTGTCTGTGGAACTGTACCCCAGTGAGAGTCAGTGCCTGTGCAACTGTACCCCAGTGAGAGTCAGTGTTTGTGGAACTGTAGCCCAGTGAGAGTTAGTGTCTGTGGAACTGTATCCCGGTGAGAGTCAGTGCCTGTGGAACTGTACACCGCTGAGAGTCAGTGCCTGTGGAACTGTATCCCAGTGAGAGTCAGTGTCTGTGGAACTGTACCCCAGTGTGAGTCAGTGCCTGTGGAATTGTGCCCGAGTGAGAGTCAGTGTCTGTGGAACTGTATCCGATTGAGAGTCAACAACTGTTGAACTGTACCCCAGTGAGAGTCAGTGTGTGTGGAACTGTCCCCCAGTGTGAGTCAGTGCCTGTGGAACTGTACCACAGTGAGAGTCAGTGTGTGTGGAAATGTACCCGAGTGAGAGTCAGTGCCTTTGGAACTGTATCCGATTGAGAGTCAAGAAATGTGGAACTGTACCCCAGTGAGAGTCAGTGCCTGTGGAACTGTACCCCAGTGAGAGTCAGTGCCTGTGGGACTGTACCCCAGTGAGAGTCAGTGTCTGTGGAACTGTGCCCCAGTGAGAGTCAGTGTCTGTGGAACTGCACCCCAGTGAGAGTCAGTGTCTGTGGAACTGTACCCCAGTGAGGGTCAGTGTCTGTGGAACTGTATCCCATTGAGGGTCAGTGTCTGTGGAACTGTACCCCAGTGAGAGTCAGTGCCTGTGGGACTGTACCCCAGTGAGAGTCAGTGTCTGTGGAACTGTGCCCCAGTGAGAGTCAGTGTCTGTGGAACTGCACCCCAGTGAGAGTCAGTGTCTGTGGAACTGTACCCCAGTGAGGGTCAGTGTCTGTGGAACTGTATCCCATTGAGGGTCAGTGTCTGTGGAACTGTACCTCAGTGAGAGTCAGTGTCTGTGGAACTGTGCCCCAGTGAGAGTCAGTGTCTGGGGAACTGTACCCCAGTGAGAGTCAGTGTCTGTGGAACTGTACCCCAGTGAGGGTCAGTTTCTGTTGAACTGTATCCCATTGAGGGTCAGTGTCTGTGGAACTGTACCCCAGTGAGAGTCAGTGTCTGTGGATCTGTAACCCAGTGAGAGTCAGTGCCTGTGCAACTGTACCCCAGTTAGAGTCAGTGTTTGTGGAGCTGTACCCCAGTGAGAGTTAGTGTCTGTGGAACTGTATCCCGGTGAGAGTCAGTGCCTGTGGAACTGTATCCCAGTGAGCGTCAGTGTCTGTGGAACTGTGCCCCAGTGAGAGTCAGTGTCTGTGGAACTGTACCCCAGTGAGAGTCAGTGCCTGTGGAACTGTACCCCAGTGAGAGTCAGTGTCTGTGGACCTGTACCCGAGTGAGAGTCAGTGCCTGTGGAAATGTATCCGATTGAGCGTCAACAACTGTGGATCTGTACCCCAGTGAGAGTCAGTGTGTGTGGAACTGTACCCGAGTGAGAGTCAGTGCCTGTGGAACTTTATCCGATTGAGAGTAAATAACTGTGGAAATGTACCCCAGTGAGAGTCAGTGTGTGTGGAACTGTACCCCAGTGAGAGTCAGTGCCTGTGGAACTGTACCCCAGTGAGAGTCAGTGTCTGTGGAAATGTACCCCAGTGAGAGTCAGTGGGTGTGGAACTTTACCCCAGTGAGAGTCGGTGTGTGTGGAACTGTACCCCAGTGAGAGTCAGTATGTGTGGAACTGTACCCCAGTGAGAGTCGGTGTCGATGGAACTTTTCCCCAATTGAGAGTCAGTTTCTGTGGAACTGTGCACCAGTGAGAGTCAGTGTCCGTGGAACTGTACCCCAGTGAGAGTTAGTGTCTGTGGAACTGTACCCCAGTGAGAGTCAGTGTGTCTGTAAATGTATCCCGGTGAAAGTCAGTACCTGTGGAACTGTACCCCAGTGAGAGTCAGTATCTGTAGAACTGTACCCCAGTGAGAGGCAGTGTCTGTGGAACTGTATCCCAGTGAGAGTTAGTGTCTGTGGAACTGTATCCCGGTGAGAGTCAGTGCCTGTGGAACTGAACCCCAGTGAGAGTCAGTGCCTGTGGAACTGTACCCCAGTGAGGGTCAGTGTCTGTGGAACTGTATCCCATTAAGGGTCAGTGCCCGTGGAACTGTACCGCAGTGAGTGTCGGTGTCTGTGGAACTGTACCCCAGTGACAGTCAGTGTCTGTAGAACTGTACCTCAGTGAGAGTCAGTGTCTGTGGAACTGTTACCCAGTGAGAATCAGTGTCTGTGGAACTGTATATCGGTGAGAGTCAGTGTCTGTGGAACTGTATCCCGGTGAGAGTCAGTGCCTGTGGAACTGGACCCCAGTGAGAGTCGGTGTCTGTGAAACTGTACCCCAGTGAGAGTCAGTGTCTGTGGAACTGTATCCCGGTGAGAGTCAGTGCCTGTGGAACTGGACCCCAGTGAGAGTCGGTGTCTGTGAAACTGTACCACAGTGAGAGTCAGTGTCTGTGGAACTGTATCCCGGTGAGAGTCAGTGCCTGTGGAACTTTACCCCGGTGAGAGTCAGTGTCTGTGGAACTGCACCCCAGTGAGAGGCAGTGTCTGTGGAACTGTACCCCAGTGAGAGTCAGTGCCTGTGGAACTGTACCCCATTGAGAGTCAGTGTCTGTGGAATTGTACCCCAGTGAGAGCCAGTGTCTGCGGAACTGTACCCCAGTGAGAGTCAGTGTCTGTGGAACTGTACCCAGTGAGCGTCAGTGTCTGTGGAACTGTACCCCAGTGAGAGTCAGTGCCTGTGGAAATGTACCCCAGTGAGAGTCAGTGCCTGTGGAACTGTACCCCAGTGAGAGTCAGTGTCTGTGGAACGGTGCCCCAGTGAGAGTCAGTGTCTGTGGAACTGTACCCCAGTGAGAGTCAGTGTCTGTGGAACTGTACCCCAGTGAGAGTCAGTGTCTGTGGAACGGTGCCCCAGTGAGAGTCAGTGTCTGTGGAACTGTACCCCAGTGAGGGTCAGTGTCTGTGGAACTGTAACCCATTGAGAGTCAGTGTCTGTGGAACTGTGCCCCAGTGAGAGTCAGTGTCTGGGGAACTGTACCCCAGTTAGAGTCAGTGTTTGTGGAGCTGTACCCCAGTGAGAGTTAGTGTCTGTGGAACTGTATCCCGGTGAGAGTCAGTGCCTGTGGAACTGTACCCCAGTGAGAGTCAGTGCCTGTGGAACTGTATCCCAGTGAGAGTCAGTGTCTGAAGAACTGTACCCCAGTGAGAGTCAGTGTGTGTGGAACTGTACTCCAGTGAGAGTCAGTGCCTGTGGAACTGTACCCCAGTGAGAGTCAGTGTCTGTGGAACTGTACCCCAGTGAGAGTCAGTGCCTGTGGAAATGTACCCCAGTGAGAGTCAGTGCCTGTGGAACTGTACCCCAGTGAGAGTCAGTGTCTGTGGAACTTTACCCCAGTGACGGTCAGTGTCTGTGGAACTGTATCCCATTGAGGGTCAGTGTCTGTGGAACTGTACCCCAGTGAGAGTCAGTGTCTGTGGAACTGTGCCCCAGTGAGAGTCAGTGTCTGGGGAACTGTACCCCAGTGAGAGTCAGTGTCTGTGGAACTGTGCACCAATGAGAGTCAGTGTCTGTGGAACTGTACCCCTGTGACAGTCAGTGTCTGTGGAACTGCACCCCAGTGAGAGTCAGTGTCTGTGGAACTGTATCCCGGTGAGAGTCAGTGCCTATGAAACTGTACCCCAGTGAGAGTCAGTGTTTGCTGAACTGTACACCAGTGAGAGTCAGTGTCTGTGTAACTGTACCCCAGTGAGAGTCAGTATCTATGGAACTGTATCCCGGTGAGAGTCAGTGCCTATGAAACTGTACCCCAGTGAGAGTCAGTGTTTGCTGAACTGTACACCAGTGAGAGTCAGTGTCTGTGGAACTGTACCCCAGTGAGAGTCAGTGTCTGTGGAATTGTACCCCAGTGAGCGTCAGTTTCTGTGGCACTGTCTCCCAGTGAGAGTCAGTGTCTGTGAGACTGTACCCCAGTGAGAGTCAGTGTCTGTGGAACTGTACCCCTGTGACAGTCAGTGTCTGTGGAACTGCACCCCAGTGAGAGTCAGTGTCTGTGGAACTGTATCCCGGTGAGAGTCAGTGTCTGTGGAACTGTACCCCAGTGAGAGTCAGTGTCTGTGGAACTGTACCCCAGTGAGAGTCATTTTCCGTGTAACTGCACCAAAGTGAGAGTCAGTGTCTGTGTACCTGTACCCCAGTGAGAGTCAGTGTTTGTGGAACTGTATCCCGGTGAGAGTCAGTACCTGTGGAACTGTACCCCAGTGAGAGTCAGTGTCTGTGGAACTGTACCCCAGTGAGAGTCAGTGTCTGTGGAACTGTACCCCAGTGAGAGTTAGTGTCTGTGGAACTGTATCCCGGTGAGAGTCAGTGTCTGTGGAACTGTACCCCAGTGTGAGTCAGTGCCTGTGGAACTGTGCCCGAGTGAGAGTCAGTGTCTGTGGAACTGTATCCGATTGAGAGTCAATAACTGTTGAACTGTACCCCAGTGAGAGTCAGTGTGTGTGGAACTGTCCCCCAGTGTGAGTCAGTGCCTGTGGAACTGTACCACAGTGAGAGTCAGTGTGTGTGGAAATGTACCCGAATGAGAGTCAGTGCCTTTGGAACTGTATCCGATTGAGAGTCAAGAAATGTGGAACTGTACCCCAGTGAGAGTCAGTGCCTGTGGAACTGTACCCCAGTGAGAGTCAGTGCCTGTGGGACTGTACCCCAGTGAGAGTCAGTGTCTGTGGAACTGTGCCCCAGTGAGAGTCAGTGTCTGTGGAACTGCACCCCAGTGAGAGTCAGTGTCTGTGGAACTGTATCCCATTGAGGGTCAGTGTCTGTGGAACTGTACCTCAGTGAGAGTCAGTGTCTGTGGAACTGTGCCCCAGTGAGAGTCAGTGTCTGGGGAACTGTACCCCAGTGAGAGTCAGTGTCTGTGGAACTGTACCCCAGTGAGGGTCAGTTTCTGTTGAACTGTATCCCATTGAGGGTCAGTGTCTGTGGAACTGTACCCCAGTGAGAGTCAGTGTCTGTGGATCTGTAACCCAGTGAGAGTCAGTGCCTGTGCAACTGTACCCCAGTTAGAGTCAGTGTTTGTGGAGCTGTACCCCAGTGAGAGTTAGTGTCTGTGGAACTGTATCCCGGTGAGAGTCAGTGCCTGTGGAACTGTATCCCAGTGAGCGTCAGTGTCTGTGGAACTGTGCCCCAGTGAGAGTCAGTGTCTGTGGAACTGTACCCCAGTGAGAGTCAGTGCCTGTGGAACTGTACCCCAGTGAGAATCAGTGTCTGTGGACCTGTACCCGAGTGAGAGTCAGTGCCTGTGGAAATGTATCCGATTGAGCGTCAACAACTGTGGATCTGTACCCCAGTGAGAGTCAGTGTGTGTGGAACTGTACCCGAGTGAGAGTCAGTGCCTGTGGAACTTTATCCGATTGAGAGTAAATAACTGTGGAAATGTACCCCAGTGAGAGTCAGTGTGTGTGGAACTGTACCCCAGTGAGAGTCAGTGCCTGTGGAACTGTACCCCAGTGAGAGTCAGTGTCTGTGGAAATGTACCCCAGTGAGAGTCAGTGGGTGTGGAACTTTACCCCAGTGAGAGTCGGTGTGTGTGGAACTGTACCCCAGTGAGAGTCAGTATGTGTGGAACTGTACCCCAGTGAGAGTCGGTGTCGATGGAACTTTTCCCCAATTGAGAGTCAGTTTCTGTGGAACTGTGCACCAGTGAGAGTCAGTGTCCGTGGAACTGTACCCCAGTGAGAGTTAGTGTCTGTGGAACTGTACCCCAGTGAGAGTCAGTGTGTCTGTAAATGTATACCGGTGAAAGTCAGTACCTGTGGAACTGTACCCCAGTGAGAGTCAGTGTCTGTAGAACTGTACCCCAGTGAGAGGCAGTGTCTGTGGAACTGTATCCCAGTGAGAGTTAGTGTCTGTGGAACTGTATCCCGGTGAGAGTCAGTGCCTGTGGAACTGAACCCCAGTGAGAGTCAGTGCCTGTGGAACTGTACCCCAGTGAGGGTCAGTGTCTGTGGAACTGTATCCCATTAAGGGTCAGTGCCCGTGGAACTGTACCGCAGTGAGTGTCGGTGTCTGTGGAACTGTACCCCAGTGACAGTCAGTGTCTGTAGAACTGTACCACAGTGAGAGTCAGTGTCTGTGGAACTGTTCCCCAGTGAGAATCAGTGTCTGTGGAACTGTATATCGGTGAGAGTCAGTGTCTGTGGAACTGTATCCCGGTGAGAGTCAGTGCCTGTGGAACTGGACCCCAGTGAGAGTCGGTGTCTGTGGAACTGTACCCCAGTGAGAGTCAGTGCCTGTGGAACTGTTCCCCAGTGAGAATCAGTGTCTGTGGAACTGTATATCGGTGAGGGTCAGTTTCTGTTGAACTGTATCCCATTGAGGGTCAGTGTCTGTGGAACTGTACCCCAGTGAGAGTCAGTGTCTGTGGATCTGTAACCCAGTGAGAGTCAGTGCCTGTGCAACTGTACCCCAGTTAGAGTCAGTATGTGTGGAACTGTACCCCAGTGAGAGTCGGTGTCGATGGAACTTTTCCCCAATTGAGAGTCAGTTTCTGTGGAACTGTGCACCAGTGAGAGTCAGTGTCCGTGGAACTGTACCCCAGTGAGAGTTAGTGTCTGTGGAACTGTACCCCAGTGAGAGTCAGTGTGTCTGTAAATGTATCCCGGTGAAAGTCAGTACCTGTGGAACTGTACCCCAGTGAGAGTCAGTATCTGTAGAACTGTACCCCAGTGAGAGGCAGTGTCTGTGGAACTGTATCCCAGTGAGAGTTAGTGTCTGTGGAACTGTATCCCGGTGAGAGTCAGTGCCTGTGGAACTGAACCCCAGTGAGAGTCAGTGCCTGTGGAACTGTACCCCAGTGAGGGTCAGTGTCTGTGGAACTGTATCCCATTAAGGGTCAGTGCCCGTGGAACTGTACCGCAGTGAGTGTCGGTGTCTGTGGAACTGTACCCCAGTGACAGTCAGTGTCTGTAGAACTGTACCTCAGTGAGAGTCAGTGTCTGTGGAACTGTTACCCAGTGAGAATCAGTGTCTGTGGAACTGTATATCGGTGAGAGTCAGTGTCTGTGGAACTGTATCCCGGTGAGAGTCAGTGCCTGTGGAACTGGACCCCAGTGAGAGTCGGTGTCTGTGAAACTGTACCCCAGTGAGAGTCAGTGTCTGTGGAACTGTATCCCGGTGAGAGTCAGTGCCTGTGGAACTGGACCCCAGTGAGAGTCGGTGTCTGTGAAACTGTACCACAGTGAGAGTCAGTGTCTGTGGAACTGTATCCCGGTGAGAGTCAGTGCCTGTGGAACTTTACCCCGGTGAGAGTCAGTGTCTGTGGAACTGCACCCCAGTGAGAGGCAGTGTCTGTGGAACTGTACCCCAGTGAGAGTCAGTGCCTGTGGAACTGTACCCCATTGAGAGTCAGTGTCTGTGGAATTGTACCCCAGTGAGAGCCAGTGTCTGCGGAACTGTACCCCAGTGAGAGTCAGTGTCTGTGGAACTGTACCCAGTGAGCGTCAGTGTCTGTGGAACTGTACCCCAGTGAGAGTCAGTGCCTGTGGAAATGTACCCCAGTGAGAGTCAGTGCCTGTGGAACTGTACCCCAGTGAGAGTCAGTGTCTGTGGAACGGTGCCCCAGTGAGAGTCAGTGTCTGTGGAACTGTACCCCAGTGAGAGTCAGTGTCTGTGGAACTGTACCCCAGTGAGAGTCAGTGTCTGTGGAACGGTGCCCCAGTGAGAGTCAGTGTCTGTGGAACTGTACCCCAGTGAGGGTCAGTGTCTGTGGAACTGTAACCCATTGAGAGTCAGTGTCTGTGGAACTGTGCCCCAGTGAGAGTCAGTGTCTGGGGAACTGTACCCCAGTTAGAGTCAGTGTTTGTGGAGCTGTACCCCAGTGAGAGTTAGTGTCTGTGGAACTGTATCCCGGTGAGAGTCAGTGCCTGTGGAACTGTACCCCAGTGAGAGTCAGTGCCTGTGGAACTGTATCCCAGTGAGAGTCAGTGTCTGAAGAACTGTACCCCAGTGAGAGTCAGTGTGTGTGGAACTGTACTCCAGTGAGAGTCAGTGCCTGTGGAACTGTACCCCAGTGAGAGTCAGTGTCTGTGGAACTGTACCCCAGTGAGAGTCAGTGCCTGTGGAAATGTACCCCAGTGAGAGTCAGTGCCTGTGGAACTGTACCCCAGTGAGAGTCAGTGTCTGTGGAACTTTACCCCAGTGACGGTCAGTGTCTGTGGAACTGTATCCCATTGAGGGTCAGTGTCTGTGGAACTGTACCCCAGTGAGAGTCAGTGTCTGTGGAACTGTGCCCCAGTGAGAGTCAGTGTCTGGGGAACTGTACCCCAGTGAGAGTCAGTGTCTGTGGAACTGTGCACCAATGAGAGTCAGTGTCTGTGGAACTGTACCCCTGTGACAGTCAGTGTCTGTGGAACTGCACCCCAGTGAGAGTCAGTGTCTGTGGAACTGTATCCCGGTGAGAGTCAGTGCCTATGAAACTGTACCCCAGTGAGAGTCAGTGTTTGCTGAACTGTACACCAGTGAGAGTCAGTGTCTGTGTAACTGTACCCCAGTGAGAGTCAGTATCTATGGAACTGTATCCCGGTGAGAGTCAGTGCCTATGAAACTGTACCCCAGTGAGAGTCAGTGTTTGCTGAACTGTACACCAGTGAGAGTCAGTGTCTGTGGAACTGTACCCCAGTGAGAGTCAGTGTCTGTGGAATTGTACCCCAGTGAGCGTCAGTTTCTGTGGCACTGTCTCCCAGTGAGAGTCAGTGTCTGTGAGACTGTACCCCAGTGAGAGTCAGTGTCTGTGGAACTGTACCCCTGTGACAGTCAGTGTCTGTGGAACTGCACCCCAGTGAGAGTCAGTGTCTGTGGAACTGTATCCCGGTGAGAGTCAGTGTCTGTGGAACTGTACCCCAGTGAGAGTCAGTGTCTGTGGAACTGTACCCCAGTGAGAGTCATTTTCCGTGTAACTGCACCAAAGTGAGAGTCAGTGTCTGTGTACCTGTACCCCAGTGAGAGTCAGTGTTTGTGGAACTGTATCCCGGTGAGAGTCAGTACCTGTGGAACTGTACCCCAGTGAGAGTCAGTGTCTGTGGAACTGTACCCCAGTGAGAGTCAGTGTCTGTGGAACTGTACCCCAGTGAGAGTTAGTGTCTGTGGAACTGTATCCCGGTGAGAGTCAGTGTCTGTGGAACTGTACCCCAGTGTGAGTCAGTGCCTGTGGAACTGTGCCCGAGTGAGAGTCAGTGTCTGTGGAACTGTATCCGATTGAGAGTCAATAACTGTTGAACTGTACCCCAGTGAGAGTCAGTGTGTGTGGAACTGTCCCCCAGTGTGAGTCAGTGCCTGTGGAACTGTACCACAGTGAGAGTCAGTGTGTGTGGAAATGTACCCGAATGAGAGTCAGTGCCTTTGGAACTGTATCCGATTGAGAGTCAAGAAATGTGGAACTGTACCCCAGTGAGAGTCAGTGCCTGTGGAACTGTACCCCAGTGAGAGTCAGTGCCTGTGGGACTGTACCCCAGTGAGAGTCAGTGTCTGTGGAACTGTGCCCCAGTGAGAGTCAGTGTCTGTGGAACTGCACCCCAGTGAGAGTCAGTGTCTGTGGAACTGTATCCCATTGAGGGTCAGTGTCTGTGGAACTGTACCTCAGTGAGAGTCAGTGTCTGTGGAACTGTGCCCCAGTGAGAGTCAGTGTCTGGGGAACTGTACCCCAGTGAGAGTCAGTGTCTGTGGAACTGTACCCCAGTGAGGGTCAGTTTCTGTTGAACTGTATCCCATTGAGGGTCAGTGTCTGTGGAACTGTACCCCAGTGAGAGTCAGTGTCTGTGGATCTGTAACCCAGTGAGAGTCAGTGCCTGTGCAACTGTACCCCAGTTAGAGTCAGTGTTTGTGGAGCTGTACCCCAGTGAGAGTTAGTGTCTGTGGAACTGTATCCCGGTGAGAGTCAGTGCCTGTGGAACTGTATCCCAGTGAGCGTCAGTGTCTGTGGAACTGTGCCCCAGTGAGAGTCAGTGTCTGTGGAACTGTACCCCAGTGAGAGTCAGTGCCTGTGGAACTGTACCCCAGTGAGAATCAGTGTCTGTGGACCTGTACCCGAGTGAGAGTCAGTGCCTGTGGAAATGTATCCGATTGAGCGTCAACAACTGTGGATCTGTACCCCAGTGAGAGTCAGTGTGTGTGGAACTGTACCCGAGTGAGAGTCAGTGCCTGTGGAACTTTATCCGATTGAGAGTAAATAACTGTGGAAATGTACCCCAGTGAGAGTCAGTGTGTGTGGAACTGTACCCCAGTGAGAGTCAGTGCCTGTGGAACTGTACCCCAGTGAGAGTCAGTGTCTGTGGAAATGTACCCCAGTGAGAGTCAGTGGGTGTGGAACTTTACCCCAGTGAGAGTCGGTGTGTGTGGAACTGTACCCCAGTGAGAGTCAGTATGTGTGGAACTGTACCCCAGTGAGAGTCGGTGTCGATGGAACTTTTCCCCAATTGAGAGTCAGTTTCTGTGGAACTGTGCACCAGTGAGAGTCAGTGTCCGTGGAACTGTACCCCAGTGAGAGTTAGTGTCTGTGGAACTGTACCCCAGTGAGAGTCAGTGTGTCTGTAAATGTATACCGGTGAAAGTCAGTACCTGTGGAACTGTACCCCAGTGAGAGTCAGTGTCTGTAGAACTGTACCCCAGTGAGAGGCAGTGTCTGTGGAACTGTATCCCAGTGAGAGTTAGTGTCTGTGGAACTGTATCCCGGTGAGAGTCAGTGCCTGTGGAACTGAACCCCAGTGAGAGTCAGTGCCTGTGGAACTGTACCCCAGTGAGGGTCAGTGTCTGTGGAACTGTATCCCATTAAGGGTCAGTGCCCGTGGAACTGTACCGCAGTGAGTGTCGGTGTCTGTGGAACTGTACCCCAGTGACAGTCAGTGTCTGTAGAACTGTACCACAGTGAGAGTCAGTGTCTGTGGAACTGTTCCCCAGTGAGAATCAGTGTCTGTGGAACTGTATATCGGTGAGAGTCAGTGTCTGTGGAACTGTATCCCGGTGAGAGTCAGTGCCTGTGGAACTGGACCCCAGTGAGAGTCGGTGTCTGTGGAACTGTACCCCAGTGAGAGTCAGTGCCTGTGGAACTGTACCCCAGTGAGAGTCAGTGTCTGTGGAATTGTACCCCAGTGAGAGCCAGTGTCTGCGGAACTGTACCCCAGTGAGAGTCAGTGTCTGTGGAACTGTACCCAGTGAGAGTCAGTGTCTGTGGAACTGTACCCCAGTGAGAGTCAGTGCCTGTGGAAATGTACCCCAGTGAGAGTCAGTGCCTGTGGAACTGTACCCCAGTGAGAGTCAGTGTCTGTGGAACGGTGCCCCAGTGAGAGTCAGTGTCTGTGGAACTGTACCCCAGTGAGAGTCAGTGTCTGTGGAACTGTACCCCAGTGAGAGTCAGTGTCTGTGGAACGGTGCCCCAGTGAGAGTCAGTGTCTGTGGAACTGTACCCCAGTGAGGGTCAGTGTCTGTGGAACTGTAACCCATTGAGAGTCAGTGTCTGTGGAACTGTGCCCCAGTGAGAGTCAGTGTCTGGGGAACTGTACCCCAGTTAGAGTCAGTGTTTGTGGAGCTGTACCCCAGTGAGAGTTAGTGTCTGTGGAACTGTATCCCGGTGAGAGTCAGTGCCTGTGGAACTGTACCCCAGTGAGAGTCAGTGCCTGTGGAACTGTATCCCAGTGAGAGTCAGTGTCTGAAGAACTGTACCCCAGTGAGAGTCAGTGTGTGTGGAACTGTACACCAGTGAGAGTCAGTGCCTGTGGAACTGTACCCCAGTGAGAGTCAGTGTCTGTGGAACTGTACCCCAGTGAGAGTCAGTGCCTGTGGAAATGTACCCCAGTGAGAGTCAGTGCCTGTGGAACTGTACCCCAGTGAGAGTCAGTGTCTGTGGAACTTTACCCCAGTGACGGTCAGTGTCTGTGGAACTGTATCCCATTGAGGGTCAGTGTCTGTGGAACTGTACCCCAGTGAGAGTCAGTGTCTGTGGATCTGTGCCCCAGTGAGAGTCAGTGTCTGTGGAACTGTACCCCAGTGAGGGTCATTGTCTGTGGAACTGTACCACAGTGAGAGTCAGTGTCTGTGGAACTGTGCCCCAGTGAGAGTCAGTGTCTGTGGAACTGTATCCCGGTGAGAGTCAGTGTCTGTGGCACTGTCCCCGAGTGAGAGTCAGTGCCTGTGGAACTGTATCCGATTGAGAGTCAATAACTGTGGATCTGTACCCCAGTGAGAGTCAGTGTGTGTGGAACTGAACCCGAGTGAGAGTCAGTGTCTGTGGAACTGCACCCGATTGAGAGTCAATAACTGTGGAAATGTACCCCAGTGAGAGTCAGTGTGTGTGGAACTGTACCCGAGTGAGAGTCAGTGCCTGTGGAACTGCACCCGATTGAGAGTCAATCACTGTGGAAATGTACCCCAGTGAGAGTCAGTGTGTGTGGAACTGTACCCCAGTGAGAGTCAGTGTCGATGGAACTTTTCCCCAATTGAGAGTCAGTTTCTGTGGAACTGTGCACCAGTGAGAGTCAGTGTCTGTGGAAGTGTACCCTTGTGACAGTCAGTGTCTGTGGAACTGCACCCCAGTGAGAGTTAGTGTCTGTGGAACTGTACCCCAGTGAGAGTCAGTGTGTCTGTAACTGTATCCCGGTGAAAGTCAGTACCTGTGGAACTGTATCCCGGTGAGAGTCAGTGCCTGTGGAAATGTATCCGATTGAGCGTCAACAACTGTGGATCTGTACCCCAGTGAGAGTCAGTGTGTGTGGAACTGTACCCGAGTGAGAGTCAGTGCCTGTGGAACTTTATCCGATTGAGAGTAAATAACTGTGGAAATGTACCCCAGTGAGAGTCAGTGTGTGTGGAACTGTACCCCAGTGAGAGTCAGTGCCTGTGGAACTGTACCCCAGTGAGAGTCAGTGTCTGTGGAAATGTACCCCAGTGAGAGTCAGTGGGTGTGGAACTTTACCCCAGTGAGAGTCGGTGTGTGTGGAACTGTACCCCAGTGAGAGTCAGTATGTGTGGAACTGTACCCCAGTGAGAGTCGGTGTCGATGGAACTTTTCCCCAATTGAGAGTCAGTTTCTGTGGAACTGTGCACCAGTGAGAGTCAGTGTCCGTGGAACTGTACCCCAGTGAGAGTTAGTGTCTGTGGAACTGTACCCCAGTGAGAGTCAGTGTGTCTGTAACTGTATCCCGGTGAAAGTCAGTACCTGTGGAACTGTACCCCAGTGAGAGTCAGTGTCTGTAGAACTGTACCCCAGTGAGAGGCAGTGTCTGTGGAACTGTATCCCAGTGAGAGTTAGTGTCTGTGGAACTGTATCCCGGTGAGAGTCAGTGCCTGTGGAACTGAACCCCAGTGAGAGTCAGTGCCTGTGGAACTGTACCACAGTGAGGGTCAGTGTCTGTGGAACTGCATCCCATTAAGGGTCAGTGCCCGTGGAACTGTACCGCAGTGAGTGTCGGTGTCTGTGGAACTGTACCCCAGTGACAGTCAGTGTCTGTAGAACTGTGCCCCAGTGAGAGTCAGTGTCTGTGGAACTGTACCACAGTGAGAGTCAGTGTCTGTGGAACTGTATCCCGGTGAGAGTCAGTGCCTGTGGAACTGTACCCCAGTGAGAGTCAGTGTCTGTGGAACTGTATCCCGGTGAGAGTCAGTACCTGTGGAACTGGACCCCAGTGAGAGTCGGTGTCTGTGAAACTGTACCACAGTGAGAGTCAGTGTCTGTGGAACTGTATCCCGGTGAGAGTCAGTGCCTGTGGAACTTTACCCCGGTGAGAGTCAGTGTCTGTGGAACTGTACCCCAGTGAGAGTCAGTGTCTGTGGAACTGTACCCCAGTGAGAGTCAGTGCCTGTGGAACTGTACCCCAGTGAGAGTCAGTGTCTGTGGAACTGTACCCCAGTGAGAGTCAGTGCCTGTGGAAATGTACCCCAGTGAGAGTCAGTGCCTGTGGAACTGTACCCCAGTGAGAGTCAGTGTCTGTGGAACGGTGCCCCAGTGAGAGTCAGTGTCTGTGGAACTGTACCCCAGTGAGAGTCAGTGTCTGTGGAACTGTACCCCAGTGAGGGTCAGTGTCTGTGGAACTGTAACCCATTGAGAGTCAGTGTCTGTGGAACTGTGCCCCAGTGAGAGTCAGTGTCTGGGGAACTGTACCCCAGTTAGAGTCAGTGTTTGTGGAGCTGTACCCCAGTGAGAGTTAGTGTCTGTGGAACTGTATCCCGGTGAGAGTCAGTGCCTGTGGAACTGTACCCCAGTGAGAGTCAGTGCCTGTGGAACTGTATCCCAGTGAGAGTCAGTGTCTGAAGAACTGTACCCCAGTGAGAGTCAGTGTGTGTGCAACTGTGCACCAGTGAGAGTCAGTGCCTGTGGAACTGTACCCCAGTGAGAGTCAGTGTCTGTGGAACTGTACCCCAGTGAGAGTCAGTGCCTGTGGAAATGTACCCCAGTGAGAGTCAGTGCCTGTGGAACTGTACCCCAGTGAGAGTCAGTGTCTGTGGAACTTTACCCCAGTGACGGTCAGTGTCTGTGGAACTGTATCCCATTGAGGGTCAGTGTCTGTGGAACTGTATCCCAGTGAGAGTCAGTGTCTGGGGAACTGTACCCCAGTGAGAGTCAGTGTCTGTGGAACTGTACCCCAGTGAGGGTCAGTGTCTGTGGAACTGTACCACAGTGAGAGTCAGTGTCTGTGGAACTGTATCCCGGTGAGAGTCAGTGTCTGTGGCACTGTCCCCGAGTGAGAGTCAGTGCCTGTGGAACTGTATCCGATTGAGAGTCAATAACTGTGGATCTGTACCCCAGTGAGAGTCAGTGTGTGTGGAACTGTACCCGAGTGAGAGTCAGTGTCTGTGGAACTGCACCCGATTGAGAGTCAATAACTGTGGAAATGTACCCCAGTGAGAGTCAGTTTGTGTGGAACTGTACCCGAGTGAGAGTCAGTGCCTGTGGAACTGCACCCGATTGAGAGTCAATAACTGTGGAAATGTACCCCAGTGAGAGTCAGTGTGTGTGGAACTGTACCCCAGTGAGAGTCAGTGTCTGTGGAACTGTCCCCCAGTGAGAGTCAGTGTCTGTGGAACTGTACCCCAGTGAGAGTCAGTGTCTGTGAAACTGTAACCCAGTGAGAGTCGGTGTCGATGGAACGTTTCCCCAATTGAGAGTCAGTGTCTGTGGAACTGTACCCCTGTGACAGTCAGTGTCTGTGGAACTGCACCCCAGTGAGAGTCAGTGTCTGTGGAACTGTATCCCGGTGAGAGTCAGTGCCTGTGAAACTGTACCCCAGTGAGAGTCAGTGTTTGCTGAACTGTACACCAGTGAGAGTCAGTGTCTGTGGAACTGTACCCCAGTGAGAGTCAGTATCTGTGGAACTGTATCCCGGTGAGAGTCCGTGTCTGTGGAACTGTACCCCAGTGAGAGTCAGTGTCTGTGGAACTGTACCCCAGTGAGCGTCAGTTTCTGTGGCACTGTACCCCAGTGAGAGTCAGTGTCTGTGGAACTGTACCCCAGTGAGAGTCATTTTCCGTGGAACTGCACCAAAGTGAGAGTCAGTGTCTGTGGACCTGTACCCCAGTTAGAGTCAGTGTTTGTGGAACTGTATCCCGGTGAGAGTCAGTACCTGTGGAACTGTATTCGAGTGTGAGTCAGTGTCTGTGGAACTGTACCCCAGTGAGAGTCAGTGTCTGTGGAACTGTACCCCAGTGAGAGTCAGTGTCTGTGGAACTGTATCCCGGTGAGAGTCAGTACCTGTGGAACTGTACCCCAGTGAGAGTCAGTGTCTGTGGAACTGTACCCCAGTGAGAGTCAGTGCCTGTGCAACTGTACCCCAGTGAGAGTCAGTGTTTGTGGAACTGTAGCCCAGTGAGAGTTAGTGTCTGTGGAACTGTATCCCGGTGAGAGTCAGTGCCTGTGGAACTGTACACCGCTGAGAGTCAGTGCCTGTGGAACTGTATCCCAGTGAGAGTCAGTGTCTGTGGAACTGTGCCGCTGTGAGAGTCAGTGTCTGTGGAACTGTACCCCAGTGTGAGTCAGTGCCTGTGGAACTGTACCCGAGTGAGAGTCAGTGTCTGTGGAACTGTATCCGATTGAGAGTCAATAACTGTTGAACTGTACCCCAGTGAGAGTCAGTGTGTGTGGAACTGTCCCCCAGTGTGAGTCAGTGCCTGTGGAACTGTACCACAGTGAGAGTCAGTGTGTGTGGTAATGTACCCGAGTGAGAGTCAGTGCCTGTGGAACTGTATCCGATTGAGAGTCAAGAAATGTGGAACTGTACCCCAGTGAGAGTCAGTGCTTGTGGAACTGTACCCCAGTGAGAGTCAGTGTCTGTGGAACTGTACCCCAGTGAGGGTCAGTGTCTGTGGAACTGTATCCCATTGAGGGTCAGTGTCTGTGGAACTGTACCTCAGTGAGAGTCAGTGTCTGTGGAACAGTGCCCCAGTGAGAGTCAGTGTTTGTGGAGCTGTACCCCAGTGAGAGTTAGTGTCTGTGGAACTGTATCCCGGTGAGAGTCAGTGCCTGTGGAACTGTATCCCAGTGAGCGTCAGTGTCTGTGGAACTGTGCCCCAGTGAGAGTCAGTGTCTGTGGAACTGTACCCCAGTGAGAGTCAGTGCCTGTGGAACTGTACCCCAGTGAGAGTCAGTGTCTGTGGACCTGTACCCGAGTGAGAGTCAGTGCCTGTGGAAATGTATCCGATTGAGCGTCAACAACTGTGGATCTGTACCCCAGTGAGAGTCAGTGTGTGTGGAACTGTACCCGAGTGAGAGTCAGTGCCTGTGGAACTTTATCCGATTGAGAGTAAATAACTGTGGAAATGTACCCCAGTGAGAGTCAGTGTGTGTGGAACTGTACCCCAGTGAGAGTCAGTGCCTGTGGAACTGTACCCCAGTGAGAGTCAGTGTCTGTGGAAATGTACCCCAGTGAGAGTCAGTGGGTGTGGAACTTTACCCCAGTGAGAGTCGGTGTGTGTGGAACTGTACCCCAGTGAGAGTCAGTGTGTGTGGAACTGTACCCCAGTGAGAGTCGGTGTCGATGGAACTTTTCCCCAATTGAGAGTCAGTTTCTGTGGAACTGTGCACCAGTGAGAGTCAGTGTCCGTGGAACTGTACCCCAGTGAGAGTTAGTGTCTGTGGAACTGTACCCCAGTGAGAGTCAGTGTGTCTGTAACTGTATCCCGGTGAAAGTCAGTACCTGTGGAACTGTACCCCAGTGAGAGTCAGTGTCTGTAGAACTGTACCCCAGTGAGAGGCAGTGTCTGTGGAACTGTATCCCAGTGAGAGTTAGTGTCTGTGGAACTGTATCCCGGTGAGAGTCAGTGCCTGTGGAACTGAACCCCAGTGAGAGTCAGTGCCTGTGGAACTGTACCCCAGTGAGGGTCAGTGTCTGTGGAACTGTATCCCATTAAGGGTCAGTGCCCGTGGAACTGTACCGCAGTGAGTGTCGGTGTCTGTGGAACTGTACCCCAGTGACAGTCAGTGTCTGTAGAACTGTACCCCAGTGAGAGTCAGTGTCTGTGGAACTGTTCCCCAGTGAGAATCAGTGTCTGTGGAACTGTATCCCGGTGAGAGTCAGTGCCTGTGGAACTGTATCCCAGTGAGAGTCAGTGTCTGTGGATCTGTGCCCCAGTGAGAGTCAGTGTCTGTGGAACTGTACCACAGTGAGAGTCAGTGTCTGTGGAACTGTATCCCGGTGAGAGTCAGTGCCTGTGGAACTGTACCCCAGTGAGAGTCAGTGTCTGTGGAACTGTATCCCGGTGAGAGTCAGTGCCTGTGGAACTGGACCCCAGTGAGAGTCGGTGTCTGTGAGACTGTACCACAGTGAGAGTCAGTGTCTGTTCAACTGTATCCCGGTGAGAGTCAGTGCCTGTGGAACTTTACCCCGGTGAGAGTCAGTGTCTGTGGAACTGCACCACAGTGAGAGTCAGTGCCTGTGGAACTGTACCCAGGTGAGAGTCAGTGCCTGTGGAACTGTATCCCAGTGAGAGTCAGTGTGTGTGGAACTGTCCCCCAGTGAGAGTCAGTGTCTGTGGAACTGTACCCCAGTGAGTGTCAGTGTCTGTGGAACTGTATCCCGGTGATAGTCAGTACCTGTGGAACTGTACCCCAGTGAGAGGCAGTTTCTGTGGAACTGTACCCCACTGAGAGTCAGTGTCTGTGGAACTGTACCCCAGTGAGAGTCAGTGTTTGTGGAACTGTACCCCAGTGAGAGTTAGTGTCTGTGGAACTGTATCCCGGTGAGAGTCAGTGCCTGTGGAAATGTACCACAGTGAGAGTCAGTGCCTGTGGAACTGTACCCCAGTGAGAGTCTGTGCCTGTGGAACTGTACCGCAGTGAGTGTCGTTGTCTGTGGAACTGTACCCCAGTGACAGTCAGTGTCTGTGGAACTGTACCCCAGTGAGAGTCGGTGTCTGTGAAACTGTACCACAGTGAGAGTCAGTGTCTGTGGAACTGGATCCCGGTGAGAGTCAGTGCCTGTGGAACTGTACCCCAGTGAGAGTCAGTGTCTGTGGAACTGTATCCCGGTGAGAGTCAGTGCCTGTGGAACTGTACCCCAGTGAGAGACAGTGTTTGTGGAACTTTACCCCAGTGAGAGTCAGTGCCTGTGGAACTCTATCCCAGTGAGAGTCAGTGCCTGTGGAACTTTATCCCAGTGAGAGTCAGTGCCTGTGGAACTGTATCCCAGTGAGAGTCAGTGCCTGTGGAACTGTATCCCAGTGAGAGTCAGTGCCTGTGGAACTGCACCCCAGTGAGAGTCAGTGTGTGTGAAACTGTCCCCCAGTGAGAGTCAGTGTGTGTGGAACTGTCCCCCAGTGAGAGTCAGTGTGTGTGGAACTGTCCCCCAGTGAGAGTCAGTGTGTGTGGAACTGTCCCCCAGTGAGAGTTAGTGTGTGTGGAACTGTCCCCCAGTGAGAGTCAGTGTCTGTTGAACTGTACCCCAGTGAGAGTCAGTGTCCGTGGAACTGTACCCCAGTGAGAGTCAGTGTCTGTGGAACTGTACCCCACTGAGAGTCAGTGTCTGTGGAACTGTATCCCGGTGATAGTCAGTACCTGTGGAACTGTACCACAGTGAGAGTCAGTGTTTGTGGAACTGTACCCCAGTGAGAGTCAGTGCCTGTGGAAATGTACCCCAGTGGGAGTCAGTGCCTGTGGAACTGTACCCCAGTGAGAGTCAGTGCCTGTGGAACTGCACCGCAGTGAGTGTCGGTGTCTGTGGAACTGTACCCCAGTGAGAGTCGGTGTCTGTGAAACTGTACCCCAGTGACAGTCAGTGTCTGTGGAACTGTACCCCAGTGAGAGTCGGTGTCTGTGGATCTGTGCCCCAGTGAGAGTCAGTGTCTGTGGAACTGTACCACAGTGAGAGTCAGTGTCTGTGGAACTGTATCCCGGTGAGAGTCAGTGCCTGTGGAACTGTACCCCAGTGAGTGTCAGTGTCTGTGGAACTGTATCCCGGTGAGAGTCAGTGCCTGTGGAACTGGACCCCAGTGCGAGTCGGTGTCTGTGAGACTGTACCACAGTGAGAGTCAGTGTCTGTGGAACTGTATCCCGGTGAGATTCAGTGCCTGTGGAACTTTACCCCGGTGAGAGTCAGTGTCTGTGGAACTGCACCCCAGTGAGAGTCAGTGCCTGTGGAACTGTACCCCAGTGAGAGTCAGTGCCTGTGGAACTGTATCCCAGTGAGAGTCAGTGTGTGTGGAACTGTCCCCCAGTGAGAGTCAGTGTCTGTGGAACTGTACCCCAGTGAGAGTCAGTGTCTGTGGAACTGTACCCCAGTGAGAGTCGGTGTCGATGGAACTTTACTCCAGTGAGAGTCAGTTTCTGTGGAACTGTACAACAGTGAGAGTCAGTGTCCGTGGAACTGTACCCCAGTGAGAGTCAGTGTCTGTGGAACTGTACCCCAGTGAGAGTCAGTGTCTGTGGAACTGTATCCCGGTGATAGTCAGTACTTGTGGAACTGTACCCCAGTGAGAGGCAGTTTCTGTGGAACTGTACCCCACTGAGAGTCAGTGTCTGTGGAACTGTACCCCGGTGAGAGTCAGTGTTTGTGGAACTGTACCCCAGTGAGAGTTAGTGTCTGTGGAACTGTATCCCGGTGAGAGTCAGTGCCTGTGGAAATGTACCACAGTGAGAGTCAGTGCCTGTGGAACTGTACCCCAGTGAGAGTCTGTGCCTGTGGAACTGTACCGCAGTGAGTGTCGTTGTCTGTGGAACTGTACCCCAGTGACAGTCAGTGTCTGTGGAACTGTACCCCAGTGAGAGTCGGTGTCTGTGAAACTGTACCACAGTGAGAGTCAGTGTCTGTGGAACTGTATCCCGGTGAGAGTCAGTGCCTGTGGAACTGTACCCCAGTGAGAGTCAGTGTCTGTGGAACTGTATCCCGGTGAGAGTCAGTGCCTGTGGAACTGTACCCCAGTGAGAGACAGTGTTTGTGGAACTTTACCCCAGTGAGAGTCAGTGCCTGTGGAACTCTATCCCAGTGAGAGTCAGTGCCTGTGGAACTTTATCCCAGTGAGAGTCAGTGCCTGTGGAACTGTATCCCAGTGAGAGTCAGTGCCTGTGGAACTGTATCCCAGTGAGAGTCAGTGCCTGTGGAACTGCACCCCAGTGAGAGTCAGTGTGTGTGGAACTGTCCCCCAGTGAGAGTCATTGTGTGTGGAACTGTCCCCCAGTGAGAGTCAGTGTGTGTGGAACTGTCCCCCAGTGAGAGTCAGTGTGTGTGGAACTGTCCCCCAGTGAGAGTTAGTGTGTGTGGAACTGTCCCCCAGTGAGAGTCAGTGTCTGTGGAACTGTACCCCAGTGAGAGTCAGTGTCTGTGGAACTGTACCCCAGTGAGAGTCAGAATCAGTGGAACTGTATCCCAGTGAGAGTCAGTGTCTGTGGATCTGTGCCCCAGTGAGAGTCAGTGTCTGTGGAACTGTACCCCAGTGAGAGTCAGTGTCCGTGGAACTGTACCCCAGTGAGAGTCAGTGTCTGTGGAACTGTACCCCAGTGAGAGTCAGTGTCTGTGGAACTGTATCCCGGTGATAGTCAGTACCTGTGGAACTGTACCCCAGTGAGAGTCAGTGTTTGTGGAACTGTACCCCAGTGAGAGTCAGTGCCTGTGGAAATGTACCCCAGTGGGAGTCAGTGCCTGTGGAACTGGACCCCAGTGAGAGTCAGTGCCTGTGGAACTGTACCGCAGTGAGTGTCGGTGTCTGTGGAACTGTACCCCAGTGAGAGTCGGTGTCTGTGAAACTGTACCCCAGTGACAGTCAGTGCCTGTGGAACTGTACCCCAGTGAGAGTCGGTGTCTGTGAAACTGTACCACAGTGAGAGTCAGTGTCTGTGGAACTGTATCCCGGTGAGAGTCAGTGCCTGTGGAACTGTATCCCAGTGAGAGTCAGTGTCTGTGGAACTGTACCCCAATGAGAGTCAGTGTCTGTGGAACTGTACCCCAGTGAGAGTCAGAGTCTGTGGAACTGTATCCCAGTGAGAGTTAGTGTCTGTGGAACTGTATCCCGGTGAGAGTCAGTGCCTGTGGAACTGTACCCCAGTGAGAGTCAGTGCCTGTGGAACTGTACCCCAGTGAGGGTCAGTGTCTGTGGAACTCTATCCCATTAAGGGTCAGTGCCTGTCGAACTGTACCGCAGTGAGTGTCGGTGTCTGTGGAACTGTACCTCAGTGACAGTCAGTGCCTGTGGAACTGTACCACAGTGAGAGTCAGTGTCTGTGGAACTGTATCCCGGTGAGAGTCAGTGCCTGTGGAACTGTACCCCAGTGAGAGTCGGTGTCTGTGAAACTGTATCCCGGTGAGAGTCAGTGCCTGTGGAACTTTACCCCGGTGAGAGTCAGTGTCTGTGGAACTGTACCCCAGTGAGAGTCAGTGCCTGTGGAACTGCACCCCAGTGAGAGTCAGTGCCTGTGGAACTGTATCCCAGTGAGAGGCAGTGCCTGTGGAACTGTATCCCAGTGAGAATCAGTGCCTGTGGAACTGCACCCCAGTGAGAGTCAGTGTGTGTGTAACTGTCCCCCAGTGAGAGTCAGTGTCTGTGGAACTTTACCCCAGTGAGAGTCAGTGTCTGTGGAACTGTACCCCAGTGAGAGTCAGTGCCTGTGGAACTGTATCCCAGTGAGAGTCAGTTCCTGTGGAATTGCACCCCAGTGAGAGTCAGTGTGTGTGGAACTGTCCCCCAGTGAGAGACAGTGTCTGTGGAACTATGCCCCAGTGAGAGTCAGTGTCTGTGAAACTGTACCCCAGTGAGAGTCAGTGTCTGTGGAACTGTACCCCACTGAGAGTCGGTGTCTGTGAAACTGTACCACAGTGAGAGTCAGTGTCTGTGGAACTGTATCCCGGTGAGAGTCAGTGCCTGTGGAACTGCACCCCAGTGAGATTCAGTGCCTGTGGAACTGTATACCAGTGAGAGTCAGTGCCTGTGGAACTGTATCACAGTGAGAGTCAGTGCCTGTGGAACTGTATCCCAGTGAGAGTCAGTTCCTGTGGAACTGCACCCCAGTGAGAGACAGTGTCTGTGGAACTGGACCCCAGTGAGAGTCAGTGCCAGTGGAACTGTACCCCAGTGAGAGTCAGTGTCTGTGGAACTGTATCCCGGTGAGAGACAGTGTCTGTGCAACTGTACCCCAGTGAGGGTCAGTGTCTGTGGAAATGTATCCCATTGAGGGTCAGTGTCTGTGGAACTGTACCCCAGTGAGAGTCAGAGTCTGTGGAACTGTATCCCAGTGAGAGTCAGTGTCTGTGGATCTTTGCCCCAGTGAGAGTCAGTGTCTGTGGAACTGTACCACAGTGAGAGTCAGTGTCTGTGGAACTGTATCCCGGTGAGAGTCAGTGCCTGTGGAACTGTACCCCAGTGAGAGTCAGTGTCTGTGGAACTGTATCCCGTTGAAAGTCAGTGCCTGTGGAACTGTACCCCAGTGAGAGTCGGTGTCTGTGAAACTGTACCACAGTGAGAGTCAGTATCTGTGGAACTGTATCCCGGTGAGAGTCAGTGCCTGTGGAACTTTACCCCGGTGAGAGTCAGTGTCTGTGGAACTGTACCCAAGTGAGAGTCAGTGCCTGTGGAACTGCACCCCATTGAGAGTCAGTGCCTGTCGAACTGTATCCCAGTGAGAGTCAGTGCCTGTGGAACTGTATCCCAGTGAGAGTCAGTGCCTGTGGAACTGCACCCCAGTGAGAGTCAGTGTGTTTGGAACTGTCCCCCAGTGAGACTCAGTGTCTGTGGAACTGTACCCCAGTGAGAGTCAGTGTCTGTGGAACTGTACCCCAGTGAGAGTCAGAGTCTGTGGAACTGTATCCCAGTGAGAGTCAGTGTCTGTGGATCTGTGCCCCAGTGAGAGTCAGTGTCTGTGGAACTGTACCCCAGTGAGAGTCAGTGTGTGTGGATCTGTACCCCAGTGAGAGTCAGTGTGTGTGGAACTGTACCCCAGTGAGAGTCGGTGTCGATGGAACTTTTCTCCAGTGAGAGTCAGTGTCCGTGGAACTGTACCCCAGTGAGAGTCAGTGTCTGTGGAACTGTACCCCAGTGAGAGTCAGTGTCTGTAGAACTGTACCCCAGTGAGAGGCAGTGTTTGTGGAAATGCACCCCACTGAGAGTCAGTGCCTGTGGAACTGTACCCCAGTGAGTGTCAGTGTTTGTGGAACTCTACCCCAGTGAGAGTTAGTGTCTGTGGAACTGTACCCCAGTGAGAGTCAGTGCCTGTGGAACTGTACCCCAGTGAGAGTCAGTGCCTGTGGAACTGTACCGCAGTGAGTGTCGGTGTCTGTGGAACTGTACCCCAGTGACAGTCAGTGTCTGTGGAACTGTACCCCAGTGAGAGTCGGTGTCTGTGAAACTATATCCCGGTGAGAGTCAGTGCCTGTGGAACTTTATCCCAGTGAGAGTCAGTGCCTGTGGAACTCTTTCCCAGTGAGAGTCAGTGCCTGTGGAACTTTATCCCAGTGAGAGTCAGTGCCTGTGGAACTGTATCCCAGTGAGAGTCAGTGCCTGTGGAACTGTATCCCAGTGAGAGTCAGTGCCTGTGGAACTGCACCCCAGTGAGAGTCAGTGTGTGTGGAACTGTCCCCCAGTGAGAGTCAGTGTGTGTGGAACTGTCCCCCAGTGAGAGTCAGTGTGTGTGGAACTGTCCCCCAGTGAGAGTCAGTGTGTGTGGAACTGTCCCCCAGTGAGAGTCAGTGTGTGTGGAACTGTCCCCCAGTGAGAGTCAGTGTCTGTGGAACTGTACCCCAGTGAGAGTCAGTGTCTGTGGAACTGTACCCCAGTGAGAGTCAGAGTCTGTGGAACTGTATCCCAGTGAGAGTCAGAGTCTGTGGATCTGTGCCCCAGTGAGAGTCAGTGTCTGTGGAACTGTACCCCAGTGAGAGTCAGTGCCTGTGGAACTGTCCCCCAGTGAGAGTCAGTGCCTGTGGAACTGTACCGCAGTGAGTGTCGGTGTCTGTGGAACTGTACCCCAGTGACAGTCAGTGTCTGTGGAACTGTACCCCAGTGAGAGTCGGTGTCTGTGAAACTATATCCCGGTGAGAGTCAGTGCCTGTGGAACTTTATCCCAGTGAGAGTCAGTGCCTGTGGAACTCTTTCCCAGTGAGAGTCAGTGCCTGTGGAACTTTATCCCAGTGAGAGTCAGTGCCTGTGGAACTGTATCCCAGTGAGAGTCAGTGCCTGTGGAACTGCACCCCAGTGAGAGTCAGTGTGTGTGGAACTGTCCCCCAGTGAGAGTCAGTGTGTGTGGAACTGTCCCCCAGTGAGAGTCAGTGTGTGTGGAACTGTCCCCCAGTGAGAGTCAGTGTGTGTGGAACTGTCCCCCAGTGAGAGTCAGTGTGTGTGGAACTGTCCCCCAGTGAGAGTCAGTGTCTGTGGAACTGTACCCCAGTGAGAGTCAGTGTCTGTGGAACTGTACTCCAGTGAGAGTCAGAGTCTGTGGAACTGTATCCCAGTGAGAGTCACTGTCTGTGGATCTGTGCCCCAGTGAGAGTCAGTGTCTGTGGAACTGTACCCCAGTGAGAGTCAGTGTCCGTGGAACTGTACCCCAGTGAGAGTCAGTGTCTGTGGAACTGTACCCCAGTGAGAGTCAGTGTCTGTGGAACTGTATCCCGGTGAGAGTCAGTGCCTGTGGAACTGTATCCCAGTGAGAGTCAGTGTCTGTGGAACTGTACCCCAGTGAGAGTCAGTGTCTGTGGAACTGTACCCCAGTGAGAGTCAGAGTCTGTGGAACTGTATCCCAGTGAGAGTTCGTGTCTGTGGAACTGTATCCCGGTGAGAGTCAGTGCCTGTGGAACTGTACCCCAGTGAGAGTCAGTGCCTGTGGAACTGTACCCCAGTGAGGGTCAGTGTCTGTGGAACTGTATCCCATTAAGGGTCAGTGCCTGTCGAACTGTACCGCAGTGAGTGTCGGTGTCTGTGGAACTGTACCTCAGTGACAGTCAGTGTCTGTGGAACTGTACCACAGTGAGAGTCAGTGTCTGTGGAACTGTATCCCGTTGAGAGTCAGTGCCTGTGGAACTGTACCCCAGTGAGAGTCGGTGTCTGTGAAACTGTACCACAGTGAGAGTCAGTATCTGTGGAACTGTATCCCGGTGAGAGTCAGTGCCTGTGGAACTTTACCCCGGTGAGAGTCAGTGTCTGTGGAACTGTACCCCAGTGAGAGTCAGTGCCTGTGGAACTGCACCCCATTGAGAGTCAGTGCCTGTCGAACTGTATCCCAGTGAGAGTCAGTGTCTGTGGAACTGTATCCCAGTGAGAGTCAGTGCCTGTGGAACTGCACCCCAGTGAGAGTCAGTGTGTTTGGAACTGTCCCCCAGTGAGAGTCAGTGTCTGTGGAACTGTACCCCAGTGAGAGTCAGTGTCTGTGGAACTGTACCCCAGTGAGAGTCAGAGTCTGTGGAACAGTATCCCAGTGAGAGTCAGTGTCTGTGGATCTGTGCCCCAGTGAGAGTCAGTGTCTGTGGAACTGTACCCCAGTGAGAGTCAGTGTGTGTGGATCTGTACCCCAGTGAGAGTCAGTATGTGTGGAAATGTACCCCAGTGAGAGTCGGTGTCGATGGAACTTTACTCCAGTGAGAGTCAGTGTCCGTGGAACTGTACCCCAGTGAGAGTCAGTGTCTGTGGAACTGTACCCCAGTGAGAGTCAGTGTCTGTAGAACTGTACCCCAGTGAGAGGCAGTGTCTGTGGAACTGTACCCCACTGAGAGTCAGTGCCTGTGGAACTGTACCCCAGTGAGTGTCAGTGTTTGTGGAACTCTACCCCAGTGAGAGTTAGTGTCTGTGGAACTGTACCCCAGTGAGAGTCAGTGCCTGTGGAACTGTACCCCAGTGAGAGTCAGTGCCTGTGGAAATGTACCGCAGTGAGTGTCGGTGTCTGTGGAACTGTACCCCAGTGACAGTCAGTGTCTGTGGAACTGTACCCCAGTGAGAGTCGGTGTCTGTGAAACTATATCCCGGTGAGAGTCAGTGCCTGTGGAACTTTATCCCAGTGAGAGTCAGTGCCTGTGGAACTCTATCCCAGTGAGAGTCAGTGCATGTGGAACTTTATCCCAGTGAGAGTCAGTGCCTGTGGAACTTTATCCCAGTGAGAGTCAGTGCCTGTGGAACTCTATCCCAGTGAGAGTCAGTGCCTGTGGAACTGCACCCCAGTGAGAGTCAGTGTGTGTGGAACTGTCCCCCAGTGAGAGTCAGTGTGTGTGTAACTGTCCCCCAGTGAGAGTCAGTGTGTGTGGAACTGTCCCCCAGTGAGAGTCAGTGTGTGTGGAACTGTCCCCCAGTGAGAGTCAGTGTGTGTGGAACTGTCCCCCAGTGAGAGTCAGTGTCTGTGGAACTGTACCCCAGTGAGAGTCAGTGTCTGTGGAACTGTACCCCAGTGAGAGTCAGAGTCTGTGGAACTGTATCCCAGTGAGAGTCAGTGTCTGTGGATCTGTGCCCCAGTGAGAGTCAGTGTCTGTGGAACTGTACCCCAGTGAGAGTCAGTGTCCGTGGAACTGTACCCCAGTGAGAGTCAGTGACCGTGGAACTGTACCCCAGTGAGAGTCAGTGTCTGTGGAACTGTATCCCGGTGATAGTCAGTACCTGTGGAACTGTACCCCAGTGAGAGTCAGTGTCTGTAGAACTGTACCCCAGTGAGAGGCAGTGTCTGTGGAACTGTACCCCACTGAGAGTCAGTGTCTGTGGAACTGTACCCCAGTGAGAGTCAGTGTTTGTGGAACTGTACCCCAGTGAGAGTTAGTGTCTGTGGAACTGTACCCCAGTGAGAGTCAGTGTTTGTGGAACTGTCCCCCAGTGGGAGTCAGTGCCTGTGGAACTGTACCCCAGTGAGAGTCAGTGCCTGTGGAACTGTACCGCAGTGAGTGTCGGTGTCTGTGGAACTGTACCCCAGTGAGAGTCGGTGTCTGTGAAACTGTACCACAGTGAGAGTCAGTGTCTGTGGAACTGTATCCCGGTGAGAGTCAGTGCCTGTGGAACTGTATCCCAGTGAGAGTCAGTGTCTGTGGAACTGTACCCCAGTGAGAGTTAGTGTCTGTGGAACTGTATCCCGGTGAGAGTCAGTGCCTGTGGAACTGTACCCCAGTGAGAGTCAGTGCCTGTGGAACAGTACCCCAGTGAGGGTCAGTGTCTGTGGAACTGTATCCCATTAAGGGTCAGTGCCTGTCGAACTGTACCGCAGTGAGTGTCGGTGTCTGTGGAACTGTACCTCAGTGACAGTCAGTGTCTGTGGAACTGTACCACAGTGAGAGTCAGTGTCTGTGGAACTGTATCCCGGTGAGAGTCAGTGCCTGTGGAACTGTACCCCAGTGAGAGTCGGTGTCTGTGAAACTGTATCCCGGTGAGAGTCAGTGCCTGTGGAACTTTACCCCGGTGAGAGTCAGTGTCTGTGGAACTGTACCCCAGTGAGAGTCAGTGTCTGTGGAACTGTACCCCAGTGAGAGTCAGAGTCTGTGGAACTGTATCCCAGTGAGAGTTCGTGTCTGTGGAACTGTATCCCGGTGAGAGTCAGTGCCTGTGGAACTGTACCCCAGTGAGAGTCAGTGCCTGTGGAACTGTACCCCAGTGAGGGTCAGTGTCTGTGGAACTGTATCCCATTAAGGGTCAGTGCCTGTCGAACTGTACCGCAGTGAGTGTCGGTGTCTGTGGAACTGTACCTCAGTGACAGTCAGTGTCTGTGGAACTGTACCACAGTGAGAGTCAGTGTCTGTGGAACTGTATCCCGTTGAGAGTCAGTGCCTGTGGAACTGTACCCCAGTGAGAGTCGGTGTCTGTGAAACTGTACCACAGTGAGAGTCAGTATCTGTGGAACTGTATCCCGGTGAGAGTCAGTGCCTGTGGAACTTTACCCCGGTGAGAGTCAGTGTCTGTGGAACTGTACCCCAGTGAGAGTCAGTGCCTGTGGAACTGCACCCCATTGAGAGTCAGTGCCTGTCGAACTGTATCCCAGTGAGAGTCAGTGTCTGTGGAACTGTATCCCAGTGAGAGTCAGTGCCTGTGGAACTGCACCCCAGTGAGAGTCAGTGTGTTTGGAACTGTCCCCCAGTGAGAGTCAGTGTCTGTGGAACTGTACCCCAGTGAGAGTCAGTGTCTGTGGAACTGCACCCCAGTGAGAGTCAGAGTCTGTGGAACAGTATCCCAGTGAGAGTCAGTGTCTGTGGATCTGTGCCCCAGTGAGAGTCAGTGTCTGTGGAACTGTACCCCAGTGAGAGTCAGTGTGTGTGGATCTGTACCCCAGTGAGAGTCAGTATGTGTGGAAATGTACCCCAGTGAGAGTCGGTGTCGATGGAACTTTACTCCAGTGAGAGTCAGTGTCCGTGGAACTGTACCCCAGTGAGAGTCAGTGTCTGTGGAACTGTACCCCAGTGAGAGTCAGTGTCTGTAGAACTGTACCCCAGTGAGAGGCAGTGTCTGTGGAACTGTACCCCACTGAGAGTCAGTGCCTGTGGAACTGTACCCCAGTGAGTGTCAGTGTTTGTGGAACTCTACCCCAGTGAGAGTTAGTGTCTGTGGAACTGTACCCCAGTGAGAGTCAGTGCCTGTGGAACTGTACCCCAGTGAGAGTCAGTGCCTGTGGAACTGTACCTCAGTGACAGTCAGTGTCTGTGGAACTGTACCACAGTGAGAGTCAGTGTCTGTGGAACTGTATCCCGTTGAGAGTCAGTGCCTGTGGAACTGTACCCCAGTGAGAGTCGGTGTCTGTGAAACTGTACCACAGTGAGAGTCAGTATCTGTGGAACTGTATCCCGGTGAGAGTCAGTGCCTGTGGAACTTTACCCCGGTGAGAGTCAGTGTCTGTGGAACTGTACCCCAGTGAGAGTCAGTGCCTGTGGAACTGCACCCCATTGAGAGTCAGTGCCTGTCGAACTGTATCCCAGTGAGAGTCAGTGTCTGTGGAACTGTATCCCAGTGAGAGTCAGTGCCTGTGGAACTGCACCCCAGTGAGAGTCAGTGTGTTTGGAACTGTCCCCCAGTGAGAGTCAGTGTCTGTGGAACTGTACCCCAGTGAGAGTCAGTGTCTGTGGAACTGTACCCCAGTGAGAGTCAGAGTCTGTGGAACAGTATCCCAGTGAGAGTCAGTGTCTGTGGATCTGTGCCCCAGTGAGAGTCAGTGTCTGTGGAACTGTACCCCAGTGAGATTCAGTGTGTGTGGATCTGTACCCCAGTGAGAGTCAGTATGTGTGGAAATGTACCCCAGTGAGAGTCGGTGTCGATGGAACTTTACTCCAGTGAGAGTCAGTGTCCGTGGAACTGTACCCCAGTGAGAGTCAGTGTCTGTGGAACTGTACCCCAGTGAGAGTCAGTGTCTGTAGAACTGTACCCCAGTGAGAGGCAGTGTCTGTGGAACTGTACCCCACTGAGAGTCAGTGCCTGTGGAACTGTACCCCAGTGAGTGTCAGTGTTTGTGGAACTCTACCCCAGTGAGAGTTAGTGTCTGTGGAACTGTACCCCAGTGAGAGTCAGTGTCTGTGGAACTGTACCCCAGTGAGAGTCAGTGTCTGTGGAACTGTACCCCAGTGAGAGTCAGAGTCTGTGGAACTGTATCCCAGTGAGAGTTCGTGTCTGTGGAACTGTATCCCGGTGAGAGTCAGTGCCTGTGGAACTGTACCCCAGTGAGAGTCAGTGCCTGTGGAACTGTACCCCAGTGAGGGTCAGTGTCTGTGGAACTGTATCCCATTAAGGGTCAGTGCCTGTCGAACTGTACCGCAGTGAGTGTCGGTGTCTGTGGAACTGTACCTCAGTGACAGTCAGTGTCTGTGGAACTGTACCACAGTGAGAGTCAGTGTCTGTGGAACTGTATCCCGTTGAGAGTCAGTGCCTGTGGAACTGTACCCCAGTGAGAGTCGGTGTCTGTGAAACTGTACCACAGTGAGAGTCAGTATCTGTGGAACTGTATCCCGGTGAGAGTCAGTGCCTGTGGAACTTTACCCCGGTGAGAGTCAGTGTCTGTGGAACTGTACCCCAGTGAGAGTCAGTGCCTGTGGAACTGCACCCCATTGAGAGTCAGTGCCTGTCGAACTGTATCCCAGTGAGAGTCAGTGTCTGTGGAACTGTATCCCAGTGAGAGTCAGTGCCTGTGGAACTGCACCCCAGTGAGAGTCAGTGTGTTTGGAACTGTCCCCCAGTGAGAGTCAGTGTCTGTGGAACTGTACCCCAGTGAGAGTCAGTGTCTGTGGAACTGCACCCCAGTGAGAGTCAGAGTCTGTGGAACAGTATCCCAGTGAGAGTCAGTGTCTGTGGATCTGTGCCCCAGTGAGAGTCAGTGTCTGTGGAACTGTACCCCAGTGAGAGTCAGTGTGTGTGGATCTGTACCCCAGTGAGAGTCAGTATGTGTGGAAATGTACCCCAGTGAGAGTCGGTGTCGATGGAACTTTACTCCAGTGAGAGTCAGTGTCCGTGGAACTGTACCCCAGTGAGAGTCAGTGTCTGTGGAACTGTACCCCAGTGAGAGTCAGTGTCTGTAGAACTGTACCCCAGTGAGAGGCAGTGTCTGTGGAACTGTACCCCACTGAGAGTCAGTGCCTGTGGAACTGTACCCCAGTGAGTGTCAGTGTTTGTGGAACTCTACCCCAGTGAGAGTTAGTGTCTGTGGAACTGTACCCCAGTGAGAGTCAGTGCCTGTGGAACTGTACCCCAGTGAGAGTCAGTGCCTGTGGAACTGTACCTCAGTGACAGTCAGTGTCTGTGGAACTGTACCACAGTGAGAGTCAGTGTCTGTGGAACTGTATCCCGTTGAGAGTCAGTGCCTGTGGAACTGTACCCCAGTGAGAGTCGGTGTCTGTGAAACTGTACCACAGTGAGAGTCAGTATCTGTGGAACTGTATCCCGGTGAGAGTCAGTGCCTGTGGAACTTTACCCCGGTGAGAGTCAGTGTCTGTGGAACTGTACCCCAGTGAGAGTCAGTGCCTGTGGAACTGCACCCCATTGAGAGTCAGTGCCTGTCGAACTGTATCCCAGTGAGAGTCAGTGTCTGTGGAACTGTATCCCAGTGAGAGTCAGTGCCTGTGGAACTGCACCCCAGTGAGAGTCAGTGTGTTTGGAACTGTCCCCCAGTGAGAGTCAGTGTCTGTGGAACTGTACCCCAGTGAGAGTCAGTGTCTGTGGAACTGTACCCCAGTGAGAGTCAGAGTCTGTGGAACAGTATCCCAGTGAGAGTCAGTGTCTGTGGATCTGTGCCCCAGTGAGAGTCAGTGTCTGTGGAACTGTACCCCAGTGAGATTCAGTGTGTGTGGATCTGTACCCCAGTGAGAGTCAGTATGTGTGGAAATGTACCCCAGTGAGAGTCGGTGTCGATGGAACTTTACTCCAGTGAGAGTCAGTGTCCGTGGAACTGTACCCCAGTGAGAGTCAGTGTCTGTGGAACTGTACCCCAGTGAGAGTCAGTGTCTGTAGAACTGTACCCCAGTGAGAGGCAGTGTCTGTGGAACTGTACCCCACTGAGAGTCAGTGCCTGTGGAACTGTACCCCAGTGAGTGTCAGTGTTTGTGGAACTCTACCCCAGTGAGAGTTAGTGTCTGTGGAACTGTACCCCAGTGAGAGTCAGTGCCTGTGGAACTGTACCCCAGTGAGAGTCAGTGCCTGTGGAACTGTACCGCAGTGAGTGTCGGTGTCTGTGGAACTGTACCCCAGTGACAGTCAGTGTCTGTGGAACTGTACCCCAGTGAGAGTCGGTGTCTGTGAAACTATATCCCGGTGAGAGTCAGTGCCTGTGGAACTTTATCCCAGTGAGAGTCAGTGCCTGTGGAACTCTATCCCAGTGAGAGTCAGTGCCTGTGGAACTTTATCCCAGTGAGAGTCAGTGCCTGTGGAACTTTATCCCAGTGAGAGTCAGTGCCTGTGGAACTGTATCCCAGTGAGAGTCAGTGCCTGTGGAACTGCACCCCAGTGAGAGTCAGTGTGTGTGGAACTGTCCCCCAGTGAGAGTCAGTGTGTGTGTAACTGTCCCCCAGTGAGAGTCAGTGTGTGTGGAACTGTCCCCCAGTGAGAGTCAGTGTGTGTGGAACTGTCCCCCAGTGAGAGTCAGTGTGTGTGGAACTGTCCCCCAGTGAGAGTCAGTGTCTGTGGAACTGTACCCCAGTGAGAGTCAGTGTCTGTGGAACTGTACCCCAGTGAGAGTCAGAGTCTGTGGAACTGTATCCCAGTGAGAGTCAGTGTCTGTGGATCTGTGCCCCAGTGAGAGTCAGTGTCTGTGGAACTGTACCCCAGTGAGAGTCAGTGTCCGTGGAACTGTACCCCAGTGAGAGTCAGTGACCGTGGAACTGTACCCCAGTGAGAGTCAGTGTCTGTGGAACTGTATCCCGGTGATAGTCAGTACCTGTGGAACTGTACCCCAGTGAGAGTCAGTGTCTGTAGAACTGTACCCCAGTGAGAGGCAGTGTCTGTGGAACTGTACCCCACTGAGAGTCAGTGTCTGTGGAACTGTACCCCAGTGAGAGTCAGTGTTTGTGGAACTGTACCCCAGTGAGAGTTAGTGTCTGTGGAACTGTACCCCAGTGAGAGTCAGTGTTTGTGGAACTGTCCCCCAGTGGGAGTCAGTGCCTGTGGAACTGTACCCCAGTGAGAGTCAGTGCCTGTGGAACTGTACCGCAGTGAGTGTCGGTGTCTGTGGAACTGTACCCCAGTGAGAGTCGGTGTCTGTGAAACTGTACCACAGTGAGAGTCAGTGTCTGTGGAACTGTATCCCGGTGAGAGTCAGTGCCTGTGGAACTGTATCCCAGTGAGAGTCAGTGTCTGTGGAACTGTACCCCAGTGAGAGTCAGAGTCTGTGGAACTGTATCCCAGTGAGAGTTAGTGTCTGTGGAACTGTATCCCGGTGAGAGTCAGTGCCTGTGGAACTGTACCCCAGTGAGAGTCAGTGCCTGTGGAACTGTACCCCAGTGAGGGTCAGTGTCTGTGGAACTGTGTCCCATTAAGGGTCAGTGCCTGTCGAACTGTACCGCAGTGAGTGTCGGTGTCTGTGGAACTGTACCTCAGTGACAGTCAGTGTCTGTGGAACTGTACCACAGTGAGAGTCAGTGTCTGTGGAACTGTATCCCGGTGAGAGTCAGTGCCTGTGGAACTGTACCCCAGTGAGAGTCGGTGTCTGTGAAACTGTATCCCGGTGAGAGTCAGTGCCTGTGGAACTTTACCCCGGTGAGAGTCAGTGTCTGTGGAACTGTACCCCAGTGAGAGTCAGTGTCTGTGGAACTGTACCCCAGTGAGAGTCAGAGTCTGTGGAACTGTATCCCAGTGAGAGTTCGTGTCTGTGGAACTGTATCCCGGTGAGAGTCAGTGCCTGTGGAACTGTACCCCAGTGAGAGTCAGTGCCTGTGGAACTGTACCCCAGTGAGGGTCAGTGTCTGTGGAACTGTATCCCATTAAGGGTCAGTGCCTGTCGAACTGTACCGCAGTGAGTGTCGGTGTCTGTGGAACTGTACCTCAGTGACAGTCAGTGTCTGTGGAACTGTACCACAGTGAGAGTCAGTGTCTGTGGAACTGTATCCCGTTGAGAGTCAGTGCCTGTGGAACTGTACCCCAGTGAGAGTCGGTGTCTGTGAAACTGTACCACAGTGAGAGTCAGTATCTGTGGAACTGTATCCCGGTGAGAGTCAGTGCCTGTGGAACTTTACCCCGGTGAGAGTCAGTGTCTGTGGAACTGTACCCCAGTGAGAGTCAGTGCCTGTGGAACTGCACCCCATTGAGAGTCAGTGCCTGTCGAACTGTATCCCAGTGAGAGTCAGTGTCTGTGGAACTGTATCCCAGTGAGAGTCAGTGCCTGTGAAACTGCACCCCAGTGAGAGTCAGTGTGTTTGGAACTGTCCCCCAGTGAGAGTCAGTGTCTGTGGAACTGTACCCCAGTGAGAGTCAGTGTCTGTGGAACTGTACCCCAGTGAGAGTCAGAGTCTGTGGAACAGTATCCCAGTGAGAGTCAGTGTCTGTGGATCTGTGCCCCAGTGAGAGTCAGTGTCTGTGGAACTGTACCCCAGTGAGAGTCAGTGTGTGTGGATCTGTACCCCAGTGAGAGTCAGTATGTGTGGAAATGTACCCCAGTGAGAGTCGGTGTCGATGGAACTTTACTCCAGTGAGAGTCAGTGTCCGTGGAACTGTACCCCAGTGAGAGTCAGTGTCTGTGGAACTGTACCCCAGTGAGAGTCAGTGTCTGTGGAACTGTACCCCACTGAGAGTCAGTGCCTGTGGAACTGTACCCCAGTGAGTGTCAGTGTTTGTGGAACTCTACCCCAGTGAGAGTTAGTGTCTGTGGAACTGTACCCCAGTGAGAGTCAGTGCCTGTGGAACTGTACCCCAGTGAGAGTCAGTGCCTGTGGAACTGTACCGCAGTGAGTGTCGGTGTCTGTGGAACTGTACCCCAGTTACAGTCAGTGTCTGTGGAACTGTACCCCAGTGAGAGTCGGTGTCTGTGAAACTATATCCCGGTGAGAGTCAGTGCCTGTGGAACTTTATCCCAGTGAGAGTCAGTGCCTGTGGAACTTTATCCCAGTGAGAGTCAGTGCCTGTGGAACTGCACCCCAGTGAGAGTCAGTGTGTGTGGAACTGTCCCCCAGTGAGAGTCAGTGTGTGTGTAACTGTCCCCCAGTGAGAGTCAGTGTGTGTGGAACTGTCCCCCAGTGAGAGTCAGTGTGTGTGGAACTGTCTCCCAGTGAGAGTCAGTGTGTGTGGAACTGTCCCCCAGTGAGAGTCAGTGTCTGTGGAACTGTACCCCAGTGAGAGTCAGTGCCTGTGGAACTGTACCGCAGTGAGTGTCGGTGTCTGTGGAACTGTACCCCAGTGAGAGTCGGTGTCTGTGAAACTGTACCCCAGTGACAGTCAGTGTCTGTGGAACTGTACCCCAGTGAGAGTCGGTGTCTGTGAAACTGTACCACAGTGAGAGTCAGTGTCTGTGGAACTGTATCGCGGTGAGAGTCAGTGCCTGTGGAACTGTATCCCAGTGAGAGTCAGTGTCTGTGGAACTGTACCCCAATGAGAGTCAGTGTCTGTGGAACTGTACCCCATTGAGAGTCAGAGTCTGTGGAACTGTATCCCAGTGAGAGTTAGTGTCTGTGGAACTGTATCCCGGTGAGAGTCAGTGCCTGTGGAACTGTACCCCAGTGAGAGTCAGTGCCTGTGGAACTGTACCCCAGTGAGGGTCAGTGTCTGTGGAACTCTATCCCATTAAGGGTCAGTGCCTGTCGAACTGTACCGCAGTGAGTGTCGGTGTCTGTGGAACTGTACCTCAGTGACAGTCAGTGTCTGTGGAACTGTACCACAGTGAGAGTCAGTGTCTGTGGAACTGTATCCCGGTGAGAGTCAGTGCCTGTGGAACTGTACCCCAGTGAGAGTCGGTGTCTGTGAAACTGTATCCCGGTGAGAGTCAGTGCCTGTGGAACTTTACCCCGGTGAGAGTCAGTGTCTGTGGAACTGTACCCCAGTGAGAGTCAGTGCCTGTGGAACTGCACCCCAGTGAGAGTCAGTGCCTGTGGAACTGTATCCCAGTGAGAGGCAGTGCCTGTGGAACTGTATCCCAGTGAGAATCAGTGCCTGTGGAACTGCACCCCAGTGAGAGTCAGTGTGTGTGTAACTGTCCCCCAGTGAGAGTCAGTGTCTGTGGAACTTTACCCCAGTGAGAGTCAGTGTCTGTGGAACTGTACCCCAGTGAGAGTCAGTGCCTGTGGAACTGTATCCCAGTGAGAGTCAGTTCCTGTGGAATTGCACCCCAGTGAAAGTCAGTGTGTGTGGAACTGTCCCCCAGTGAGAGACAGTGTCTGTGGAACTATGCCCCAGTGAGAGTCAGTGTCTGTGAAACTGTACCCCAGTGAGAGTCAGTGTCTGTGGAACTGTACCCCACTGAGAGTCGGTGTCTGTGAAACTGTACCACAGTGAGAGTCAGTGTCTGTGGAACTGTATCCCGGTGAGAGTCAGTGCCTGTGGAACTGCACCCCAGTGAGATTCAGTGCCTGTGGAACTGTATACCAGTGAGAGTCAGTGCCTGTGGAACTGTATCACAGTGAGAGTCAGTGCCTGTGGAACTGTATCCCAGTGAGAGTCAGTTCCTGTGGAACTGCACCCCAGTGAGAGACAGTGTCTGTGGAACTGGACCCCAGTGAGAGTCAGTGCCAGTGGAACTGTACCCCAGTGAGAGTCAGTGTCTGTGGAACTGTATCCCGGTGAGAGACAGTGTCTGTGCAACTGTACCCCAGTGAGGGTCAGTGTCTGTGGAAATGTATCCCATTGAGGGTCAGTGTCTGTGGAACTGTACCACAGTGAGAGTCAGAGTCTGTGGAACTGTATCCCAGTGAGAGTCAGTGTCTGTGGATCTTTGCCCCAGTGAGAGTCAGTGTCTGTGGAACTGTACCACAGTGAGAGTCAGTGTCTGTGGAACTGTATCCCGGTGAGAGTCAGTGCCTGTGGAACTATACCCCAGTGAGAGTCAGTGTCTGTGGAACTGTATCCCGTTGAAAGTCAGTGCCTGTGGAACTGTACCCCAGTGAGAGTCGGTGTCTGTGAAACTGTACCACAGTGAGAGTCAGTATCTGTGGAACTGTATCCCGGTGAGAGTCAGTGCCTGTGGAACTTTACCCCGGTGAGAGTCAGTGTCTGTGGAACTGTACCCAAGTGAGAGTCAGTGCCTGTGGAACTGCACCCCATTGAGAGTCAGTGCCTGTCGAACTGTATCCCAGTGAGAGTCAGTGCCTGTGGAACTGTATCCCAGTGAGAGTCAGTGCCTGTGGAACTGCACCCCAGTGAGAGTCAGTGTGTTTGGAACTGTCCCCCAGTGAGAGTCAGTGTCTGTGGAACTGTACCCCAGTGAGAGTCAGTGTCTGTGGAACTGTACCCCAGTGAGAGTCAGAGTCTGTGGAACTGTATCCCAGTGAGAGTCAGTGTCTGTGGATCTGTCCCCCAGTGAGAGTCAGTGTCCGTGGAACTGTACCCCAGTGAGAGTCAGTGTGTGTGGATCTGTACCCCAGTGAGAGTCAGTGTGTGTGGAACTGTACCCCAGTGAGAGTCGGTGTCGATGGAACTTTACTCCAGTGAGAGTCAGTGTCCGTGGAACTGTACCCCAGTGAGAGTCAGTGTCTGTGGAACTGTACCCCAGTGAGAGTCAGTGTCTGTAGAACTGTACCCCAGTGAGAGGCAGTGTTTGTGGAAATGCACCCCACTGAGAGTCAGTGCCTGTGGAACTGTACCCCAGTGAGTGTCAGTGTTTGTGGAACTCTACCCCAGTGAGAGTTAGTGTCTGTGGAACTGTACCCCAGTGAGAGTCAGTGCCTGTGGAACTGTACCCCAGTGAGAGTCAGTGCCTGTGGAACTGTACCGCAGTGAGTGTCGGTGTCTGTGGAACTGTACCCCAGTGACAGTCAGTGTCTGTGGAACTGTACCCCAGTGAGAGTCGGTGTCTGTGAAACTATATCCCGGTGAGAGTCAGTGCCTGTGGAACATTATCCCAGTGAGAGTCAGTGCCTGTGGAACTCTTTCCCAGTGAGAGTCAGTGCCTGTGGAACTTTATCCCAGTGAGAGTCAGTGCCTGTGGAACTGTATCCCAGTGAGAGTCAGTGCCTGTGGAACTGTATCCCAGTGAGAGTCAGTGCCTGTGGAACTGCACCCCAGTGAGAGTCAGTGTGTGTGGAACTGTCCCCCAGTGAGAGTCAGTGTGTGTGGAACTGTCCCCCAGTGAGAGTCAGTGTGTGTGGAACTGTCCCCCAGTGAGAGTCAGTGTGTGTGGAACTGTCCCCCAGTGAGAGTCAGTGTGTGTGGAACTGTCCCCCAGTGAGAGTCAGTGTCTGTGGAACTGTACCCCAGTGAGAGTCAGTGTCTGTGGAACTGTACCCCAGTGAGAGTCAGAGTCTGTGGAACTGTATCCCAGTGAGAGTCAGAGTCTGTGGATCTGTGCCCCAGTGAGAGTCAGTGTCTGTGGAACTGTACCCCAGTGAGAGTCAGTGCCTGTGGAACTGTCCCCCAGTGAGAGTCAGTGCCTGTGGAACTGTACCGCAGTGAGTGTCGGTGTCTGTGGAACTGTACCCCAGTGACAGTCAGTGTCTGTGGAACTGTACCCCAGTGAGAGTCGGTGTCTGTGAAACTATATCCCGGTGAGAGTCAGTGCCTGTGGAACTTTATCCCAGTGAGAGTCAGTGCCTGTGGAACTCTTTCCCAGTGAGAGTCAGTGCCTGTGGAACTTTATCCCAGTGAGAGTCAGTGCCTGTGGAACTGTATCCCAGTGAGAGTCAGTGCCTGTGGAACTGTATCCCAGTGAGAGTCAGTGCCTGTGGAACTGCACCCCAGTGAGAGTCAGTGTGTGTGGAACTGTCCCCCAGTGAGAGTCAGTGTGTGTGGAACTGTCCCCCAGTGAGAGTCAGTGTGTGTGGAACTGTCCCCCAGTGAGAGTCAGTGTGTGTGGAACTGTCCCCCAGTGAGAGTCAGTGTGTGTGGAACTGTCCCCCAGTGAGAGTCAGTGTCTGTGGAACTGTACCCCAGTGAGAGTCAGTGTCTGTGGAACTGTACCCCAGTGAGAGTCAGAGTCTGTGGAACTGTATCCCAGTGAGAGTCACTGTCTGTGGATCTGTGCCCCAGTGAGAGTCAGTGTCTGTGGAACTGCACCCCAGTGAGAGTCAGTGTCCGTGGAACTGTACCCCAGTGAGAGTCAGTGTCTGTGGAACTGTACCCCAGTGAGAGTCAGTGTCTGTGGAACTGTATCCCGGTGAGAGTCAGTGCCTGTGGAACTGTATCCCAGTGAGAGTCAGTGTCTGTGGAACTGTACCCCAGTGAGAGTCAGTGTCTGTGGAACTGTACCCCAGTGAGAGTCAGAGCCTGTGGAACTGTATCCCAGTGAGAGTTAGTGTCTGTGGAACTGTATCCCGGTGAGAGTCAGTGCCTGTGGAACTGTACCCCAGTGAGAGTCAGTGCCTGTGGAACTGTACCCCAGTGAGGGTCAGTGTCTGTGGAACTGTATCCCATTAAGGGTCAGTGCCTGTCGAACTGTACCGCAGTGAGTGTCGGTGTCTGTGGAACTGTACCTCAGTGACAGTCAGTGTCTGTGGAACTGTACCACAGTGAGAGTCAGTGTCTGTGGAACTGTATCCCGTTGAGAGTCAGTGCCTGTGGAACTGTACCCCAGTGAGAGTCGGTGTCTGTGAAACTGTACCACAGTGAGAGTCAGTATCTGTGGAACTGTATCCCGGTGAGAGTCAGTGCCTGTGGAACTTTACCCCGGTGAGAGTCAGTGTCTGTGGAACTGTACCCCAGTGAGAGTCAGTGCCTGTGGAACTGCACCCCATTGAGAGTCAGTGCCTGTCGAACTGTATCCCAGTGAGAGTCAGTGTCTGTGGAACTGTATCCCAGTGAGAGTCAGTGCCTGTGGAACTGCACCCCAGTGAGAGTCAGTGTGTTTGGAACTGTCCCCCAGTGAGAGTCAGTGTCTGTGGAACTGTACCCCAGTGAGAGTCAGTGTCTGTGGAACTGTACCCCAGTGAGAGTCAGAGTCTGTGGAACAGTATCCCAGTGAGAGTCAGTGTCTGTGGATCTGTGCCCCAGTGAGAGTCAGTGTCTGTGGAACTGTACCCCAGTGAGAGTCAGTGTGTGTGGATCTGTACCCCAGTGAGAGTCAGTATGTGTGGAAATGTACCCCAGTGAGAGTCGGTGTCGATGGAACTTTACTCCAGTGAGAGTCAGTGTCCGTGGAACTGTACCCCAGTGAGAGTCAGTGTCTGTGGAACTGTACCCCAGTGAGAGTCAGTGTCTGTAGAACTGTACCCCAGTGAGAGGCAGTGTCTGTGGAACTGTACCCCACTGAGAGTCAGTGCCTGTGGAACTGTACCCCAGTGAGTGTCAGTGTTTGTGGAACTCTACCCCAGTGAGAGTTAGTGTCTGTGGAACTGTACCCCAGTGAGAGTCAGTGCCTGTGGAACTGTACCCCAGTGAGAGTCAGTGCCTGTGGAACTGTACCGCAGTGAGCGTCGGTGTCTGTGGAACTGTACCCCAGTGACAGTCAGTGTCTGTGGAACTGTACCCCAGTGAGAGTCGGTGTCTGTGAAACTATATCCCGGTGAGAGTCAGTGCCTGTGGAACTTTATCCCAGTGAGAGTCAGTGCCTGTGGAACTCTATCCCAGTGAGAGTCAGTGCCTGTGGAACTTTATCCCAGTGAGAGTCAGTGCCTGTGGAACTTTATCCCAGTGAGAGTCAGTGCCTGTGGAACTGTATCCCAGTGAGAGTCAGTGCCTGTGGAACTGCACCCCAGTGAGAGTCAGTGTGTGTGGAACTGTCCCCCAGTGAGAGTCAGTGTGTGTGTAACTGTCCCCCAGTGAGAGTCAGTGTGTGTGGAACTGTCCCCCAGTGAGAGTCAGTGTGTGTGGAACTGTCCCCCAGTGAGAGTCAGTGTGTGTGGAACTGTCCCCCAGTGAGAGTCAGTGTCTGTGGAACTGTACCCCAGTGAGAGTCAGTGTCTGTGGAACTGTACCCCAGTGAGAGTCAGAGTCTGTGGAACTGTATCCCAGTGAGAGTCAGTGTCTGTGGATCTGTGCCCCAGTGAGAGTCAGTGTCTGTGGAACTGTATCCCAGTGAGAGTCAGTGTCCGTGGAACTGTACCCCAGTGAGAGTCAGTGACCGTGGAACTGTACCCCAGTGAGAGTCAGTGTCTGTAGAACTGTACCCCAGTGAGAGGCAGTGTCTGTGGAACTGTACCCCACTGAGAGTCAGTGTCTGTGGAACTGTACCCCAGTGAGAGTCAGTGTTTGTGGAACTGTACCCCAGTGAGAGTTAGTGTCTGTGGAACTGTACCCCAGTGAGAGTCAGTGTTTGTGGAACTGTACCCCAGTGGGAGTCAGTGCCTGTGGAACTGTACCCCAGTGAGAGTCAGTGCCTGTGGAACTGTACCGCAGTGAGTGTCGGTGTCTGTGGAACTGTACCCCAGTGAGAGTCGGTGTCTGTGAAACTGTACCACAGTGAGAGTCAGTGTCTGTGGAACTGTATCCCATTAAGGGTCAGTGCCTGTCGAACTGTACCGCAGTGAGTGTCGGTGTCTGTGGAACTGTACCTCAGTGACAGTCAGTGTCTGTGGAACTGTACCACAGTGAGAGTCAGTGTCTGTAGAACTGTACCCCAGTGAGAGGCAGTGTCTGTGGAACTGTACCCCACTGAGAGTCAGTGTCTGTGGAACTGTACCCCAGTGAGAGTCAGTGTTTGTGGAACTGTACCCCAGTGAGAGTTAGTGTCTGTGGAACTGTACCCCAGTGAGAGTCAGTGTTTGTGGAACTGTACCCCAGTGGGAGTCAGTGCCTGTGGAACTGTACCCCAGTGAGAGTCAGTGCCTGTGGAACTGTACCGCAGTGACTGTCGGTGTCTGTGGAACTGTACCCCAGTGAGAGTCGGTGTCTGTGAAACTGTACCACAGTGAGAGTCAGTGTCTGTGGAACTGTATCCCGGTGAGAGTCAGTGCCTGTGGAACTGTATCCCAGTGAGAGTCAGTGTCTGTGGAACTGTACCCCAGTGAGAGTCAGAGTCTGTGGAACTGTATCCCAGTGAGAGTTAGTGTCTGTGGAACTGTATCCCGGTGAGAGTCAGTGCCTGTGGAACTGTACCCCAGTGAGAGTCAGTGCCTGTGGAACTGTACCCCAGTGAGGGTCAGTGTCTGTGGAACTGTATCCCATTAAGGGTCAGTGCCTGTCGAACTGTACCGCAGTGAGTGTCGGTGTCTGTGGAACTGTACCTCAGTGACAGTCAGTGTCTGTGGAACTGTACCACAGTGAGAGTCAGTGTCTGTGGAACTGTATCCCGGTGAGAGTCAGTGCCTGTGGAACTGTACCCCAGTGAGAGTCGGTGTCTGTGAAACTGTATCCCGGTGAGAGTCAGTGCCTGTGGAACTTTACCCCGGTGAGAGTCAGTGTCTGTGGAACTGTACCCCAGTGAGAGTCAGTGCCTGTGGAACTGCACCCCAGTGAGAGTCAGTGCCTGTGGAACTGTATCCCAGTGAGAGTCAGTGCCTGTGGAACTGTACCCCAGTGAGAGTCAGTGACCGTGGAACTGTACCCCAGTGAGAGTCAGTGTCTGTAGAACTGTACCCCAGTGAGAGGCAGTGTCTGTGGAACTGTACCCCACTGAGAGTCAGTGTCTGTGGAACTGTACCCCAGTGAGAGTCAGTGTTTGTGGAACTGTACCCCAGTGAGAGTTAGTGTCTGTGGAACTGTACCCCAGTGAGAGTCAGTGTTTGTGGAACTGTACCCCAGTGGGAGTCAGTGCCTGTGGAACTGTACCCCAGTGAGAGTCAGTGCCTGTGGAACTGTACCGCAGTGAGTGTCGGTGTCTGTGGAACTGTACCCCAGTGAGAGTCGGTGTCTGTGAAACTGTACCACAGTGAGAGTCAGTGTCTGTGGAACTGTATCCCGGTGAGAGTCAGTGCCTGTGGAACTGTATCCCAGTGAGAGTCAGTGTCTGTGGAACTGTACCCCAGTGAGAGTCAGAGTCTGTGGAACTGTATCCCAGTGAGAGTTAGTGTCTGTGGAACTGTATCCCGGTGAGAGTCAGTGCCTGTGGAACTGTACCCCAGTGAGAGTCAGTGCCTGTGGAACTGTACCCCAGTGAGGGTCAGTGTCTGTGGAACTGTATCCCATTAAGGGTCAGTGCCTGTCGAACTGTACCGCAGTGAGTGTCGGTGTCTGTGGAACTGTACCTCAGTGACAGTCAGTGTCTGTGGAACTGTACCACAGTGAGAGTCAGTGTCTGTGGAACTGTATCCCGGTGAGAGTCAGTGCCTGTGGAACTGTACCCCAGTGAGAGTCGGTGTCTGTGAAACTGTATCCCGGTGAGAGTCAGTGCCTGTGGAACTTTACCCCGGTGAGAGTCAGTGCCTGTGGAACTGTACCCCAGTGAGAGTCAGTGTCTGTGGAACTGTACCCCAGTGAGAGTCAGAGTCTGTGGAACTGTATCCCAGTGAGAGTTCGTGTCTGTGGAACTGTATCCCGGTGAGAGTCAGTGCCTGTGGAACTGTACCCCAGTGAGAGTCAGTGCCTGTGGAACTGTACCCCAGTGAGGGTCAGTGTCTGTGGAACTGTATCCCATTAAGGGTCAGTGCCTGTCGAACTGTACCGCAGTGAGTGTCGGTGTCTGTGGAACTGTACCTCAGTGACAGTCAGTGTCTGTGGAACTGTACCACAGTGAGAGTCAGTGTCTGTGGAACTGTATCCCGTTGCGAGTCAGTGCCTGTGGAACTGTACCCCAGTGAGAGTCGGTGTCTGTGAAACTGTACCACAGTGAGAGTCAGTATCTGTGGAACTGTATCCCGGTGAGAGTCAGTGCCTGTGGAACTTTACCCCGGTGAGAGTCAGTGTCTGTGGAACTGTACCCCAGTGAGAGTCAGTGCCTGTGGAACTGCACCCCATTGAGAGTCAGTGCCTGTCGAACTGTATCCCAGTGAGAGTCAGTGTCTGTGGAACTGTATCCCAGTGAGAGTCAGTGCCTGTGGAACTGCACCCCAGTGAGAGTCAGTGTGTTTGGAACTGTCCCCCAGTGAGAGTCAGTGTCTGTGGAACTGTACCCCAGTGAGAGTCAGTGTCTGTGGAACTGTACCCCAGTGAGAGTCAGAGTCTGTGGAACAGTATCCCAGTGAGAGTCAGTGTCTGTGGATCTGTGCCCCAGTGAGAGTCAGTGTCTGTGGAACTGTCCCCCAGTGAGAGTCAGTGTGTGTGGATCTGTACCCCAGTGAGAGTCAGTATGTGTGGAAATGTACCCCAGTGAGAGTCGGTGTCGATGGAACTTTACTCCAGTGAGAGTCAGTGTCCGTGGAACTGTACCCCAGTGAGAGTCAGTGTCTGTGGAATTGTACCCCAGTGAGAGTCAGTGTCTGTAGAACTGTACCCCAGTGAGAGGCAGTGTCTGTGGAACTGTACCCCACTGAGAGTCAGTGCCTGTGGAACTGTACCCCAGTGAGTGTCAGTGTTTGTGGAACTCTACCCCAGTGAGAGTTAGTGTCTGTGGAACTGTACCCCAGTGAGAGTCAGTGCCTGTGGAACTGTACCCCAGTGAGAGTCAGTGCCTGTGGAACTTTACCGCAGTGAGTGTCGGTGTCTGTGGAACTGTACCCCAGTGACAGTCAGTGTCTGTGGAACTGTACCCCAGTGAGAGTCGGTGTCTGTGAAACTATATCCCGGTGAGAGTCAGTGCCTGTGGAACTTGATCCCAGTGAGAGTCAGTGCCTGTGGAACTCTATCCCAGTGAGAGTCAGTGCCTGTGGAACTTTATCCCAGTGAGAGTCAGTGCCTGTGGAACTTTATCCCAGTGAGAGTCAGTGCCTGTGGAACTGTATCCCAGTGAGAGTCAGTGCCTGTGGAACTGCACCCCAGTGAGAGTCAGTGTGTGTGGAACTGTCCCCCAGTGAGAGTCAGTATGTGTGTAACTGTCCCCCAGTGAGAGTCAGTGTGTGTGGAACTGTCCCCCAGTGAGAGTCAGTGTGTGTGGAACTGTCCCCCAGTGAGAGTCAGTGTGTGTGGAACTGTCCCCCAGTGAGAGTCAGTGTCTGTGGAACTGTACCCCAGTGAGAGTCAGTGTCTGTGGAACTGTATCCCGGTGATAGTCAGTACCTGTGGAACTGTACCCCAGTGAGAGTCAGTGTCTGTAGAACTGTACCCCAGTGAGAGGCAGTGTCTGTGGAACTGTACCCCACTGAGAGTCAGTGTCTGTGGAACTGTACCCCAGTGAGAGTCAGTGTTTGTGGAACTGTACCCCAGTGAGAGTTAGTGTCTGTGGAACTGTACCCCAGTGAGAGTCAGTGTTTGTGGAACTGTACCCCAGTGGGAGTCAGTGCCTGTGGAACTGTACCCCAGTGAGAGTCAGTGCCTGTGGAACTGTACCGCAGTGACTGTCGGTGTCTGTGGAACTGTACCCCAGTGAGAGTCGGTGTCTGTGAAACTGTACCACAGTGAGAGTCAGTGTCTGTGGAACTGTATCCCGGTGAGAGTCAGTGCCTGTGGAACTGTACCCCAGTGAGAGTCAGAGTCTGTGGAACTGTATCCCAGTGAGAGTTAGTGTCTGTGGAACTGTATCCCGGTGAGAGTCAGTGCCTGTGGAACTGTACCCCAGTGAGAGTCAGTGCCTGTGGAACTGTACCCCAGTGAGGGTCAGTGTCTGTGGAACTGTATCCCATTAAGGGTCAGTGCCTGTCGAACTGTACCGCAGTGAGTGTCGGTGTCTGTGGAACTGTACCTCAGTGACAGTCAGTGTCTGTGGAACTGTACCACAGTGAGAGTCAGTGTCTGTGGAACTGTATCCCGGTGAGAGTCAGTGCCTGTGGAACTGTACCCCAGTGAGAGTCGGTGTCTGTGAAACTGTATCCGGTGAGAGTCAGTGCCTGTGGAACTTTACCCCGGTGAGAGTCAGTGTCTGTGGAACTGTACCCCAGTGAGAGTCAGTGCCTGTGGAACTGCACCCCAGTGAGAGTCAGTGCCTGTGGAACTGTATCCCAGTGAGAGTCAGTGCCTGTGGAACTGTATCCCAGTGAGAATCAGTGCCTGTGGAACTGCACCCCAGTGAGAGTCAGTGTGTGTGTAACTGTCCCCCAGTGAGAGTCAGTGTCTGTGGAACTGTACCCCAGTGAGAGTCAGTGTCTGTGGAACTGTACCCCAGTGAGAGTCAGTGCCTGTGGAACTGTATCCCAGTGAGAGTCAGTTCCTGTGGAATTGCACCCCAGTGAGAGTCAGTGTGTGTGGAACTTTCCCCCAGTGAGAGACAGTGTCTGTGGAACTATGCCCCAGTGAGAGTCAGTGTCTGTGAAACTGTACCCCAGTGAGAGTCAGTGTCTGTGGAACTGTACCCCACTGAGAGTCGGTGTCTGTGAAACTGTACCACAGTGAGAGTCAGTGTCTGTGGAACTGTATCCCGGTGAGAGTCAGTGCCTGTGGAACTGCACCCCAGTGAGATTCAGTGCCTGTGGAACTGTATCCCAGTGAGAGTCAGTGCCTGTGGAACTGTATCACAGTGAGAGTCAGTGCCTGTGGAACTGCATCCCAGTGAGAGT